>NC_140020.1:11712447-12207820 GCF_964263955.1 Coregonus lavaretus | reverse complement strand
AGTGAGGTTACTGGTCTAAGACAGCTTACGCAAATCTACTGCTCCTGTTGTTTAAGTATACTGCACAGATGTGATTTCCTTTCTTTTCTCACAGTAGCAGAAACCTAAACTATGTCTAAACTTATGTCTAAACTAAAATAATATAATAATATAATAATAAATGCCATTTAACAGATGCTTTTATCCAAAGCAACTTACAGTCATGTGTGCATACATTTTACGTATTGGTGGTCCTGGGAAACAAACCCACAATCCTGGCATTGCAAGTGCCATGCTCTACCAAATGAGCTGCAGAGGACCACAAAATGGAGGCCTAACGTTAGAGGTCTGAAATGAAAAGGAATTTAGCATTGGGCATGGCATTAAGAAAGGGAAAATCATCCAGCCTCAACAGATTTTTTAGGAATAAGGAAGTAAACATCTTGTGCTTTTGTGTGTCAGGCAGAAGGAAGCGACTCATTATTTTTGAATGACTCTTTTTACTGATTCCAGAGTCATGATTAGTTTTTCTGAGTGACTCGTTCATTTTAGTTGTTCGTTTGACCAGCTGTCCGCAATGAATTCTACAGCAGGATTAATACGCGCTCCACCGGTGACTCCGGAAATGTGCTCCAACCAACAATATTTTCAGGCAAAATAGATCATGCTGCAACCAGCATAAAGAAGAAAAATACCTGTTTAGAACTACATGGTGCAAGAATGAATGCAATTAATTGATTATTGAACGTTATGATGGACACAGCTTTGTAGAACCAAACATACACAGCTTCTGCTCAACAAACTCGAACTCGAGAACGAATCGTTCGGGGTGCTGCAGTTCGCGAACGATATTGTGCTTATCATCCTCATGGCAGTCAAGTAATACATTCTGCCAAGAGTCGTTCACAATCTAGTCCGGTTGCAGCCACAACTAGACCTAGTTTCAAATATACCTAGAAATAATCGTATTTGTATGCCAAGCAATCAACAAATGTACAAATAGGGCTGTCTTCTGTATACCACCTTACCTTGTCACAACACAACTGATTGGCTCAAACGCATTAAGAAGGAAAGAAATTCCACAAATTAACTTTTAACAAGGCACACCTGTTAATTGAAATGCATTCCAGGTGACTACCTCATGAAGCTGGTTGAGATAATGCCAAGAGTGTGCAAAGCTGTCATCAAGGCAAAGGGTGGCTACTTTGAAGAATATAAAATATAAAATATATTTTGTTTTGTTTAACACTTTTTTGGTTACTACATGATTCCATATGTGTTATTTCATAGTTTTGATGTCTTCACTATTATTCTACAATGTAGAAAATAGTAAAAATAAAGAAAAACCCTTGAATGAGTAGGTGTGTCCAAACTTTTGACTGGTACTGTTTATGTTGGGGTAAAGTGACTAGGCAACAGCATAGATAATAATAAGTAGCAGCAGCATATGTGATGAGTCATAAGAGTTAGTGCAAAAATGGTCAATGCAGATAGTCCGGGTAGCTATTTGGTTATTTGGTCTTATTTTATTTATTTTTATTTCACCTTTATTTAACCAGGTAAGCCAGTTGAGAACAAGTTCTCATTTACAACTGCGACCTGGCCAAGATAAAGCAAAGTAGTGCAATAAAAACAACAGAGTTACATATGGGGTAAAAAAAACATAAAGTCAGAAAATACAACAGAAAATATATATACAGTGTGTGCAAATGTAGCAAGTTATGGAGGTAAGGCAATAAATAGGCTATAGTGCAGAATAATTACAATAGTATTAACACTGGAATGCTAGATGTGCAAGAGATTATGTGCAAATAGAGATACTGGGGTGCAAAAGAGCAAAATAAATAATATAGGGATGAGGTAGTTGGGTGGGCTAATTTCGGATGGGCTGTGTACAGGTGCAGTGATCGGTAAGGTGCTCTGACAACTGATGCTTAAAGTTATTAAGGGAGATAAGAGTCTCCAGCTTCAGAGATTTTTGCAATTCGTTCCAGTCATTGGCAGCAGAGAACTGGAAGGAATGGCGGCCAAAGGAGGTGTTGGCTTTGGGAATGACCAGTGAGATATACCTGCTGGAGCGTAGACTACGGGTGGGTGCTGCTATGGTGACCAATGAGCTAAGATAAGGCGGGGATTTGCCTAGCAGTGATTTATAGATGGCCTGGAGCCAGTGGGTTTGACGACGAACATGTAGTGAGGACCAGCCAACAAGAGCGTACAGGTCACAGTGGTGGGTAGTGTATGGGGCTTTGGAGACAAAACGGATGGCACTGTGATAGACTACATCCAATTTGCTGAGTAGAGTGTTGGAGGCTATTTTGTAAATTACATCGCCGAAGTCAAGGATCGGTAGGATAGTCAGTTTTACGAGGGCATGTTTGGCAGCATGAGTGAAGGAGGCTTTATTGCGAAATAGGAAGCCGATTCTAGATTTAACTTTGGATTGGAGATTCTTTATGTGAGTCTGGAAGTTGAGTTTACAGTCTAACCAGACACCTAGGTATTTGTAGTTGTCCACATACTCTAGGTCAGACCCGTCGAGAGTGGTGATTCTAGTCGGGTGGGCGGGTGCCAGCAGCGTTCGATTGAAAAGCATGCATTTAGTTTTACTAGTGTTTAAGAGCAGTTGGAGGCTACTGAAGGATTGTTGTATGGCATTGAAGCTCGTTTGGAGGTTTGTTAACACAGTGTCCAATGAAGGGCCAGATGTATACAAAATGGTGTCGTCTGCGTAGAGGTGGATCAGAGAGTCACCAGCAGCAAGAGCGACATCATTGATATACACGGAGAAAAGTGTCGGCCCAAGAATTGAACCCTGTGGCACCCCCATAGAGACTGCCATAGGTCCAGACAACAGGCCCTCCGATTTGACACACTGAACTCTATCTGAGAAGTAGTTGGTGAACCAGGCGAGGCAGTCATTTGAGAAACCAAGGCTATTTAGTCTGCCAATAAGAATGCGGTGGTTGACAGAGTCGAAAGCCTTGGCCAGGTCGATGAAGACAGCAGCACAGTACTGTCTATTATCAATCGCGGTTATAATATCGTTTAGGACCTTGAGCGTGGCTGAAGTGCACCCGTGACCAGCTCGGAAACCGGATTGCATAGCGGAGAAGGTACGGTGGTATTCGAAATGGTCGATGATCTGTTTGTTAACTTGGCTTTCGAATACTTTCGAAAGGCAGGGCAGGATGGATATAGGTCTGTAGCAGTTTGGATCTAGAGTGTCACCCCCTTTGAAGAGGGGGATGACCGCGGCAGCTTTCCAATCTCTGGGGATCTCAGACATTATGAAAGAGAGGTTAAACAGACTAGTAATAGGGTTAGCGACAATTTCAGCGGCTAGTTTTAGAAAGAAAGGGTCCAGATTGTCTAGCCCAGCTGATTTGTAGGGGTCCAGATTTTGCAGCGCTTTCAAAACATCAGCTGTCTGAATTTGTGTGAAGGAGAAGCGGGGGGGGCATGGGCAAGTTGCAGCAGAGGGTGCAGAGTTGGTGGCCGGGTTAGTGGTAGCCAGATGGAAAGCATGGCCAGCTGTAGCAAAATGCTTGTTGAAATTCTCGATTATTGTAGATTTATCGGTGGTGATAGTGTTTCCTAGCCTCAGTGCAGTGGGCAGCTGGGAGGAAGTGCTCTTATTCTCCATGGACTTTACAGTGTCCCAAAACTTTTTGGAGTTAGTGCTACAGGATGCAAATTTCTGTTTGAAAAAGTTAGCCTTTGCTTTCCTGACTGCTTGTGTATATTGGTTCCTAACTTCCCTGAAAAGTTGCATATCGCGGGGGCTATTTGATGCTAATGCTGTACGCCACAGGATGTTTTTGTGCTGGTCAAGGGCAGTCAAGTCTGAGGAGAACCAGGGGCTATATCGGTTCTTAGTTCTGTATTTTTTGAATGGGGCATGTTTATTTAAGATTGAGAGGAAATTACTTTTAAGGAACAACCAGGCATCCTCTACTGACGGAATGAGATCTATATCCATCCAGGATACCTGGGCCAGGTCAATTAGGAAGGCCTCCTCGCTAAAGTGTTTTAGGGAGCGTTTGACAGTGATGAGGGGTGGTCGTTTGACCGCGGACCCGTTACGGACGCAGGCAATAAGGCAGTGATCGCTGAGATCCTGGTTGAAGACAGCTGAGGTGTATTTAGAGGGTATGTTAGTCAGGATGATATCTATGAGGGTACCCATGTTTACGGATTTTGGGTTGTACCTGGTAGGTTCGTTGATAATTTGCGTGAGGTTGAGGGCATCTAGCTTGGATTGTAGGATGGCTGGGGTATTAAGCATATCCCAATTTAGGTCACCAAGCAGTACAAACTCTGAGGATAAATGGGGGGCGATCAATTCACATATGGTGTCCAGGGCACAGCTGGGGGCTGAGGGGGGTCTGTAGCAAGCGGCAACAGTGAGAGACTTATTTCTGGAAAGGTGGATTTTTAAAAGTAGAAGCTCAAACTGTTTGGGCACAGACCTGGATAGTATGATAGAGCTCTGCAGGCTATCTCTACAGTAGATTGCAACTCCACCTCCTTTGGCAGTTCTATCTAGACGGAAAATGTTATAGTTGGGGATGGAAATTTCAGAATTTATGGTGGCCTTCCTGAGCCAGGATTCAGACACTGCTAGAACATCAGGGTTGGCAGAGTGTGCTAACGCAGTGAATAACTCAAACTTAGGAAGTAGACTTCTGATATTTATGTGCAAGAAACCAAGACTTTTGCGATTACAGAAGTCATCAAATGATAGCGCCTGGGGAGTAGGAGTGATACTGAGGGCTGCAGGGCCTGGGTTAGCCTCTACATCACCAGAGGAACAGAGGAGGACTAGAATAAGGATACGGCTAAAGGCTTTAAGAACTGGTCTTCTAGTGCGTTGGGTACATAGAATAAAGGGGGCAGATTTCCGGGTGTTATAGAAAAGATTCAGGGCATTATGTACAGACAAGGATATGGAAGGATATGAGTAAAGTGGAGGTAAACCTAAGCGTTGGGTAACAATGAAAGAGATAGCATCGCTGGAGGTATCTCTAGAGGCATAAATTGAGTCGGTCTCCGCGTGTATTGGAGGAGGTGCAAAGGAGCTATCTAAGGCAAGTTTAGCTAGGCTGGGGGGTCTGCAGTGATATAGTACAATTAGAAATAACCGAAACAACAATAAACTAACCATGTTTGGGCTGAGGCTAAACATAAACAGGATGTAGTACCGTAAAAAGGAACAGTCCAGCAGATATCAGCTGTATAGCTGAGTTATCATAAGGTCCGGTGGTAAACTAGTGAGTAAGAGGCCACGGCTAGCGTGTGCTAGCGGGCCGGGGCTAGCAGATGGATGGAATCTTCGTGGTTAACGTCGTAACCACATCAGACGATTTCGTCGGCAGACCAGTCGTGTAGGATCGGCGGGGCTCCGTGTCAATACTAGGTGGTCCCGTCCGGTTGACAGAGAGGTAGATAGCCGGGAGATGGGCTTAGCTCAGGATAATTAGCCAGACCACAGCGTCCGTTTTGTTGTAGCTAGCTGGTAGCGACGAATCCGGAGTTAAAGGTCCAGTGATTCAATGGTTCCAGCGGAAAAACTGATATGTTCTGGGTCGATAACGCGCTGTGCAGACTGGCCGAATATCCGGTGATCAATGTCCAGTGATTAAAATTAATCCCGCAGAAGAAAATCCAATGTTCTGGGTGAAACACCGCTAGCTAAGGCTAATAGCAGGTAGCTAGTTAGCTGGCTAGCTAGTTTCACTGGAGATTCTAGATAAAAGGTAAGTCAATAATAGAGTCCGTTCCACATTGAGTGAGGCGGGTTGCAGGAAAGTATATTTTGTAGAAGGATGAAAAGTCTGATAGGGAAATAGGTACGAAAAATACAAAAAAAAACAAGGTATTTACAGGCTATTTACAGACACACGACAGAAACAGACTGCACTACTTCGCCATCTTGGATTGAGTATTATGGCTTGGGGGTAGAAGCTGTTCAGGGTCCTGTTGGTTCCAAACTTGGTGCATCGGTACCGTTTGCCGTGCGGTAGCAGAGAGAACTGTCACGACTTCCGCCGAAGTTGGTGCCTCTCCCTGTGCGGGCGGCTGCTCCAGGTGGAGCTCTACCTGGCGACTATCCACCCGGCTCCCTCGGGATACGAGAGCGTGTCCGCCCTCATCTCCTGTCTGTCGGGGAGAGCGCTTGAGTGGGCCAACGCCGAATGGGGAGGAATAGATGCAGCATTGGTTCGCTATGAGGATTTCACCCGCCGCTTCCGGGCGGTCTTCGATCATCCACCTGAGGGGAGAGCGGCGGGGGAACGCTTGTTCCACCTCAGACAGGGGAAGAGGAGCGCACAGGACTTCGCACTGGACTTCAGGACTTTGGCGGCCAGTGCGGGATGGAATGAGAGGGCCTTGACCGACCATTACCGGTGTAGTCTACGTGAGGACGTTCGTCGGGAGCTGGCATGCAGGGACACCACCCTTACCCTCGACCAGCTGGTGGATCTATCGATACGGCTGGATAACCTGTTGGCCACCCGCGGACGTTTGGATCAGGGCCCGTCCATTCCATCCCCCAGCACCGCCGAAAATCCAGAGCATCCCAAACATGCTCAATGGGTGACATGTCTGGTGAGTATGCAGGCCATGGAAGAACTGGGACATTTTCAGCTTCCAGGAATTGTGTACAGATCCTTGCGACATGGGGCCGTGTATTATCATGCGGTGATGGCGGCGGATGAATGGCACGACAATGGGCCTCAGGATCTCGTCATGGTATCTCTGTGCATTCAAATTGCCATCGATAAAATGCAATTGTGTTCGTTGTCCGTGTCTTATTCCTGCCCATACCATAACCCCACCGCCACCATGGGCCACTCTGTTCAAAACGTTGACATCAGCAAACCGCTCTCCCACACGACGCCATACACGCTGACTGCCATCTGCCCGGTACAGTTGAAACTGGGATTCTTCCGTGAAAAGCACACTTCTCCAGCCTGCCAGTGGTCATCGAAGGTGAGCATTTGCCCACTGAAGTCGGTTATGACGCCAAACTGCAGTCAGGTCAAGACCCTGGTGATGACGATGAGCACGCAGATGAGCTTTCCTGAGATGGTTTGTGCATAAATTCTTTGTTTGTGCAAACCCACAGTTTCATCAGCTGTCCGGGTGGCTGGTCTCAGACGATTCCGCAGGTGAAGAAGCTGGATGTGGAGGTCCTGGGCTGGCGTGGTTACAAGTGGTCTGCGGTTGTGAGGCCAGTTGGACGTACTGCCAAATTCTTTAAAATGATGTTGGAGGCGGCTTATGGTAGAGAAATGAACATTTAATTATCTGGCAACAGTTCTGGTGGACATTCCTGCAGTCAGCAAGTCAATTGCGCACTCCCACAGAACTTGAGAGATCTGTGGCATTGTGTTGTGTGACAAAACTGCACATTTTAGAGTGATCTTTTATTGTCCCCAGCACAAGGAGCACCTGTGTAATGATCATGCTGTTTAATCAGGTTATTGATATGCCACACCTGTCAGGTGGATGGATTATCTTGGCAAAGGAGAACTGCTCACTAACAGGGATGTAAACACATTTGTGCACAAAATTTGAGAGAAAGAACATTTCTGGGATCTTTAATTTCAGCTCATAAAACATGGGACCAACTCTTTACATGTTGCGTTTATATTTTTGTTCTGTGTATATATAAGAAAAAGATTACTAGTTTTACTTACTTTTATTATGCCCAGCTCTTGAGGCCCCTTGATGATGTGAGGCCTGAGGCAATTGCCTTTTCTGTCTAATGTAAGTCCGCCACTGCCAATAAGCCCCTTATGGTGAACGATATGTGAATGAGAGGCTTGTAGAATCATGACTATTTCAAGTGGTCATGTCTAGATGGGATACAGCTTTTGTCAAATTGACATCAAAAGCAGATTTATTTTTGCATTTTAGCTCACCCTTTTCCTAACCTTAACATATTTATCTTAACCTGCTATGTTAATTATCCTAACCTGCTGCGTAAGTTCTCCTAACCTGCTACGAAAGTCAATTCTGACAAAAATTGTATACCATCTAGCTAAAACCGTTTTCAGTTCATCGTTTGCCGGTAGGGGGTCCTGCGTGCTCTGGGCATTACTGACTCAAATGAACTAAATGAGTGGAAAGTATTGTTCTTTTGACTGAACGAGTCAAAAAGATCTGAGTCAGTAAAAAGAGCTGAACTTCCCATCACTACTGCACATGTTGTTGTAAGTAAGTGCAACACTCTGCCCCCATTAGCTAGCAAGCTACCTTGGTGGTTAACACAGACACACAACAGCATGAAGGCTATCTCACAGCAGCATCACAACTTTACAAGTTTGCTTGAGCAGGATGCGGTTAACCATCATGTGGGTTAGCGACGGCCTCCAAATGTAAAGTTTCCATTTACTCTGCTGCCGAGAATAAAGTTTTGACTATAGGCGAGGATGTGAGTGCAGAGTTTTAGCTTAACGCTATTGTTAGAGAATAGAGACCCCACAGTCAGACAGTGAAAACAGGCACTAACTACTTCTATTCACTGCTTCCATATGTGGGACGTTGGTTTTGCTGATGAGGTAGGATAGGTGAAGCCAAGTCCAGCTCTATAAATACAGTGGCTTGTGAAAGTATTCACCCCCCTTGACATTTTTCCTATTTTGTTGCCTTACAACCTGGAATTAAAATGGATTGTTGGGGGGCTTGTATCATTTGATTTACACAACATGCCTACCACTTTGAAGATGCAAAATCTTTTTTATTGTGAAACAAACAAGAAATAAGACTAAAAAATAGAAAACTTGAACGTGCATAACTCTTCACCCCCCCCAAAGTCAATACTTTGTAGAGCCACCTTTTGCAGCAATTACAGCTGCAAGTCTCTTGGGGCATGTCTCTATAAGCTTGGCACATCTAGCCACTGGGATTTTTTCCCATTCTTCAAGATAAAACTGCTCCAGCTCCTTCAAGTTGGATGGGTTCCGCTGGTGTACAGCAATCTTTAAGTCATACCACAGATGTGTTCGGCTTAACGTGGTCCTATGGACAGATACTCCAATCCGCTGTGGAGCTTTGCAGCTCCTTCAGGGTTATCTTTGGTCTCTTTGTTGCCTCTCTGATTAATGCCCTCCTTGCCTGGTCCGTGAGTTTTGGTGGGCGGCCCACTCTTGGCAGGTTTGTTGTGGTGCCATATTCTTTTTTTAATTTTTATAATGGATTTAATGGTGCTTCGTGGGATGTTGAAAAGTTTCAGATATTTTTTTATAACCCAACCCTGATCTGTACTTCTCCACAACTTTGTCCCTGACCTGTTTGGAGAGCTCCTTGGTCTTCATGGTGCTGCTTGCTTGGTGGTGCCCCTTGCTTAGTGGTGTTGCAGACTCTGGGGCCTTTCAGAACAGGTGTATATATACTGAGATCATGTGACACTTAGATTGCACACAGGTGGACTTTATTTAACTAATTATGTGACTTCTGAAGGTAATTGGTTGCACCAGATCTTATTTAGGGGCTTCATAGCAAAGGGGGTGAATACATACGCACGCACCACTTTTCCGTCATTTATTTTTTAGAATTTTTTTAAACAAGTAATTTTTTTCATTTCACTTCACCAATTTGGACTATTTTGTGTATGTCCATTACATGAAATACAAATACAAATCCATTTAAATTACAGGTTGTAATGCAACAAAATAAGAAAAACGCAAAGGGGGATTAATACTTTTGCAAGGCACTGTAGGCCAGGAGGACCAGGTTGTGCTCCATTAGAAGGGTAACTCAGTAGATGCGTCCCAAATGGCACCCTATTACCTAGTGCCCTACTTTTGACCAGGGCCCATAGAATAGGGTGCCATGTGGGACGCACATAGAATGACTCATACTCAGGGTATCGTCTCAGCAGAGAGAGCACATAGAGAACACAGAGTACCTGTAATGGAACATGTGTCCTCCTCATCGACTTCTACTCTCTCTATTCTACTGCCCTTTTCCTTTCCGCCCACAACAGATGCTTCCTCTATGACAGGGGTCCCCAATTACATTCATTCGCGGACCGATTTTCTTCCTGAGCGGATGGTCGGGGTTTGGCAGAACATAGTTATAAATAATTTGTACACTGCAAATTGACCGCAAGAAGCCCAAACAGATATAGTATTTTACAAAAACAGAATAATTTCAAACCATGATTTCATTGGGATACGATCACATAATACCACTGTATTTATGCGTGGGAATCCTTGGGAACAGATTTTCTCAATTACAATCACTTTGAGCTGATTTCCTGGTGATTTTTATGTCCAACAACGGGGGGTGGGGTGGGGGAATAAAATCACGCATGGGCCACCTATTGGGGAGCCCTGCTCTATAACCTGCCACATCACATGCATACTTCATATCAGGATGAATGAATGGCCCAGATATAGCCTGGCTATAGCAGCACTAAGTCATACCACCACCACCTCCACCACCACCAGCTCCATCCCAGCAGCAGAGCACTGTAATAGCCAGCCATCCCTGACCAACAGAGCGATCTGTCACTTCAGACCCCGTTGCTAGGTTACTGACATTCCTCGGCACACAGAGTACTACCAGCCCTTTCGCTGCTGTCAACTATAGAGGGAAAATGATGCAGGAGCATACGACTAGGCTTGAGAGACAGGGATAAGTGTGTGAGCCGTGTGTGTGTGTGTGTGCATTGGACACTGGGTGGCTTCAGGACGCCTGTAATCTGCTGGCTCTCCACTGAGAGTTAGAGAGAGAGAGTGAGAGACAGAGAGTGAGAGAGAGAGAGATAGAGCAGACCTAACTCACTCTATTAAATTAATCAAAACAGGAACATTTTACATTTGGCTAGAAATTCAAAAGGAAATTATCTCAACAGAGAAAAATGTCCTCCTGTGTGCTACCTATATCCCCCCACTAGAATCCCCATACTTTAATGAAGACAGCTTCTCCATCCTGGAGGGGAAATCAATCATTTCCAGACCCAGGGACATGTACTAGTCTGTGGCGACCTAAATGCCAGAACTGGACAAGAACCTGACACCCTCAGCACACAGGGGGACAAACACCTACCTGGAGGTGACAGCATTCCCTCCCCCATATGGCCCCCTAGGCACAACTACGACAACATAACCAACAAAAACGGGTCACAACTCCTGCAGCTCTGTCACACACTGGGTATGTACATAGTCAATGATAGGCTTCGAGGGAACTCCTATGGTAGGTACACCTATAGCTGTCACGATCGTCAGGAACAGAGGACCAATGCGCAGCGTTATTTGCAAACATATTTATTAAATAAAGATCACACGAACAAAACAACAAAACGATAACGTGACGCCCTTGGATCAAACACAACCTACTTGGAACAAGATCCCACAAACACTGTGGGAAAACTGGCTGCTTAAGTATGGTTCTCAATCAGAGACAACAAGCAACAGCTGATACACGTTGCCTCTGATTGAGAACCACACTGGCCAACATAGAAATTCTAAACTAGAATGACAAACAAATGAAAACTCACACCCTGGCTCAACATACTAGAGTCCCCAGAGCCAGGGCGTGACAGTACCCCCCCCCAAAGGCGCGGACTCCGACCGCGCCAACCAAACACCACAGGGGAGGGACCGGGTGGGCACTCCGCCTTGGCGGCGGATCCGGCTCCGGGCATGATCCCCACTCCCTCTCTAACCCCCCAAAGTACCCCTGGTCCGGTCTGGCCCTGCTGACCGGAGCTGGACTGCACACTGGTGGAGCGGATTGCTCTAGCTCCGGCGTGAAGCAGCTGACCCGTGCCGAACCAGGCACCGGTGGAACAGGCACGGGCTGTGCCGGACCGACGACGCACACCACTGGCTTGGTGTGGGGAGCAGGAACGGGCCGAGCCGGGCTGACGAAACGCACCACTGACTTGGTGCGGGGAGCAGGAACGGGCCGGACCGGGCTGACGAAGCGCACCACTGACTTGGTGCGGGGAGCAGGAGCGGGCCGGACCGGGCTGACGAAGCGCACCACTGACTTGGTGCGGGGAGCAGGAGCGGGCCGGACCGGGCTGACGAAACGCACCACTGACTTGGTGCGGGGAGCAGGAGCGGGCCGGACCGGGCTGACGAAGCGCACCACTGACTTGGTGCGGGGAGCAGGAACGGGCCGGACCGGGCTGACGAAGCGCACCACTGACTTGGTGCGGGGAGCAGGAGCGGGCCGGACCGGGCTGACGAAACGCACCACTGACTTGGTGCGGGGAGCAGGAGCGGGCCGGACCGGGCTGACGAAGCGCACCACTGACTTGGTGCGGGGAGCAGGAACGGGCCGGACCGGGCTGACGAAGCGCACCACTGACTTGGTGCGGGGAGCAGGAACGGGCCGGACCGGGCTGACGAAGCGCACCACTGACTTGGTGCGGGGAGCAGGAACGGGCCGGACCGGGCTGGCGAAGCGCACCACAGGCTCGATGCGGGGAGCAGGAACAGGCCGGACTGGGCTGGCGACGCGCACCATAGGCTCGATGCGAGGGACAGGAACAGGCCGGACCGTACTGGGGACACACACCACTGGCCCTACGCGGGGATCAGGAACGGGCCGGACTGGTAACACACCCCAGTACCTCTCGCCGTGCCTCTACACTTTCCTTCCCCTTAGTGACCAGTGGCCCCCTTAACCTGGCGGCCTCCTCTGCCAACCCGCTGGACCGCTCTATCGCGGCCTCCTGCTGCCCTGTCGTCCACGGTGTGAGCCCCCCCCTAAAAAATTTATGGGTGTCTCTCCTCCCCGTGGACCAAGCCTCCCTATCTCTCGCCAGACTCTTCCTCCACTGCTCCAATGTCCAACCTCTCTGCTCTTCACTTGGCTTGACCCAGTAGAGACTCTTCCTCCACTGCTCCCAAGTCCACCCTCTCCGCTCTTCACTAGGCTTGACCCAGTCGAGGTTGCCACGGAGATCCGCTAGCGATTCCCCTGGCGATGGCTCCTGGACACGCTGCTTGGTCCAGTTTTGGTGGGATCTTCTGTCACGATCGTCAGGAACAGAGGACCAATGTGCAGCGTTATTTGCGAACATATTTATTAAATAAAGATCACACGAACAAAACAACAAAACGATAACGTGACGCCCTTGGATCAAACACAATCTACTTGGAACAAGATCCCACAAACACTGTGGGAAAACTGGCTGCTTAAGTATGGTTCTCAATCAGAGACAACAAGCAACAGCTGATACACGTTGCCTCTGATTGAGAACCACACTGGCCAACATAGAAATTCTAAACTAGAATGACAAACAAATGAAAACTCACACCCTGGCTCAACATACTAGAGTCCCCAGAGCCAGGGCGTGACAATAGCTCATCTCTTGGCAGTAGTACTGTCGACTACTTTATCACTGACCTCAACCCAGAGTCTCTCAGAGCGTTCGCAGTCAGCCCACTGACACCCCTATCAGACCACAGCAAAATCACAGTCTACTTGAACAGAGCAATACTCAATGATGGCATCATTGCCCATGAGGCATCAAAGCCAAAGGAACTGAATAATATTAAGAAATGCTATAGATGGAAGGAAAGTAGTGTCGAAACCTACCAAAAAACAATTAGGCAACAACAAATTCAATCCCTTTTAGACAACTTCCTGGACAAAACGTTCCACTGTAATAGTGAAGGTGTAAACTTGGCAGTAGAAAACCTAAACAGTTTCCCTATCAAATCTAAAAATCTCTAACAGAAAAGTCATAACAGTGACAAATGGTTTGATGAAGAATGCAAAAACCTAAGAAAGAAATTGAGAAACCTATCCAACCAAAAACATAGAGACCCAGAAAACCTGAGCCTACGCATTCACTATAGTGAATCACTAAAACAATTTTAAAAAAAACACTACGGAAAAAAAAGGAACAGCATGTCAGAAATCAGCTCAATGTAATTGAAGAATCCATAGACTCTAACCACTTCTGGGAAAATTGGAAAACACTAAACAAACAACAACACGAAGAGCTATCTATCCAAAACGGAGATGTATGGGTAAACCACTTCTCCAATCTTTTTGGCCCTATAACAAAGAACAAACAACAACAAAAATATACATGATAAAATGCAAATCTTAGAATCAACTATTAAAGACTACCAGAACCCACTGGATTCTCCAATTACATTGAATGAACTACAGGACAAAATACAAACCCTCCAACCCAAAAAGGCCTGTGGTGTTGATGGTATCCTCAATGAAATGATAAAATATACAGACCACAAATTCCAATTGGCTATACTTAAACTCTTTAACATCATTCTTAGCTCTGGCATCTTCCCCAATATTTGGAACCAAAGACTGATCACCCCAATCCACAAAAGTGGAGACAAATTTGACCCCAATAACTACCGTGGGATATGCGTCAACA
Source organism: Coregonus lavaretus (assembly GCF_964263955.1). Taxonomy (NCBI): domain Eukaryota; kingdom Metazoa; phylum Chordata; class Actinopteri; order Salmoniformes; family Salmonidae; genus Coregonus; species Coregonus lavaretus. The sequence continues at coordinate 12,193,461 of NC_140020.1, read as the reverse complement.
GCAACCTTGGGAAAATCCTCTGCATTATCATTAACAGCAGACTAGTTCATTTCCTCAGTGAAAACAATGTACTGAGCAAATGTCAAATTGGCTTTTTACCAAATTACCATACGACAGACCACGTATTCACCCTGCACACCCTAATTGACAAACAAACAAACCAAAACAAAGGCAAAGTCTTCTCATGCTTTGTTGATTTCAAAAAAGCTTTTGACACAATTTGGCATGAGGGTCTGCTATACAAATTGATGGAAAGTGGAGTTGGGGGAAAAACATACGACATTATAAAATCCATGTACACAAACAACAAGTGTGCAGTTAAAATGGGCAAAAAACACACACATTTCTTTCCACAGGAACGTGGGGGGAGACAGGGATACAGTTTAAGCCGCACCCTCTTCGACATATATATCAATGAATTGGCGAGGTCACTAGAACAGTCTGCAGCACCCGGCCTCACCCTACTAGACTCTGAAGTCAAATGTCTACTGTTTGCTGATGATCTGGTGCTTCTGTCACCAACCAAGGAGGGCCTACAGCAGCACCTAGATCTTCTGCACAGATTCTGTCAGACCTGGGCCCTGACAGTAAATCTCAGTAAGACAAAAATAATGGTGTTCCAAAAAAGGTCCAGTTGCCAGGACCACAAATACAAATTCCATCTAGACACCGTTGCCCTAGAGCACACAAAAAACTATACATACCTCGGCCTAAACATCAGCTCCACAGGTAACTTCCACAAAGCTGTGAACGATCTGAGAGACAAGGCAAGAAGGGCCTTCTATGCCATCAAAAGGAACATAAAATTTGACATACCAATTAGGATCTGGCTAAAAATACTTGAATCAGTTATAGAACCCATTGCCCTTTATGGTTGTGAGGTCTGGGGTTCACTCACCAACCAAGAATTCACAAAATGGGACAAACACTATATTGAGACTCTGCATGCAGAATTCTGCAAAGATATCCTCAATGTACAACGAAAAACACAAAATAATGCATGCAGAGCAGAATTAGGCCGATACCCGCTAATGATCAAAATCCAGAAAAGAGCCGTTAAATTCTATAACCACTTAAAAGGAAGCGATTCCCAAACCTTCCATAACAAAGCCATCACCTACAGAGAGATGAACTTGGAGAAGAGTCCCATAAGTAAGCTGGTCCTTGGGCTCTGTTCACAAACACAAACAGACCCCACAGAGCCCCAGGACAACAACAACAACAACACAATTAGACCCAACCAAATCATGAGGAAACAAAAAGAGAATTACTTGACACATTGGAAAGAATTAACAAAAAAACAGAGCAAACTAGAATGCTATTTGGCTCTAAACAGAGAGTACACAGTGGTTACCTGACCACTGTGACTGACCCAAACTTAAGGAAAGCTTTGACTATGTACAAACTCAGTGAGCATAGCCTTGCTATTGAGAAAGGCCGCCGTGGGCAGACATGGCTCTCAAGAGAAGACAGGCTATGTGCACACTGTCCATAAAATGAGGTGGAAACTGAGCTGCACTTCCTAACCTCCTGCCAAATGCATAACCATATTAGAGACACATATTTCCCTCAGATTACAGAGAATTCGAAAAGAAACCCAATTCTGATAAACTCCCTTATCTACTGGGTGAAATACCACAGTGTGCCATCACAGCAGCAATATTTGTGACCTGTTGCCACAAGAAAAGGACAACCAGTGAAGAACAAACACCATTGTAAATACCCATTTTTATGTTTATTTATTTTCCCATTTGTACTTTAACTATTTGTACACTGTTACAACACTGTATATATACATAATATGACATTTGAAATGTCTTTATTCTTTTGGAACTTCTGAGTGTAATTTTTACTGTTAATATTTATTGTTTATTTCACTTTCGTTTACTATCTACTTCACTTGCTTTGGCAATGTTAACATACGTTTCCCATGCCAATAAAGCCCTTAAATTGAAAATGGAATTGAAATTGAGAGATATAGAGAGAGAGGGAGAGAGAGAGAGAGAGAGAGAGAGAGAGAGAGAGAGAGAGAGAGAGAGAGAGAGAGAGAGAGAGAGAGAGAGAGAGAGAGAGCGAGAGAGAGGGAGTGAAAGAGAGAAGGAGGGAGAGAGAGAGAGAGAGAGATAGAGAGCGAGAGAGAGTGAGTGAAAGAGAGAAGGAGGGAGAGAGAGAGAGAGAGAGAGAGAGATAGAGAGAGCGAGAGAGAGTGAGTGAGAGAGAGAGGGCGAGAGAGAGAGAGAGAGTGCGTGTTACCATGGTGGCCCACTGCACCAGTCATTAGTTATCCCTGGGTACAGACAGTAAACCCCCTGTACTGGCAGCCAGCTAGACAATACAGGCCCATGTTCAGAGTGGATTGGAGATGCCGCTGCTACAACATGATTGTTGCACCTAGAGAAGATTGTTCCTGGTTTAGGGATCATCTTAATGTTCTTTCTTTGTCTTCAGAGGGTTAGGTAGTGGCCGAACATCACTCTGTGGTCCCCTGTGTGTACTAGGATGAACCTAGAGAGCTGACCAGAGCTTGGTCTGATGAACTGAGTAGTGGATCAATGTGGCTAGATTCTCTAGACATTTGAAACTTTAATTCAAGTTCTGAGGAGCTAGTCTGTCTGACAGTATACATAGAAAACGTCTACAATCTAGGCTAGTCTGTGTGATTGATTGATGACATACACTAAGTGAACAAACATTAGGAACACTTGCTCTTTCCATGACAAAGAGTAGACTGACCAGATGAATCCAGGTGAAAGCTTTGATCCCTTATTAATGTCACCTGTTAAATACACTTCAATCAGTGTAGATGAAGTGGAGGAGACAGGTTAAAGAAGGATTTTTAAGCCTTGAGACAACTGACACATGGATTGTGTATGCGTGCCATTCAGAGGGTGAATGGGCAAGACAAAATATTTAAGTGCCTTTGAACGGGGTATGATAGTAGGTGCCAGGTGCACCGGTTTGAGTGTGTCAAGAACTGCAACGCTGCTGGGTTTTTCATGCTCAACAGTTTCCCTGTGTATCAAGAATGGTCCACCACCCAAAAGACATCCTGCCAAGTTGACACAACTGTGGGAAGCATTGGAGTCAACGTTGGCCAGCATCCCTGTGGAACGCTTTCAACACCTTGTAGTCCATGCCCCGACAAATTGAGGCTGTTCTGAGTGCAAAAGGGGGTGCAACTCAATATTAGGAAGGTGTAGGGCTGTCCCCGACAAAAAAAAATCTTGGTCGACCTAGAGTCATCTGTTCTTTCGACCAATTGATTGGTTGAAATTTTAAAAGGTGTTCTTTTTCCTATATAGACAGACTCTATGTGTTTTAATAAAATCAACTATATGTAGGCTACTGAGCTCGTCTTATGCTTTAAGCACACTGTGATTAAATAATTAAGACACACAAATGACTCAAGAGGGGGCCAGAGATCAAGATAGCCTAACCAGAAGAAGAACAAAAACTGCCATTAAGCTCCTGAAGCTGCCGGTAGGTAATAGGCTCCACCAGGGGTTGGCAACCTTTTCCATTTGGAGTGCCAATTTATCTTACCATTTCTACCCATCTGCGTGCCAGTTATGATTTTCATACGCACATTTTCGTGGGACAGTTTCATTTAATTTATAATAAAGGATTCATATCTCAAAATCATTATCATTTGGTTAATACAAATTCTAAAAGTAACTTCTATTGCTGATAAAAATAAATATCCTATACATCACATTGGCTACACATGGCCTGTCTGCAAGGAACTTGAAACATTGTATCAACTATTAACTTGGGTCCAGCCTGAAGCAAACTTGCAACATTATATACAGTGGCTTGCGAAAGTATTCACCCCACTTGGCACTTTTCCTATTTTGTTGCCTTACATCCTGGAATTAAAATATATTTTTTGGGGGTTTGTATCATTTGATCTACACAACATACCACTTTGAAGATGCAAAAAATTGTTTCTTGTAAAACAAGACATAAGACAAAAAAACAGACAAATTGAGCATGCATAACTATTCACCCCCCCAAAGTCAATACTTTGCAGAGCCACCTTTTGCAGCAATTACAGCTGCAAGTCTCTTGGGGTATGTCTCTATAAGCTTGGCACATCTAGCCACTGGGATTTCCGCCCATTCTTCAAGGCATAACTGCTCCAGCTCCTTCAAGTTGGATGGGTTCCGCTGGTGTACAGCAATCTTTAAGTAATTCCACAGATTCTCAATTGGATTGAGGTCTGGGCTTTGACTAGGCCATTCCAAGGCAGTTAAATGTTTCCCCTTAAACCACTCGAGTGTTGCTTTAGCAGTATGCTTAGGGTCATTGTCCTGCTGGAAGGTGAACCTCCGTCCAGTCTCAAATCTCTGGAAGACTGAAACAGGTTTCCCTCAAGAATTTCCCTGTATTTAGCGCCATCCATCATTCCTTCAATTCTGACCAGTTTCCCAGTCCCCACAGCATGATGCTGCCACCACCATGCTTCACTGTGGGATGGTGTTCTCTGGCTGATGAGAGGTGTTGGGTTTGCGCCAGACAGCGTTTTCCTTGATGGCCAAAAAGCTCAATTTTAGTCTCATCTGACCAGAGTACCTTCTTCTATATGTTTGGGGAGTCTCCCACATGCCTTTTGGCGAACACCAAACGTGTTTGCTTATTTTTTATTTTAAGCAATGGCTTTTTTCTGGCCACTCTTCCGTAAAGCCCAGCTCTGTGGAGTGTACGGCTTAAAAAGTGGTCCTATGGACAGATACTCCAATCTCCGCTGTGGAGCTTTGCAGCTCCTTCAGGATTATCGTTGGTCTCTTTGTTGCCTCTCTGATTAATGCCCTCCTTGCCTGGTCCGTGAGTTTTGGTGGGTGGCCCTCTCTTGGCAGGTTTGTTGTGGTGCTATATTCTTTCCATTTTTAATAATGGATTTAATGGTGCTCCGTGGGATGTTCAAAGTTTCAGATATTTTTTTATAACCCAACCCTGATCTGTACTTCTCCACAACTTTGTCCCTGACCTGCTTGGAGAGCTCCTTGGTCTTCATGGTGCCGCTTGCTTGGTGGTGCCCCTTGCTTAGTTGTGTTGCAAACTCTGGGGCCTTTCAGAACAGGTGTATATATACTGAGATCATGTGACACTTAGATTGCACACAAGGTGGACTTTATTTAACTAATTACGTGACTTCTGAAGGTAATTGGTTGCACCAGATCTTATTTAAGGGCTTCATAGCAAAGGGGTTGAATACATATGCACGCACCAATTTTCCGTTATTTATTTTTTAGAATTTTTTGAAACAAGTAATTTTTTTCATTTCACTTCACCAATTTGGACTATTTTGTGTATGTCCATTACATGAAATCCAAATAAAAATCCATTTAAGGGGGATGAATACTTTTGCGAGTCACTGTAGAATATTCTGGGCCCTCAGAGTTTCCCACTCCGGACAGACATAGTTGTAGGCTATTTGCGCAAGGGATAAGAAGTAATCAGGTAGGACTATTTTATTACGTTTCCACTGGATCAGAGCATGACATTTTTTTCCCCTTTCAAGCCGAGTGGTTATCGAAAGATAGCTGGAAAGATTTTTCAAATAGGCTAAGTTGAGGAACTATTGTAATTCTCAAATGATGTAAAAACAGACTTTGTTTAGTTGCTGTTTGAGGTGAAGAAAAAATTACTTTGAGAAGCTCCACAGTGGTGGTGAGTTAAGACAATCAGAAATGCTATCAGGTCCGCAAATGGGCACATTTATAGGCCTACATTTGTGCGCAGGCCAGGTATCCTAGGCCTACTTCTATGTATAATCAGGTGCGTCCTTACTCAACATTGACAGGAACGCTATAAACAAAAGACAATTAATAAATTGACAACTCGTAAATGGAATGAAAAAAACAAAAACGTGTTCCTCACAAGTGTAGCCTAGGTTGTGTGGTCCGCAAACAACTTGTCCACTGTAATAATAATATATTGAATGTATTAACAAATTAGCGTAACCAAACAAACATTGGATTAGTCCACTGAGACAGGCGCGAATCAGACAGTCTTGTGTGCCATAAAAAAAAAATATATATATATATATATACAGTGAGGGAAAAAAAAAGTCATGTTTTGCAGAGGGGTCAAATACTTATTTCCCTCATTAAAATGCAAATCAATTTATAATATTTTTGACATGTGTTTTTCTGGATTTTTTTGTTGTTATTCTGTCTCTCACTGTTGAAATAAACCTACCATTAAAATTATAGATTGATAATTTCTTTGTCAGTGGGCAAACGTACAAAATCAGCAGGGGATCAAATACTTTTTTCCCTCACTGTATTTGCGACTGCTCGATTAAAAGAATCTCGGTCGACCAACAGCCTATCGACCAAACAATCGACCAGTCGACTAAATGGGGTCAGCCCTAGGAAGGTGTTCCTAATGTTTTGTACACTCAGTGTATACAGGATCAATGATGTGAACTGGTGCAGAACTGAACAGGAACTGTCCTCGTTATTACTGTTCTGTTGACTGGAGAAGCCTGTTCTATCGTCAGTTGGTGTGGCAGGCAATGTCCACTGAACCAGCAACGTCAACTGGTTAACTCGGTCTATATGGAACAGGGTTACTCTAATAGGATTACTCTGAATGTTCCCACATTCATTTTCATTTCTGACCAACACTCTGTTAACACCCTGAGAAATATATTTTGCCAAACCACCGCCAATGCTCTGATTGTTCTCTTTTGCACTTGACCATGCACTAGTCACTAGAGATAAGTATGTTACACAGAATGGTCTGATCTGATTTGTCTCAAAGGATCTTTCACCTCACATTTCTCAAGGCTTTTGGCATTGCTCAGCAGGTGGTTTCCATTAGGATCAATCAACAGATAATGTATGAATACCTCAAAGAGATGCAGTACCACAGTGCAGTACAGTAGTATATTTGCTTATGTTGCAGCACCGTCGCACCGCTGTGTGACTACAAACAGAGAGTGCTGAGACTGAGAGCTTTGGAAATTCCATGTAATGGCGAACTAACAAAATAAGAATGATTTCATAGCAGAAATGAAATTAAAGCTTAGATGTCAGCTGATGAATTACTGTCACAGATGTACTGTACGTGAGAGGTTCCAGCCTTAAGTCCATGGCAGCAGGGGGTGGGGTGCATTTAAAAGAAGAAAATGTGCTCTTAATTTCCTCTTCCCGTCCAGATCGGCCAACTGTATGCCTCATTAAAAATCAGAATGGCACGCAGAGTTAAAACCAGACCTCACAGACCTACTATCCCAGCCCAGGCTTAAGCACTGCCACGTGGCCAGCACCATGCCCACTCTGTGCCAACACTGCGCCCACTTAGCCACACAAGCTCTGCCAGCACGTTTATATGGAAGCCTATTGCCGCCAATCACCTAAATAGCCATTCTTATAGGTTGCGTCCCAAATAGCACCCTATTGCCTTAATAGTGCACTACTTTTGACCAGAGCTCTATGGACCATGTTCAAAAGTAGTGCACTATATAGGCTGTATTACAAGGAACAGGGTGGCATTTGGGACGCAGACATATACATTTATTTTTCTTGTGTGTAAAAGGAGTCATTCACAGTGCCAACATTGGGTAATAAAGAAACTCTCTATGATGAATAAGAATGAGGAACTGGATATGAACCCCCTGATGAAGTCAGCCAGGAAGTAAGGGAGACAGCTACTGATCCAGCCTTCTGTTGAAATTCGTCTCGTTGCTCAACCCGTAACCACAGGTTCCTCTTTTCATGTTTCCTCAATCACCTTAATCACTAAAGGATGGGTTAACCTCAGTCAGATCTCATTCATCTGGTTTATGACATTTACATGTGTGTACTGATTAGGTCAGTGCTTTGGGTTCCCCCCTTTAAGGTACAGTACACATGCTTATTCCCTCCTCTCCCTCTGAAACACCTCTCTCTCTCTCAATGCCCTAAATCAGTTTAGAGTTCAGATGGGCTTCTCCACTTCAGCCTGTCACAACACTGGTGCAGCAGCAGCATAACAGTGAGTAGTAGGCTAGTGAACCCACTGGGACTGTTCATTATACGCCTGTGGCTACCGGCTAAGAGCTATTGGCCCCAGAGTGGCCATATGTCCAGAGCCCAACAGTTGTCTCCCTCCATTACAATTAAAAGGACATCGCCATCGTCAACAAACCAAACGTCCAACATGTGGAGTGGTGCTCATGTAAGCTGCAGACCACTATGGACAGCATGGGGTCCGTCTGGAGCAGAGGAAGCAAACAGAACATCAAAGAGCTCCTCATACTCTAGCACTACACTACACCATGCTAGGCCTGGGCACTGTTTAATGGGACTGACCAGCCTGTCCACAACATTCACTAGATTGATTCCAAACTTCCCCCTCTGCCCCGCAGAGAAGGAGGGCAGTACTGTAGATCAAGTGTATGGCTAGCTACGTGAATAATCCGTAAGCAACATTAACATCAGAGATTTGGTCTGATGTTTTACAAAACCTTTTTCTTTTATCGAATCCAACTCTTGAGTTGAATTTGAGTTCACTAGCTGAAGCATTCTGAATGGGTCTCAACCCCTGATACAGCGGGAATTAAAGGTTATTTGTGTCAGCGGCCATCTTGACTGGGTAGAGATTAGGCAAATTTGCATCCCAGCGACGGATGTTCCATAAAGGAGTGTCCGACGCAGCACGGTCATGTCCCTAATAGGCCCATCCATGTGTGAAGTCTTTAGTTGGCCTGGTCCAGACGTCCTCCAGCTATTTTTTTTACTTTTACTATTGAACAGCGATATCCCAAGTGTAAATACAGTAAAGTACACACACTAAAGGATAAAACAAATATTTTTTTAGACACAGCTGCAAACTTCAAGGAGTAGGGAGTTCAAGGAGTTGGTCTGATTGGAATCGGTGATGTCATCGGCATCCCCCTTGCTTGAGGAACAATAGAGGAGCAATATAGAACAAAAGAGGAAAGGCCCACCCCTCACTTGTGCTATGTCATGACTTACCTGGACACCTATTGAGATGTGCCTTTTGTTAAAGATGGAATCTGCAGTAGGAGGGAAACAGCGCCACTGGCCGCCCCACCACCGCTGTTATTGTTTTTGTTGCCGAGCTGAGGAGCGTCGCACAGCATGGTAAAAAAGAAATCCAGTACATTTTGTGCTCTTCTATCGCACGTGTAATGATGTCCGAGGGGAAAAAACAGTGTTTGCTGTTTGCAGTATCTTCTTTGTTGTTGTATTATCGCAAACGGACGTGGCTGTTTCACCATTAAGGATTACAGCTTTAAGTAAGGTTAAGAAGGTGTTAAATTGGGTGAAAAGGAGACTGGAGTGCCACTTTAAGGCTTTCTCAGCACCTCTCACAACATACCTGTCACACCTCTCAACAGGAGGAGCAGTAAGTCTAACCTTAACAATGAAGAAAAGGCAGTGACCATTGTCCCTAGGGTCTCTGATTCCAGCATCAACGCCAATAAAATCTGCGCAGAGTGACGCTCAGCTCAGCTCCACTGTAATGAGCACATTGTGTTCAGTAAGGCAATATGGCCGCCTGAAGCCTACAGCCCTCCCTCTCATACATATAAACTAGCAACCCAGAGTGTGACGTGTCCCCATCAGTAAGAGAGGTTTCTTAGAGGAGCTTGCTGCGTGTGCATCACACATTCATTGAGGGTTAACATTTGCCAAAATGCAATTCGCGGGAAAACACCATTATAAACAGCGCACCTGGGAAAACACCAATTCTAAACAGTGTACCTGATAACAGTTCCATATGTGACAGAGATTAAAATCTCTGTTAGAAATTCAGGAAGAGGGGGAATCTAAAGATGCAACAACTAAGATGGGTTTTTAATATGACTAGGATTGTGCCTTTGGCTTCTGGACAAAGAAAGACAGTTGATATGAAAACCAATAGAACAGGAGAGAAATGGCATAGCGGTGGGTCCAATAGGGAAGTAACTGAAAATAAATTTGCCAAATGTATATAATTACTCCTGTTTACAAAGAAATAAATACAATCATTTAAAATACTTCATCAGAAAGCATGACTTAGTCACAGAGGAATCAAGGACCATTAGCTACTTAAAAAAAATAGCTGTGGATTGTTTCAAATCACAAGCTCGTAGCCCTAGGCCTATTTGGGAAGCCCGCAATTTGGGCAGCGCGCGTGGCAATAGGCCTAGCTGATTATTGAGTTACGGATGTCAGTGAAAAGCATCTAAAATATGTGTGAAGATAATGTGTCTCGAGTATAATTTAAAATGTTGAGACAAGAAGAAGGGAAGGGGTATGTTGCGAAGATATAGGCAAGTCTCTCTCCAGAATGGCTCAGCTGTCTCCCGCCAATTCTTACGCATTCATTGTTTCACTGTGTGAATTGTTTGCCCTTTTATTTAGATATTTTAAAATAAATTCCCCATTACAAATGTCACCTGTAGTAAATGTACCGGTAATCCCTGTCATTTGGTTACATTAATTTCTGTTAATGCATGTATTCTCTCTACTATTATTCTGACATTTCACATTCTTAAAATAAAGTGGTGATCATAACTGACCTAAGACAGGGAATCTTTACTAGGATTAAATGTCAGGAATTGTGAAAAACTGAGTTTAAATGTATTTGGCTAAGGTGTATGTAAACTTCCGACTTCAACTGTACCTGGCCTGCTTCGCGGAAATGTACGAAAGTGTTTTTTTTTACATCCATTGTGAATGATAACATATAAAAACTATAGTTCCTCACTGTACGCTATTTGAAAAATCTTTCCAACAATCTCCCCCTCGATAATCATCAATCCTCGGTGTGAAAGAGCAATGGAAGTTATAGGCCTACACTCTTAGAAAAAAGGCTTCCAAAAGGGTTTTTCTGCTGTACCCATAGGATAACCCTTTTTAGTTCCAGGTAGAACCCTTTTTGGTTCCAGGTAGAACTATTTTGGGTTCCATGTAGAACCCTCTGTGTAAAGGTTTCTACATGGAACTCAAAAGGGTTCTACCTGGAGCCAAAAGGGTTCAACCTGGAACCAAAAAGGGTTCTTCAAAGGGTTCTGCTATGGGGACAGCCGAAGAACCCTTTTAGGTTCTGGATAGCACCTTTTTTTCTAAGAGTGTACTGCTGCATTGGCCTATAGGCTATGAGTTCCATGCGCTTATTTCTTTAGCCGCCAATGGATCACTGTGTATCAATGTGTCCATATCGCAGAGGCTGGTGATCTCGCATTAGTTGACTTTTAACTTTTAGATTTTTATCATTTTAATTATGATTTTTATGATTAACTTACATGACAATGATTTTGAGAAACAAAAACGTTATTATTGAAATGAAACTGTTCCACAAAAATGCACATATGATTTGGATACTTTGAAGCAAGGTAAGACATGGCTTATAATATAAAATAAAACATCCAGATTTCCAACAATTAAGTATGTTTTCAAAATGCATACTGCTTCCAGCTCACATTGTAAAGTGGTGGGTGACACGCTGATAGCCAATTGCCTGCACTTGAATGGTGAATGGGAGGCAGGCTTCAATTACCAGTTGAGAAATAAAAATAGTAGCTATTTTTAATCGTGTACCAAAACAACCAGCTGAGGAGCTGCAGGATCAATTCTGCTAAAAATAGGCTCTGTGATAGTTATGTTGGATAAATCAGATACGTGATGACTAACAAAAACACACACAGGCCAATTTAATTCAACTAAATTATGCAAATTAACCTATAGCATGACGGTCAAATGTATTTCCTTCGACTGGTATTTCCATCAATGAATAAAAAGCATTATTTGACAATGGGATTAAATTTGTTTGGTCATTTTGGCTGGCAAAAGTTGTATTTATCAGCTTTTTTTTTTTATCCTGAAAACCCTGACACACACACACACACACACACACACACACACACACACACACACACACACACACACACACACACACAATCAACACCCACCCACACAAAGATGAGGGGGCTGCTCCACACATCCTGCAGCAGAGTAGAGCACTCCCCCACCACAGTCAGCATCAAGCTGCAGCAACAGCAGCTAGAGAAACAGTTCATAAACTCTAAACCATGTTAACTTCCTGAGTCAAACAAACAGACAAATCCAGAGAAAACAGAGACGCACAGTATAAATAACCAAGTTCTCTTAGAGCCAAATATACATGCGCTGCACATGTGCGTGATTGTGTGTGTGTGTGTGTGTGTGTATGTGTGTATGTGGGTATGTGTGTGTGTGTGCGTGTGTTTATGTGCGTATGTGTGTATGTGTGTGTATGTGTGTGTGTGTGTATGTGTGTATGTGGGTATGTGTGTGTGTGTGTGTGTGTGTGTGTGTGTGTGTGTGTGTGTGTGTGTGTATGTGTGTGTGTTTATGTGTGTATGTGTGTGTGTGTGTGTGTGTGTATGTGTGTATGTGTGTGTTCCTCCAGCAGGCCTGCATCCACCAAATAAGAGGTATAGACCGAGGCAAACTAAAGAGAGGTTGAATGAGTCAGAGATCATTAAACTGCCTCTGCTAAACTCCTCAGACTCTCCTTCTCCACCTTTCTCCTCTTTCATCTGCAGAGAGAGAGAGAGAGAGAAAGAGAGGGATGAGAGAAGAAGAGCGAGGGGAAGCTTCAAAAGGCCCCATGATGTAGCTCTGGATTACACCCTTCACCTCCTGTCTTTCCCCTCTCTCCACCCCTCCACCTCTCCATCCCCCCACCCCCCCATCCCTCCACCTCTCCACCCCTCCATCTCTCCACCTCTCCATCCCTCCACCTCTCCACCTCTCCATCCTGCCACGTCTCCATCCCTCCACCTCTCCATCCCTCCATCTCTCCATCCCTCCAACTCTCCATCCCTCCATCCCTCCACCTCTCCATCCCTCCATCCCTCCACCTCTCCATCCCTCAATCTCTCCATCCCTCCACCTCTCCATCCCTCCATCCCTCCACGTCTCCATCTCTCCATCCCTCCACCCCTCCATCCCTCCACCTCTCCACCTCTCCATCCCTTCATCCCTCCACCTCTCCATCCCTCCACGTCTCCACCTCTCCGTCCCTCCATCTCTCCATCCCTCCACCCCTCCATCCCTCCACCTCTCCATCCCTCCACCCCTCCATCCCTCCACCTCTCCATCCCTCCACCTCTCCATCCCTCCACCTCTCCATCCCTCCACCCTTCCATCCCTCCACCTCTCCATCCCAGAGCAGCAGAACAGCAGAGCAGCAGGGCAGCAGAGCAGCAGAACAGAAGAACAGCAGGGCAGCAGAACAGCAGGGCAGCAGAGCAGCAGAATAGCAAAGCAGCAGAGCAGAGGAACATCAGAGCAGCAGGGCAGTAGAGCATTAGAGCAGCAGAACAGCAGAGCAGCAGAGCAGCAGAACAGCAAAGCAGCAGAGCAGCAGAACAGCAGAGCAGCAGAACAGCAAAGCAGCAGAGCAGCAGAACAGCAGAGCAGCAGAACAGCAGAACAGCAGAGCATTAGAGCAGCAGAACAGCAGAGCAGCAGAGCAGCAGGGCAGCAGGGCAGCAGAGCAGCAGAACAGCAGAACAGCAGAGCATTAGAGCAGCAGAACAGCAGAGCAGCAGGGCAGCAGAGCATTAGAGCAGCAGAACAGCAGGGCAGCAGAGCATTAGAGCAGCAGAACAGCAGAGCAGCAGAGCAGCAGAGCAGAGATTAGCTTTAAACGTCAGCACACCGACCAAACCACTGGACTCGTCAGGTGGTATTACCATAAAACAGGCTCTTTTGTGGTCATTGGATATTCACATCAGGAAGGGGACAAGTGCGCATTGATGCCACTCACCTACATGATTTCCCAGTCTCATATCAGCCAGCCTCTTAAAGAGGCGTTTCTCTCCATTCTGATTCTGGAGAGGGCCTATAGCCTACTTCATATAGGGGGGTAATGGTATACACTATAGCTGTCTATAATTAATTGCTTAATTAAGACAGCACAGGGGAAGGAGAGCTGCATGTGGGGGGAAAATGTCAACAGACGTGTCAACATAATGGAGTGCAGCTAAAATAGGTTAGCAGTTACCCCCACCATCACCCAGCCTGCTGTGTCTCAGGCTAATCTGATTTACAGTCAACCACAGGGGAACAACAACCGTTTGAGGCTTACTCTGACAATTCAGAAAAATTGTTTCAAGCCCACACCACACAACCATTCATTGAGGATGAGAGAAAGGGGTGAGAGAAAGCAGCTAATAAAAACTGATAATTGATACTCATCGTTAAGGGCCTAAAGACAAAGTGATGCAATTATGAAAAAACAAGCATACTGAAGAACAGTGTTCAGTTAGGTTCGTCATTAGACCATGAAAAAGACACAAGGAAAGAAAACGGGGGGAAAAGATGTGAGGTCTTCGCATGGAACAATCTCACTGGAATGACTGACTCATGTTCAGCTCTCACTAACCATCAGCCACACACGACACTCACCACAAAATCACACTGTCTATAGTTCCACTGTCTATAGTTCTACTGTCTATAGTTCCACTGTCTATAGTTCCACTGTCTATAGTTCTACTGTCTATAGTTCCACTGTCTATAGTTCCACTGTCTATAGTTCCACTGTCTATAGTTCCACTGTCTATAGTTCCAAATCAAATCAAACTTTCTTTGTCACATGCGCCGAATACAAAAGGTGTAGACCTTACAGTGAAATGATTACTTACAAGCCCTTAACCAACAATGCAGTTCAAGAAAGAGTTAACAAAATATTTACCAAATAAACTAAAGTAAAAAATTATTAAAAATAACACAATAAAACTGTCTATATTTCCACTGTCTATAGTTCCACTGACGGTATGACAGTAAGGGTGTCTTTGTACCTCTGTATGTGCAGCCACAGCAGCCATGATGTCACCACTGCAGAGCTTCTGATGACTCCAGCATGTCATGACTCACCAGGCAGACAGGCACCACTACTTCATACACACCCGGCTGTTTCCCAAATGGCACCCTATTCCCTACATAGTGCACCCCTTTTGACCACTATGTAGGGAATATGGTGCTATTTGGGAGGTAGACACTCTTTCCAGAGCCTGAGTCACAGGGTTGGCCCGCCATCTTGTTCCTCTCCACAATCTAACGACCACGACCGTTACAGCCACATCCACACACGACTCTCCATGCTGCATCAGCTCCATTACAAACCATCGGCCATGGCTCAACCGGATCATGGGATTACTGTAGATACAGTTGAAGTCGGAAGTTTACATACACCTTAGCCAAATACATTTAAACTCAGTTTTTCACAATTCCTGACATTTAATCCTAGTAATAATTCCCTGGCTTAGGTCAATTAGGATCACCACTTTATTTTAAGAATGTGAAATGTCAGAATAATAGTAGCGAGAATGATTTATTTCAGCTTTTATTTCTTTCATCACATTCCCAGTGGGTCAGAAGTTTACATACACTCAATTAATATTCGGTAGCATTGCCTTTAAATTGTTTAACTTGGGTCAAACGTTTTGGGTAGCCTTCCACAAGCTTCCCACAATAAATTGGGTGAATTTTGGCCCATTCCTCCTGACAGAGCTGGTGTAACTGAGTCAGGTTTTTAGGCCTCCTTGCTCGCACACACTTTTTTCTGTTCTGCCCACACATTTTCTATAGGATTGAGGTCAGGGCTTTGTGATGGCCATACCTGACTTTGTTGTCCTTAAGCCATTTTGCCACAACTTTGAAAGTATGCTTGGGGAAGACCCATTTGCGACCAAGCTTTAACTTCCTGACTGATGTCTTGAGATGTTGCTTCAATATATCCACATAATTTTCCTTCCTCATGATGCCATCTATTTTGTGAAGTGCACCAGTCCCTCCTGCAGCAAAGCACCCCCACATCATGATGCTGCCACCCCCGTGCTTCACGGTTGGGATGGTGTTCTTCAGCTTGCAAGCACCCCCTTTTTCCTCCAAACATAACGATGGTCATTATGGCCAAACAGTTCTATTTTTGTTTCATCAGACCAGGGGACATTTTTCCAAAAAGTACGATCTTTGTCCCCATGTGCAGTTGCAAACCGTAGTCTTTTTTATGGCGGTTTTGGAGCAGTGGCTTCTTCCTTGCTGAGCGGCCTTTCAGGTTATGTCGATATAGAACTCATTTTACTGTGGATATAGATACCTTTGTACCGGTTTCCTCCAGCATCTTCACAAGGTCCTTTGCTGTTGTTCTGGGATTGATTTGCACTTTTCGCACCAATGTACGTTCATCTCTAGGAGACAGAACGCGTCTCCTTCCTGAGCGGTATGACGGCTGTGTGGTCCCATGGTGTTTATACTTGCATACTATTGTTTGTACAGATGAACTAGGTACCTTCAGGCGTTTTGGAAATTGCTCCCAAGGATGAACCAGACTTGTGGAGGTCTTGGCTGATTTCTTTTGATTTTCCCATGATGTCAAGCAAAGAGGCACTGAGTTTGAAGGTAGGCCTTGAAATACATCCACAGGTACACCTCCAATTGACACAAATTATGTCAATTAGCCTATCAGAAGGTTCTAAAGCCAAGACATCATTTTCTGGAATTTTCCAAGCTGTTTAAAGGCACAGTCAACTTCGTGTATGTGATCTTCTGACCCACTGGAATTGTGATACAGTGAATTATAAGTGAAATAATCTGTCTGTAAACAATTGTTGGAAAAATTAGTTGTGTCATGCACAAAGTATATGTCCTAACCGACTTGCCAAAACTATAGTTTGTTAACAAAACATGTGTGGAGTGGTTGAAAAAATAGTTTTAATGACTCCAACCTAAGTGTATGTAAACTTCCGACTTCAACTGTATATGAGAGAGAGCATACATACAGGGTGTAACAGAACAGAGGCATACAGCTGTGCATCTGCCTGCATAATGTATGCAACTGCTATGACTGCTGAATACTCAGCTGGCTTGATGGAAGCTTCAAGCTGGTTCTTGGAAGAAGAAACCCTTGTGCACCAACCGGTTTCCACTCTGCCACTGTTGACGAATTCAGTTGCCCTCAAAAAAGCTTCCTTTCTATTTATAGCCTGTTGTATTGTTACTTCGGACTGGCCGGACAGTCCACACACAGGAAGAGGAAACCGCAGAGTGCAGGCCTTTTGACAGGGCCAAAGCATGGCTCGAGCTCTGTGCTGATTGCTCTATGCTGATTTTCAAAAGAACAAGTGATCTCACTGCCAAGCAAAAGAAAGCCAATGTGTTGCGGTCACCATTTAGTACACTATGGGCCCTGGTCAAAAGTAGTGCTGATCAAAAGTAGTGAATACAACAGGAGGAGAGAACAGAGTGCTGCTGGATGTTGATAAGTAATTTACCATCAAAGCCACTGTCTGGTCCTCTGTGACAGGAGCCGCCCAGCATGCAAACACAAGTATTATGATAAAATACAAAACATCTTTCATAAATATTAATGTAAAAATGTTTTTTATTTATTTTTCTTCTCCCCAATTTTTGATCTTGTCTCATCGCTGCAACTCCCCAATGGGCTCAGGAGAGACAAAGGTGGAGTCATGCGTCCTCCTAACCGCGCGCCTTAACACCCACCAGCTTAACCTGGAAGCCAGCCGCACCAATGTGTCGGAGGAAACACCATTCAACTAAAGACCGGGGTCAGCCTGCAGGCACCCGGTTCGCCACAAGGAGTCGCTAGAGCGTGATGAGACAAGTAAAGCCCCACCGGCCAAACCCTCCCCTAACCTGGACAATGCTGGGCCAGTGCACCGTCCTATGGGACTCCAGGCCACGGACGGTTGTGGAACAGCCCAGGAATAAACCTGGGTCTGTAGTAACGCCTCTAGCACTGCAACGAGACGTTACATTTTTTCTAAGACATTGTGTGTCACTAGTGAAGGAGAAACAGTAAGATAGTGAGAAAGCTGGATGGATAACTGCTCAGAACGGTTGCATGTATAAAGACAGTGAGAACACATGTATGTGCACTCTGTGACACCAGATGAACCTGCTGGTAGGGTGATGTTCTGGGCTGACCTGCAGAGAGCTTTAGCTTGCAGCATGTAGAGGATTAAAGAATAAAGGGAGAGAGAGAGGGACAGAGAGAGAGAGCAAAAGAGAGAGAAAGAGAGAGAGGAGAGTGGGAGGGAGAGCAAGAGAAGAGAGAGAGAGAGCGAGAGAGCGAGAGAGAGAGAGAAATCCCATAGGAGTCAGGTTACATAAAGTCAAGCCAAAACATCCTATGCCTTTTTAACCCTACACAGGCCAGACAGTGAGAGAGTGACACAATGGGGTCGCTACTGAATATTCTCTTCCTGACTTGGTCACCTGAGATTTAAGCAGTATAGACACCTACTGTACAGGAGAAACAACAAACACACGCACACACACAACACATTTGCTACGAGTGCTGTTTGTAACATCCTACTTGTAGAGGTAGAAAAGACAGACAGTGTAGCTGTGGACAGCGGGACTGCCTGTAGCACAACCTCCAGACCAGCGGTGGCCAGCTGGTGTGTGTGTATGTGTCTGCTTGAGCTGTAATTATTGTGGCAGGCAGCGCTGATGTACGTACCTCTGGTTTCAGTGTATCAGGATCTTTATTTGCTCCACATTGCTTTGTTCACCGCGAAAACAGAGGCCCTGCGGGGAGAAAAACAACATGTAATTATTAATTTATAGCATTCAATAAATCATGAATATCAACTGTGTGTGCCAGCCAATGTCATTTACTGTAAGCGTCATTCCAAAAATGGGTCTTGCAATTTCATTTTCTACCCTGGCCCCAGCCCTGGCCCTCAGAGCTAAGGCCTTGGGAAGTCGCGACAGGATGCACTCTGTTGAACTGTGACCTCAATATCTGTCCATTGGTAAACAACAGGTTGCAGCGAGGGACACACTTTAGGTGCCAGGCTTAATCAAAAACTCTGTCTGTATGATGACCTCATTTCTCTCTGTGTATTTCCTGTACCAGGTATGTGGATTTGGGGGGCTTAATTCATTCAATGTTCTCAGCTGAAATAGTATTACCTAAAATAGCTTGAATGAGAGTGTTTTTCATCAAGTACCCTTCAATCAAGAGCCTCATACAGGTGTTACAGAGCTTTGCCTCCTGATACTTGGAATTACTACAGACGATATGCATGAGGCAAAGTGTGCTTTAAGCAATTATGAACCTATTTACTGAGTAACTTACAACAACTTGAGTATCTAGTGATCCTTCACACAGCAAGTGGAAATATTGGCTTCATAACAGAGGCAGAGGCCACTGCAGCCTTTCAGTAGAAATCACAGCAATAATTGATAAAAGCACCCAAAAAACATAAAGCTGCAACAATTCATTAAAACTGAGATGGTTTGAAGAACCATAACCTTTTGCACAACATTAAAGTGACGCTCTAAAACTTTTGTATAATTTCAGCCAGTAGTTTTGAAAGTGGTGCTCACGAGCCAAATTAGGTCCCCGTTCTCTGTGTACTACGTCATCCAATTGTGTACTACGTCACCCCCCCCCCCCCAAAAAAAAGTGTAATGATATGTTATGTATCTAATTTGTACAATATGTTACGAATTTGTTTTGCTTAAGATCCTGAACTACATCTAACCAAGCATTTACTACCGGAAAATACATTCACACAAAGTGGAGAACAACCACTGTACTTGCACACAAATCAATCTCAACTTAAAACAGCACACAACATATGCACCATGCCCTGCCAGCACTTTGAAACGAGGAGAGACTAATGTTTCACAGTGGAGTCATTGTGCCCATAGGAACAGGGATTAGCTACATGGTCAATTGACTAAATGTACTTTATCTACGACAGGATCAGATTTTCCACAGACAAATTTGTTATAACTCATTGCACACAAACTTGATTTCTAAGCAGAGAGCTGTTAATCAAATGCATCTATTTCTATCTGAATCTGTTAACTGTTTGTGACTTTGTTGTAACGGGTATAAGAATAAGCATGAGATATTATTTAGTCTTCTAGTTTGGTCTTCTGTATGTCATTTTCCAGTTTGTATATAGTCAAAATATTCTGGCAGTCAAATCAAATCGTACTTGTCACATGCTTCGTAAACAGCCGGTGTAGACTAACAGTGAAATGCTTACAGGTTCTTCCCAACAATGCAGAGAGAAAAAAAATAGAAAAAATAGAAAAATAGAAAAAATAATAACATGAGGAATAAAAACACAATGAGTACAATAACTTGGCTATATAGACGGGGTACCAGTACTGAGTCGATGTGCAGGGGTACGAGGCAACTGAGGCAGTTATTATGTAGCATGCACGCACAAACTGACTTGAATCGCACCCCCCATTCTGTACTACAAACACTGTAGACACAGGGTTTTTCTAATTAAAACTCACAATCAGACTAAATTGAATATATATTGTTATTAATAGGCTGGTATACAATATAAAGGATAAAATGGTACCCTCATTCAGAAGTATTCTGGTCTGCCACACACCATTCTAAAAATGACTCTTTCTTTTCAAATTGAGGGGTTTGCTGAGCTTTCCTATTTTGGGCGTATATCTGGATGAAACTGAGAGCGAGTACCAAAAATACACTGCTCTATGTGTGGAAGTAAAATGTGATTTTAGGCCCCCTACACCAGCAGAAAATTGCCATTTAGCCATTCCACATGTCTGTGTCCACTCTGTGGTCTCTCTCTCTTTCTCTCTCTCTCTCTCCCTCTCTCCCTCCCTCCCTCTGTCTTTCGCTCTGTCTCTGTCTTTTTGGGCATTGGGCAGCCATGGCGACAAGCTCCCAGCAGGCCGTGCTCTCTGAGTGAATGAAGCCGCAGTCCAGAGACCAGGGGCAGAGCAGAGCTGGCTCTCTTTTCATCCCCAGTCCCTCCAATAAAACATAATGGCACTGGGGCTGAGGCCTGCGGGGGAGAGTCATTCAGCCACACATGACTGTCCGGGCACAACGAGCTCAGTCATTCTTACTGTCGCTCTTTACTGGGCCAGATGAGTGGAGAGCAGAGCACAAAGCTAGGGCTGATAGACTGGCTCCCCAGAGGGGGAGTTGCTCTCCATGCACAGCCTGCTGGGTAGGCACTAAGCAGGGGCACGCCATATGCCGCCTGAGGGACAGTAGCCACAGCCCTGGCCTAGCTCAGACTCCTACATCTACAATCTCTAATGCACACCAAGTTAATTTCAGGGCTTACCTCTAAAGGCCAAGGGACTAGTCACTTTGCAATTTCAATAGCAGCAGTATCTACAGTTCATCCTGTGCAATAATTGCATGTCTTGCATATACTTAATAATCACACAGCAGTATCTCAGATATGGTATGGCACTAATCAACATGAGAAAAGAGCACCACTCCCCAGCCAGTCCCCACTACACAGACAGGGCTTTGGTTGACATGTCAGGATTGTATCTGAGCCTTCACACAGAGGCTCCCTGGCTGTGTCCCAAATGGCACCCTATTCCTTATATAGTGCACTGCTTTTGGTCAGAGCCCTTGGGGCCCTGGTCAAAAGTAGTGCACTATATAGGGAATGGGGTGCCATTTGGGACTCAGTATCTGACTGACAGAGCCAGGGTGGATTAACATGGACAAACATCCTCACTGTAAATATCTGCTCTGACTCCATGGATGATGTGTATGGGCAGGATGCCTCAAATGTACAGTGCAGGAGGATTACACCGACATAGTGGAGGCAATGGATTACAATGAATGAAAGGTTAGAGTTTAATGGCATTTTGGATGAAGACTCACTGTAGCCTATATTACAATGAGACCTCACATTAACCTAGAGTTGGGGAACTTTGCAAAGGTCAACACTGAATACGCAACAGAAAATTAGATTCCTTCAAAATAACTTGCAGAGGAAGCATGTGTGAAATAAACCCCTATTACATTGAGCTCTGTTGCTGCTCTCCCACTACACTAATTAAAGATAAATAAATTAACATTAACAATGGCCCCTTTGATGTTTATCAGGGCTTCCTAAAAGGTAAAGCTCTATAATTCGGTCAATATTGCTTTATCCCCTGGCAATGAGGGGGAATTTGAATGGGGCATACTGAGGGACTAGGCCTGGTGTGCCAGCCAGGAGGCCGTCGTGATTCCAGGATGAGCAATTGTCTCCTTTGTCAGGCCCCCAGTCAGCAGCAACTGCATCAGCATTGCAGAAAAAAGACACTGTAGAGAGGCAACAGAGAGGAGCAGGGAGCATGGCGGGCAGACAGGCACCACTCAGAATCAACTTTATTTGCCAAATACATTTGCATGTACAGGAAATTTGACTCTGTATATAGATGCAGAATTTACACTCAGAGAGACAGTATAACTGCTACCTGCTGTACCGTTTTACTGTTCTACTGTTCTACAGTAAAACACTATATCATTATACAGACTGTTTTTTATTTGTTTCACCTTTATTTAACCAGGTAAGCCAGTTGAGAACAAGTTCTCATTTACAACTGCGACCTGGCCAAGATAAAGCAAAGCAGTGCGATAAAAACAACAACACAGAGTTACATATGGGGTAAACAAAACATAAAGTCAAAAATACAACAGAAAATATATATACAGTGTGTGCGAATGTAGTAAGTTATAAATAAATAGGCCATAGTGCAAAAATAGTTAAAATTTCGTCATTAACACTGGAATGATAGATGTGCAAAAGAAGATTTGCAAATAGAGATACTGGGGTGCAAATTAGCAAAATAAATAACAATATGGGGATGAGGTAGTTGGGTGGGCTAATTTCAGAATGGCTGTGTACAGGTGCAGTGATCGGTAAGCTGCTCTGACAACTGATGCTTAAAGTTAGTGAGGGAGATAAGAGTCTCCAGCTTCAGAGATTTTTGCACTGTACTGTAGTATTTCACTATACAGTATTATAGGAGTGATACAGTATGGAGGGCAGACAGGCACTGCTAAGACACTGTATAACTAACTGTAATGCAGCTGCCTGCCATACAGTTCTACGAACTACTACTGTATATTGCAACTTACGTTGACAGGGGAGAGCATTGCTTCATATTGCTGCAGTCCAATAGGTAGGCCTAAAAGGCTATCTGCTTATATCCCAATCGTTCCTGGTTAACTAGCCTATATCTTGGGTGAATATCTGCTCAAATGTGGCATGAACAACATTCTCAATTAAATTCATAAATGCATAATGGCTTCTTTGTAATGCAGCGTGCCACTGCTTTTGATACAGCAGCAGTAGTCGCTCAGAGCACAGGGAGATATTTTGACAGAAAAGAACAGAGCCTTTGTGACACAAATGTATAATGTATGACGTCAAACACAGCTAGGAAATTCATAGGATTAGTTAAATATGCATAAAAACTCCCGGGACACAATCATACAGCAAACAAAACAGACCACTTTTGTTTTCCCCTGAAAATGCAAACACTTGACATCAGGGCAACATATCATTAATAAATTAGCAAACATACTGTACTGTAATCTCTTTTCATTCTCCTATTGGGGAGAGCACCAACCACATGATTCATACTGTATTCTGGCGGGGGGAAATGCATTAACCTCTTAAGGATCGTACCCTTTTCTTCAATTTTCGCCTAAAATGACATACCCATATCTAACTGCCTGTAGCTCAGGACCTAAAGCAAGGATATGCATATTCTTGATATCATTTGAAAGGAAACACTTTGAAGTTTGTGGAATGTGAAATGAATGTAGGAGAATATAACACATTAGATCTGGTAAAATATAATACAATCATCTTTTAAATGCAAGACAGTGGTGTAGGAATCTAGGTGTAATTTAGATTAATTTAGCATTGTGTGTGCAACGTTTCAGACTGATCCAGTGAAGCATTACATCACTACACAATATTTTGTATTAAGTCTGCCAGGAGTTTTCCCAAATGTTCCGAATTGGTCAATTTATACATTTTCAAGTACATAACTATAGAGAACATACAAAAATGCTATGGTAATACAACATTTAAGTTTACACACTCCCAGGAATGTCATACATGATGGATCATTAGCTTCCCTACCACCCAGTTCCTACATTTGAGTATAAAAATTGATTTTATCAAACAAAACTATGCTACATTTTATGTCTGGGACCCTCAGGATAACAAATCAGAGCAAGATTACTGAATGTAAGTACATTATTTACCTTCAGAGGTGAATGTATCAAACCAGTTGCCGTGACAAAAGTGTTTTGTTGTTGTGCACTATCCTCAAACAATAGAAAGGCATTTTTTCTAGCTGTAATAGCTACTGTAAATTGGACACTGCAGTTAAATTAACAAGAATTTAAGCTTTCTGGCCATATAAGACATGTCTATGTCCCGGAAGGTTGGCTGTTGTTTACAACGCCATTCTAGTCACATATAGCCCATTGAGCAGCAACCGTCCCGGTATAGGGACGCCGATCCTGTACACTCAAATGTTTACCATTTATAAGTGTTTAAAGGTAGACTCGGCGAAATGACATTGCCACGAGCAGCACTGAATGTATTGAGATGAGTGAGATGCAACACTTCGCTCTCACACAGTCGCACACAGTATCTGCGCATGCGCACGGATTCGCTTCAGGCTTTTACAGCGTGGTAGCCTCGGGACCAAAACAGAGGAGAAGTTGAGCCTCGCGCTGTTATGGAAATTGACCCACTATGCTGTTTACTTTCTGCTCCTACGCCATATCGCTGAGTCATCAACATCGAGTCCTCCTCGAGTCATACATATCACAACATACACAATCACCAAATCGCACCACGCACAATATATTATACTGATATCATTTCATTGGCAAAACCTTTGGGGACCGAGGGAGGGAGGGACCGAGAGAGAAATCGTCCTGCCATTCAACAAAGCACAACAATATAGTACAGTATCCTTGAAGATCCACATCCCAAAACAAGGCAATATGGAGTCTAACATTGGTTAATTGAACCCCCCCCCTTAAAAGCCCTAGATCGGGGGTGTCAAACTCATTCCATGGAGTGCCTAGTGTCAGCAGGTTTTTGGTTAAGACCTAGACAACCAGGTGAGGGGAGCTCTTTACTACATTTACATTTTAGTCATTTAGCAGACGCTCTTATTCAGAGTGACTTACAGTTAAGTGAGTGCATACATAATTTTTTTATTTTTCATACTGGCCCCCCGTGGGAATCAAACCCACAACCCTGGCGTTGCAAACGCCATGCTCTACCAACTGAGCTACATCCCTGCCGGCCATTCCCTCCCCTACCCTGGACGAATTGTGCGCCGCCCCATGGGTCTCCCGGTCGCAGCCAGCTACGACAGAGCCTGGATTCGAACCAGGATCTCTAGTGGCACAGCTAGCACTGCGATGCAGTGCCTTAGACCACTGCGCCACTCGGGAGAAGTACATTATTGTAGATACTACAATCTACTGTAGAGATACTAATTAGTGACCTTAATTCATCAATCAAGTACAAGGGAGGAGCAAAAACCCGCAGACACTCTGCCCTCTGTGGAATGAGTTTGACACGTGCCCTAGATGATAGTATGGAGATTTGGCTTGTTGTGCAGACAGCAGCATGTGGTGGAAACCTGTTATGAGAACTCTACCATTGCTGCCTCAGTACTTGTGCATTGGTAAGAATATGTGGGTTGGTGGTTGGTAGAATCCATGTACTTATTTAGCAATATAATCTTAAATATAGTCTTGTCTGTTTGCACAGAAGAGCGCCATTACACTGCAAAGCTCCTGAATACTGGCCTTTACTGAAGATGAAAGGTACATTGGAGTTCGAGAGATTAAATGCAGAGAAAGATTAAAATAGAAACCGTTGAGGACCACATTAGGAGAAGCCCTGCTGCTGGGCTGATGCTCTCAAACACACAAACACAGACAGACACACGCACACGCACACGCACACGCACACGCACACGCACACGCACACACACACACACACACACACACACACACACACACACACACACACACACACACACACACACACACACACACACACACAGGTAGTGTTGACACGGAGCCCCGCTGATCCAACACGACTGGTCTGCCAACGAAATCGTCTGATGTGGTTTCAACAGGCTTCCTGTTACGACGTCGACCACGAAGATCCATCTGCTAGCCCCGGCCCGCTAGCACACGCAAGCCGTGGCCTCTTGCTCGCCAGTGCTGTAGCAGCCCCCGAACTACCTCCGAACTCTCCTATTGCTGTTCACCGGAACTTATGATAACTCAGCTATACAGCTGATGCCTGCTGGACTGTTCCTTTATACGGTACCGCATCGTGTTTATGTTTAGCCTCAGCCCAAACTTTGTCGCCATTACCAGCTGTTGTCTTAGCTCTCTCGAATAACACCTGTGATTGCTTTATGCCTCTCTCCCATGTCAATATATTGCTATTTCGGTTATTTCTTATTGTACTATTTCACTGTAGACCCCCAGCCCAGCTCAACCTGCCTTAGACAGCTCCTTTGTCCCACCCCCCATACACGCGGAGACCGACTCAATCGGTGCCTCCAGTGATGCTATCTCTTTCATCGTTACCCAACACTTAGGTTTACCTCCACTGTACTCATATCCTTCCATATCCTTGTCTGTACATAATGCCCTGAATCTATTCTACAACGCCCGGAAATCTGCCCCTTTTTTTTCTCTGTACCCAACGCACTAGAAGACCAGTTCTTAAAGCCTTTAGCCGTATCCTTATTCTACTCCTCCTCTGTTCCTCTGGTGATGTAGAGGTTAACCCAGGCCCTGTAGCTCCCAGTATCACTCCTACTCCCCAGGCGTTATCATTTGTTGACTTCTGTAACCGTAAAAGCCTTGGTTTCTTGCACGTTAACATCCGAAGCCTCCTCCCTAAGTTTGAGTTATTCACTGCGTTAGCACACTCCACCAACCCTGATGTTTAGCAGTGTCTGAATCCTGGCTTAGGAAGGCCACCAAAAATTCAGACATTTCCATCCCCAACTACAACATTTTCCGTCTCGATAGAACTGCCAAAGGGGGTGGGGTTGCAATCTACTGTAGAGCTCTATCATACTATCCAGGTCTGTGCCCAAACAGTTTGAGCTTCTACTTCTAAAAATCCACCTTTCCAGAAATAAGTCTCTCACTGTTGCCGCTTGCTACAGACCCCCCTCAGCCCCGAGCTGTGCCCTGGACACCATATGTGAACTGATTGCCCCCCATCTATCCTCAGAGTTCGTACTGCTTGGTGACCTAAACTGGGATATGCTTAACACCCCGGCTAACCTACAATCTAAACTAGATGCCCTCAATCTCACACAAATTATCAACGAACCTACCAGCTACAACCCTAAATCTGTAAACATGGGCACCCTCATAGATATCATCCTGACAAATTTACCCTCTAAATACACCTCCACTGTCTTCAACCAGGATCTCAGCGATCACTGCCTTATTGCCTGCGTCCATAATGGGTCCGCAGTCAAACGACCACCCCTCATCACTGTCAAACGCTCCCTAAAACACTTTAGCGAGCAGGCCTTTCTAATTGACCTGGCCTGGGTATCCTGGATGGATATTGACCTCATTCCGTCAGTAGAGGATGCCTGGTTGTTCTTTAAAAGTGGTTTCCTCTCAATCTTAAATAAGCATGCCCCATTCAAAAAATTCAGAACTAAGAACAGATATAGCCCCTGGTCAGTGGCGGCTCCTGAAAAAATTCTCAGGAGGGGCAATTTTTCTAATGATTTAGGTGACCTACACACATTTAAAAAAATATATGTCCAGCAACAACATGAAGACAGGGGCAGCATATAAGTCAATATCAGAAGCATTTATTGACTGATCTCAAAAGTGTTGGCTTACCAGGGTTGGTGGAGCCCTCAGTTTCATCTTTGCCTCGCAAAGCTAACTCAAACACTCCGCAAAACTTCACACACTGGATTAGCCGGCTGAGGATGTGGCGGTTCTTGCTAATGTCGTAGTAAATATATTTGTTATAGTGAATATGGAATATGATATGTTGAGTAAAATGTTGTGCTAAGATCTATTTAGGTCAGGAGCTGGTTATAAGTTCTGTTCCTATCCAATAACAATGGACAAAAGGGTCCTATCTTGTCAGCCTTGTCAGCAGGTGGCCAAGGACAACACCCACGCCATAGGCCTCTCAGTTCTTCCAACTCACGAGTTCTTGCTCTGAGGACACACACACACACAAACACACACACACACACATCATCACTGTTAAACACACACACACACACACACATCATCACTGTTAAACACACACACACACACACACACACACACAAAAATCCCCTCTCTTAGGCTGAACATTTGAAGACAGAGAACCCGACTCAGAGCCAATGCAACAGTGAC
Source organism: Coregonus lavaretus (assembly GCF_964263955.1). Lineage (NCBI taxonomy): Eukaryota > Metazoa > Chordata > Actinopteri > Salmoniformes > Salmonidae > Coregonus > Coregonus lavaretus. The sequence goes on along the minus strand of NC_140020.1, from coordinate 12,165,258 downwards.
AGTAGCCTGCAGGGGACCTCGCCCAACTCATCAGGACCAATCAGAAGATCAGAACTACTAGATTGAACCTACTTCATTTATTGCATAAAATGTCTGCACACAATGTTTCGGGGCTCTCTTCAGATAATAATAATAATAATAATAATAATAATAATATGCCATTTAGCAGACGCTTTCATCCAAAGCGACTTACAGTCATGCGTGCATACATTTTTGTGTATGGGTGGTCCCGGGGATCGAACCCACTACCTTGGCGTTACAAGCACCATGCTCTACCAGCTGAGCTACAGAAAGTGGATACTCATGGATGCGCATTGCAATTGTAAAATGTCAACACAATTGGAGACACCACGTCATTTTTGGAGACATGTTATTGACAGTAAACTATTGTAGATGCGACTGCTAACTAACTAAAACATTTTAGCTGGCTAGCTAATCATCTTAGCTAAATGTGGGGCAAACAATTCAGTTATTTACCGTTAATTTGAGGGATTGGGGTGAAAGAAATCGAGTTACATAGTGATACTTTACGATATACTGTATTGACAATATCGCAATATTTTAGCGCTAGTTGGCTGTACCTGCACCAAAACACCATTATTGTTCCTTCATAGCTTGTTCTCAATCTTTTCACATTGGGAGCCAATTTGTTTTCAGCACTTTTATTTCCATGACTGATCAAAACTCGTTCTCATGGCTTTCTGATCCCTCTGCAACAGACATATGGTGCGCAATAAAATCACAGTATCGAATCGCAATACGTATAGAATCATGAGACTCGCAATGCTGATGCATATATCTTATCGTGAGGTTCCTGGCAATTCCCAGCCCAAGTTCATTTGCCACAACAAATCTCTTCGCTAGCAAACGCGATGTCTTCTCCAAAACGGCAATGTGTCTCCAGCAATGTTTACTTTTTTGACGTTCTATGGCATCTCCACTTTCCAAGCATATATGACCACATGTAATATTTTGGTAAGTGATGCAAATAGTGAACTATGTAGGGCCAGGATGTAAAATATATGTAGCTGCAGCAATTTCTCTTATCTGATATGGTAAGTAATGGGGCTTAATTTATAGCTCCCTAAGAGTTTGACGAACGGGTCCGTGAACGCGATTCCAGATATATTTACCTCTGAATAAACTGCCTTTATTACACCATATCCACATCCAGTAAACTTGTGATTATCAACACTAACCTCATCGTTGTGGCGGCGGACAGCTAGCCTGTATCCCTCGTCATCCAGTTGAGTGAGTGGCAATGTCTTTTTTCGTTCGTACCAATTTTTGGAAAATCCTCGGGTGTAGGACTTTCCGCCTTTAGTAGAAACCTGTTGAATTATTAAATTTGGTCTGGGAGGTCCTAATTGTTTCGTTGCCAATTTATCTTCATTTGTTCGCCGACAAAAAGGAACTTCTTTCAAACAATCCACTCTTTTCTCAGTTACGTTCATGGTTACGTAACGTATGACGAAAGCGCGTAAGTGCAAGCCCACAGACACCCATTGAGATTGTATTGAAGGCTCTGAAATTTGAAAAAAATAGATTTTACATGGGAGTCTATGACAGAAGTTCTGGGCGATTTTCAATCTGACTGAAATCGCCCCAAAAGGGGGTGGAGCCATTTGAAGCACGACTTTAGCCTGATTCGACATTTAGTGGCAGTGTGGCACTGTGGCAGATCAGACGTATAGATTACAACACTGATAACTACTGTTGCCGTGATATAATTGATTAGAAAAAAAATCCCTTCCTTTTCCCGTTTGGCAGTGCGTCGCCCATATCGCCCTATTGAACAGGCCGTCCCTGCCCCTGGTTCTCCTCAGACTTGACTGCACTTGACCAGGACAAAAACATCCTGTGGCATACTGCATTAGCATCGAACAGCCCCCGCGATATGCAACTTTTCAGGGAAGTCAGGAACCAATATACACAATCAGTTAGGAAAGCAAAGGCTAGCTTTTTCAAACAGAAATGTGCATCCTGTAGCACTAACTCCAAAATGTTTTGGGACACTGTAAAGTCCATGGAGAATAAGAGCACCTCCTCCCAACTGCCCACTGCACTGAGGCTAGGAAACACTGTCACCACCGATAAATCTACAATAATCGAGAATTTCAACAAGCATTTTGCTACGGCTGGCCATGCTTTCCACCTGGCTACCACTACCCCGGCCACCAGCTCTGCACCCTCCGCTGCAACTTGCCCATGCCCACCCCCCCCCCCCCCGCTTCTCCTTTACACAAATTCAGATAGCTGATGTTCTGAAAGAGCTGAAAAATCTGGACCCCTACAAATCAGCTGGGCTAGATAATCTGGACCCTTTCTTTCTAAAATTAGCTGCCAAAATTGTCGCAACCCCTATTACTAGCCTGTTCAACCTCTCTTTCGTATCGTCTGAGATCCCCAGAGATTGGAAAGCTGCCGTGGTCATCCCCCTCTTCAAAGGGGATGACACTGTAGATCCAAACTGTTACAGACCTATATCCATCCTGCCCTGCCTTTCGAAAGTATTTGAAAGCCAAGTTAACAAACAGATCACCGACCATTTCGAATCCCACCGTACCTTCTCCGCTATGCAATCCGGTTTCCGAGCTGGTCATGGGTGCACCTCAACCACGCTCAAGGTCCTAAACGATATTATAACCGCGATCGATAAAAGACAGTACTGCGCAGCCGTCTTCATCGACCTGGCCAAGGCTTTCGACTCTGTCAACCACCGCATTCTTATTGGCAGACTAAATAGCCTTGGTTTCTCAAATGACTGCCTGGTTCACCAACTACTTCTCAGATAGAGTTCAATGTGTCAAATCGGAGGGCCTGTTGTCTGGACCTCTGGCAGTCTCTATGGGGGTGCCACAGGGTTCAATTCTCGGGCCGACTCTATTCTCTGTGTATATCAATGATGTCACTCTTGCTGCTGGTGACGCTCGGATCCACCTCTATGCGGACGACACCATTTTGTATACATCTGGCCCTTCATTGGACACTGTGTTAACAAACCTCCAAACGAGCTTCATCGCCATACAACACTCCTTCCGTAGCCTCCAACTGCTCTTAACCACTAGTAAAACTAAATGCATGCTCTTCAATCGAACGCTGCTTGCACCCGCCCACCCGACTAGAATCACTACTCTTTGCGGGTCTGACCTAGAGTATGTGGACAACTACAAATACCTAGGTGTCTGGTTAGACTGTAAACTCTCCTTCCAGACTCACATTAAGCATCTCCAATCAAAAGTTAGATCTAGAATCGGCTTCCTATTTCGCAACAAAGCCTCCTTCACTCATGCTGCCAAACATGCCCTCGTAAAACTGACTATCCTACCGATCCTTGACTTCGGCGATGTCATTTACAAAATAGCCTCCAACACTCTACTCAGCAAATTGGATGTAGTCTATCACAGTGCCATCCGTTTTGTCACCAAAGCCCCATATACTACCCAACATTGTGACCTGTACGCTCTTGTTGGCTGGCCCTCACTACATATTCGTCGCCAAACCCACTGGCTCCAGGTCATCTATAAATCACTGCTAGGCAAATCCCGGTCTTCTCTTAGCTCACTGGTCACCATAGCAACACCCACCCATAGTCTGCGCTCCAGCAGGTATATCTCACTGGTCATCCCCAAAGCCAACACCTCCTTTGGCCACCATTCCTTCCAGTTCTCTGCTGCCAATGACTGGAACGAACTGCAAATATCTCTGAAGCTGGACACTCTTATCTCCCTCACTAACTTTAAACGTCAGTTGTCAGAGCAGCTTACCGATCACTGCACCTGTACACAGCCCACCCAACTACCTCATCCCAATATTTATTTTTATTTTTAATAAGGGGGTAGATCAGCTTAATATTGCAGATAGATTGTAACTTCCATCAATGTAATTGTCTGCATCACTTCCAATCCCCCATGTTTATATACAGTGGGGGAAAAAAGTATTTAGTCAGCCACCAATTGTGCAAGTTCTCCCACTTAAAAAGATGAGAGAGGCCTGTAATTTTCATCATAGGTACACGTCAACTATGACAGACAAATTGAGAAAGAAAAATCCAGAAAATCACATTGTAGGATTTTTAATGAATTTATTTGCAAATTATGGTGGAAAATAAGTATTTGGTCACCTACAAACAAGCAAGATTTCTGGCTCTCACAGACCTGTAACTTCTTCTTTAAGAGGCTCCTCTGTCCTCCACTCGTTACCTGTATTAATGGCACCTGTTTGAACTTGTTATCAGTATAAAAGACACCTGTCCACAACCTCAAACAGTCACACTCCAAACTCCACTATGGCCAAGACCAAAGAGCTGTCAAAGGACACCAGAAAAAAAATTGTAGAACTGCACCAGGCTGTGAAGATTGAATCTGCAATAGGTAAGCAGCTTGGTTTGAAGTAATCAACTGTGGGAGCAATTATTAGGAAATGGAAGACATACAAGACCACTGATAAACTCCCTCAATCTGGGGCTCCACGCAAGATCTCACCCCGTGGGGTCAAAATGATCACAAGAACGGTGAGCAAAAATCCCAGAACCACACGGGGGGACCTAGTGAATGACCTGCAGAGAGCTGGGACCAAAGTAACAAAGCCTACCATCAGTAACACACTACGCCGCCAGGGACTCAATTCCTGCAGTGCAAGACGTGTCCCCCTGCTTAAGCCAGTACATGTTCAGGCCCGTCTGAAGTTTGCTAGAGTGCATTTGGATGATCCAGAAGAGGATTGGGAGAATGTCATATGGTCAGATGAAACCAAAATAGAACTTTTTGGTAAAAACTCAACTCGTCGTGTTTGGAGGACAAAGAATGCTGAGTTGCATCCAAAGAACACCATACCTACTGTGAAGCATGGGGGTGGAAACATCATGCTTTGGGGCTGTTTTTCTGCAAAGGGACCAGGACGACTGATCCGTGTAAAGGAAAGAATGAATGGGGCCATGTATCGTGAGATTTTGAGTGAAAACCTCCTTCCATCAGCAAGGGCATTGAAGATGAAACATGGCTGGGTCTTTCAGCATGACAATGATCCCAAACACACCGCCCGGGCAACGAAGGAGTGGCTTCGTAAGAAGCATTTCAAGGTCCTGGAGTGGCCTAGCCAGTCTCCAGATCTCAACCCCATAGAAAATCTTTGGAGGAAGTTGAAAGTCTGTGTTGCCCAGCGACAGCCCCAAAACATCACTGCTCTAGAGGAGATCTGCATGGAGGAATGGGCCAAAATACCAGCAACAGTGTGTGAAAACCTTGTGAAGACTTACAGAAAACGTTTGACCTGTGTCATTGCCAACAATGGGTATATAACAAAGTATTGAGAAACTTTTGTTATTGACCAAATACTTATTTTCCACCATAATTTGCAAATAAATTCATAAAAAATCCTACAATGTGATTTTCTGGATTTTTTTCTCCTCATTTGGTCTGTCATAGTTGACGTGTACCTATGATGAAAATTACAGGCCTCTCTCATCTTTTTAAGTGGGAGAACTTGCACAATTGGTGGCTGACTAAATACTTTTTTCCCCCACTGTATGTAACTCTGTGTTGTTGTTTTTATCGCACTGCTTTGCTTTATCTTGGCCAGGTCGCAGTTGTAAATGAGAACTTGTTCTCAACTGGCTTACCTGGTTAAATAAAGGTGAAATAAAAAAATAAAAAATAAAAATTGTGTGTGTTGATAAGGGGTGTGTGTGATACAATCTACCTCTGGCTCTGGGGACTTCATGTTAGACAAACAGTTGCAACTAATTGAATTCCTTTGAAATAATATTCCCAACATGGCCATCTCCATAGGCCTAAGCCAACCCTGTTTTGACAGGCTTTCATGCAAGCATATTAGTTTCACACATAATTTAATCCCATGATATTGCTGCAACAATGACCTAGCTGCATGTGCTTGGGTTTCGATCATATTCTTTCCACCATGTTCCATTTTGGGGTAGAGTCTACGAGATGTAAAGAAGTGAACACACAGGCCTTTCACTTTCATAGCACTAAAGTTAAAATACTAAACCGCAAACAACACAAAGATGCTTGGGGGATTCACCTGGAGGGAATCATATGATCGCCTAGCTTCACATGTCAACATACATTCCTTGCGGCTCTGTCATACTTTTCATTCATCCATGGGTAAACGTTTACTCATCTGTAAAAAGCAGTTAATTTGAGCCCATCAGTGCGTCAGTGTAAACCACACAAACTGAACAAAAACAGTCAAATATATACAGAGATAAGTGACACAAAGGGCATCATTGTTGTTGTGTGTGACTACGGAGCATTGGGCTGATGCTGAGCACAGAGCGACTGCTGAGCTCTGAGGCTATGGGGACGACCCACACGTGAGCCCCACATCTGACTCATAGTGGGCTCAGAACAGCAGCTATGTGATTACATCAGCACTGAACACAACACAGACTCCTGGTCATGGCCAGTTCAAAATGGCCTCTGCTGTCAGAGGAGAGGGTGAGGGGACAGGGGATGTTACACAGAAGAGTGTAACTACAGTGGCCCCACTTAACCAGATTGTCAAAATGGAGCACAAAGTGGCTGGAGTGTACTATACACATCCAACAAGCCTACATCCAACCAACCCTAAAAATGGCCATACAAAATCCTGGATTGATTAAGCCCACAAATGTGGTGATGTTTGGGGCGAGATATGAACCAAAGCATCCCAGTTCAAATGAAAGCACCTGATGGAGAAAGTCCAAAGTACCTACTGTATAGTGTGATCTACTGCATTTCAGAGCAGTTTTGTCTCTCTGTACTGTGACAGCAGAGAGTAGCAGCATGCGTGTTTGGCAGCTCTCTCTCCAGCAGAAGAATGGGACTGATTGGGAGGAAGAGCACAGTGCTGTCTGTCTGACTGGGCTTACATACTGTATGCAGACTGACTGGGCTGCAGGTGTAAAAAATTTTTTTAAACTGCATGCTGTGTTAATTTTGCCATGTTTACCTGCCTACGTACCGTAGATAGCAAGCCCATAATAAGTCAATAGGGCTAACTGGCTAGCTACTAGTACTGTTAGCTAGCTAGATAGCCACAAATAATTGTTAGCTAGCTACCCACAAAGAATTTACATATATCTTCCATAATATAAGTTTTAAGTCATTTTTGCCTGTTAAACTATCTGGTTAGCTGCAATATTACAATTCACATACAGCTAGCTGATAGTTATGAAGTAAAACGGTTGCTTTGTGTATATGTTGTTTCGTCTCTATTGTCATTGTTGTCCTGGCTGGAAGACGGTTCAGTGAATGGGTGCTGTAAGTCCATAGTAAGTCAATAGGGCTAACTGGCTTGCTAGCTAGCCACGAAAAATGTACATCAACCTTGCATAACGTTAGTTTTAGGTCACTTTTGCCTCTTTAACTACCTGGCTAGCTAGATTATTACGATTCACATAATGTTTGCTTTGTGTATATCTTGTTTCGTCTATTGTTGCCATTGTCCTGGCTGGAAGAAGGTTCAGTGAATGGGGAGGTGAAGCGTGAGGTAATACAGTAGGGGGAGTGCCAGTGCTTCTCAAATGTATTGTTTTATACATCCTCCACACTCTCCTCACAAGAATGTACTCAAGAGAACGTGGTCGGAGAATGCACTCGGAGAATGACAGTGTGGGGCACGGTAGTATGCATATTGAGAAACACCCTCGGTTTATCATATATCCTGATGCCTAGTCACCTTACCCCTATACATATCTACCTCTATCACTCCAGTATCCCTGCAAATTGTAAATATGGTTTTGGAACTGACCCTGTATATAGCTTACTTATTTATTATTCTTATTTCTTATTTTATGTAAGATTATACTTCAGGATGAGCAGGGCTTTCTGTGGTTTTCAATGTTACCTTTGTGGATCCTGCAAAAACTGCAGGAGCTCTTTGCAGACAGCTTTTCACACCAAACAATCATACTCTGCATCCATACCTGATACTTGAAATCAACAATACAGCCCATATTCTGCAATTGTAATACAAACATATTTTCTGTGAAAGACTTACAGTAAGTGGAGTCAGCAAGTTTCCCTGCCATTCCGAGTCATTGGTCAAAAAGCAACGGAAAATAGGGATAACAGTACAAGCCTAGGCCAATGTCTTCTTAGCTTTAGTAAAAGTACACGATCACAAATTACAGTTCTTCACGTCAATAATAAAGAGCAAGCAGATATGATATGAAGGCCAAGTGCAGGATGTTAGTGAAGCAGTAAGCAACTTGAAGAGGAAACTAAGATGATGGAGAGACAAGATAGTACCGGCATCAGCTACTGTACCGGAAAACACACTATTCAAACCAGTAACCTACATCAAGAAAACATGCATTGTGCAATACAATACACAAAAAGAAAAACAGAACACATTTCTGACCTGTTTTTGACCAAACCTTCCTACAGGGTATAAAGGAAATTGACCAAATATACACTACATTACCAAAAGTATGTGGACAGATGCTAGTCGAACATCTCATTCGAAAATCATGGGCATTAATATGGAGTTGGTCCCCCCTTTGTTGCTATAACAGCCTCCACTCTTCTGGGAAGGCTTTCCACTAGATGTTGGAACATTGCTGCGGGGACTTGCTTCCATTCAGCCACAAGAGCATTAGTGAGGTCGGGCACTGATGTTGGGCGATTAGGCCTGGCTCGCAGTTGGAGAGCCAATTCATCCCAAAGGTGTTCGGTGGGGTTGAGGTCAGCGCTCTGTGCAGGCCAGTCAAGTTCTTCTACACCGATCTCGACAAACCATTTCTGTATGGACCTCGCTTTGTGCATGGGGGCATTGTCATGCTGAAACAGGAAAGGGCCTTCCCCAAACTGTTGCTACAAAGTTGGAAGCTCAGAATTGTCTAGAATGTAATTGTATGCTGTAGCGTTAAGATTTCCCTTCACTGGAACTAAGGGGCCTAGCCCGAACCATGAAAAACAGCCCCAGACATTTACATTTTAGTCATTTAGCAGACACTCTTATCCAGAGCTACTTACAGTTAATGAGTGCATACATTTCCAGACCATTATTCCTCATCCACCAAACTTTACAGTTGGCACTATGCATTGGGGCAGGTATCATTCTCCTGGCATCAGCCAAACCCAGATTTGACCGTCGGACTGCCAGATGGTGAAGCGTGATTCATCACTCCAGAGAACGCGTTTCCACTGCTCCAGAGTCCAATGGCGGCGAGCTTTACACCACTCCAACCGACGTTTGGCATTGCGCATGGTGATCTTAGGCTTGTGTGCGGCTGCTCGGCCATGGAAACTCATTTCATGAAGCTCCCGACGAACAGCTCTTGTGCTGATGTTGCTTCCAGAGGCAGTTTGGAACTCGGTAGTGAGTGTTGCAACCGAGGACAGACGATTTTTACACGCTACGCGCTTCAGCACTTGGCGGTCACGTTCTGTGGCTGAGCCATTGTTGCTCCTAGACGTTTCCACTTCACAATAACAGCACTTACAGTTGACCGGGGCAGCTCTAGCGGGGCAGAAATTTGACGAACTGACTTGTTGGAAAGGTGGCATCCTATGACAGTGCCACGTTGAAAGTCACTGAGCTCTTCAGTAAGGCCATTCTACTGCCAATGTTTGTCTATGGAGATTGCATGGCTGTGTGCTAGATTTTATACACCTATCAACAATGGCTGTGGCTGAAATGGCCGAATCCACACATTTTAAAGGGTGTCCACATACTTTTGTATATATAGTGTAGCTCTGTACAGCGACTGCCCTTTGCTGACAGTAGTTAAAGATTACATAAAAAAAGAAACGTGTTTCCCAAGACAAATCCTTAGACATGCTCTCTGTACTCCTAGCGCACGTGCATTCAGCATGAGTAGACTTTGGGAAGGATGCCTAGTATTGTATAGAAGGATGTGAAGGTCAACCAGCACAATTTACCCCAATTATCAAAGGAAAGTGGCAACCAATTTCACAACAACGGGTTGGTTTATACTCGAAGACTGCATATTCTCAGGAGTATCTATTTGAGAAGTTATCCAACTCACTTGATGTAATTAAGATTATTTGAAATATACACAAATAGAATTGTTATTCTGAAAGTGTTGTAATGTGTTGTAAGCCCTGTGTGTTGTAAGCCCCGTGTGTTGTAAGCCCCATGTAGCTCAGTTGGTAGAGCATGGCGCTTGCAACGCCAGGGTTATGGGTTCGATTCCCACGGGGGGCCAGTATGAAAATGTATGCACTCACTAACTGTAAGTAGCTCTGGATAAGAGCGTCTGCTAAATGACTAAAATGTAATATTTCTGACTTAATGCAATGGAAAAAGTGGGTAGTCAACAAATGCCGTGATGAACACATAGTAAAGGAAGGAATACAAGTTGGCATACATACAGTGGGAGCATTTGATCATGGTCTTCACAACCAAGTTATTGCAAGCTTGTTGACTGGTTGAATATAACACTCTGCCATAGAAATCAATACAAATCTATATAGCCTCCCCTACATAATACTCTTAGAAAAAAGGGTTCCAAAAGGTTTCTTTTATGTTCCATGTAGAACCCTCTGTGGATATGTTATCCTATGGGGACAGCCGAAGAACCCCTTTAGGTTCTAGATAGCAAGTGTAGGAGCATTTGCTACATTTAATCCTTCACCATGATGCCATCTTTTAAGAATGAATGACATAGCATGTTGATAGGGAGGGTTATCACTAGTATATCACGGTAAACCAATTCACCAAGCGCTGAATGCGACAAGGCACTCAAGAAGGTTGACTGTTTTTGCAGACACAGCACATTGATTTTATTTCTAATGAATAGGCCTACACATGACATAACGGCGTTCGAGGATCGAGGCCAGGATACTTGTAATTGGCCAATGCAATGTGTCCGTACTTATGGCAAAGGCAGTCTATAAAGATATTTATGAAAAATCTGCTTTGTAACATCTCAGCTAGCCTACAGACATGAGAGCAAATGCGTTATCCATAATAACACACTAATTAGATACAGTATGCCGTTCCAATAAAACGTTGATAAAATCAAAGTAATTCATTTCGCATTGGTATAGGTGCGATTCAACAGAAACAGGATAGTAATGATAAATTGTTCCTTACCGATTCGAAGGCGTCTAATTAACCGGACGAATGTATTCCATTGCAGTTGAAGATGAGACTCTTGATGTTTTTGTGACAATAATAACCTAATAGCCTACATAAATCCTGTGCGATATTCGAGCTGCCCCACTCGCTGTAGCTGCTATGTATGAGGTATGATGACGTTGTCTTTGAAGGGCCACAATGAAACTAACGGGACCAGTGGAGTGATTGACAACACCGCCAGCCAATAGAATGGGAGAATGCTACTAGTAGTGAGGAACAGGGGATCGTAAACAGGTTCGGTAGCTATGAAGTCAGTAGGCTAGGCCTATTTGGAGATTATTGAGGTTGCGAGACTGTTGCATTAGAGGTATTTTCATGACATGAGATTCATTTTGGGTCTAGACTAGGTCAAGACATGGCTGCCCATAATGAATGTTCATCAATAGATAGAGGGATGAAGCAGGCCTACTTCACATGATAGGCTATGGGAAAATGTGATGTTTAAATGGAAAACTGGCATCAGTTCTTGTGTGCCCAATTAACATACATGCCTACACGAATACCAAATGTTGGATACTTCTATAGTTGAGACGATAGCCTAATAAAAAAATAACTGCTCAATACAAGGAAAAAGTGTACATTGTATTGTGGGACAAAGTGTTATGAAGATGATCATCATCATCATCATCATCATCATCATCATCAGTGCGATTTTGTAATTCAATCAATGATTTCTCGCGTTGACACTGCGCTCTGATAATCATTGCGTTGGGGCGCCCTCTGCTGCCAACAATTACTAGTTCATATTACGCAATCTGCCCTCTAGTTATCTCTCATTATACCTTTATAGAATTCAGGAAATTAGATCTGGATTATTCAAATACCAGTGAGATCAGATATGGAAACATAGTCACACTTATGAAACTTCTGTTTTCAATTTGATGCCAATGCCAATGAAATAGGGACTAGTGTCTGTATTCTAGAAACAGAGATCTGGCAAGTAACTGCATAGTCCAAGTGGAATGAAAAAAGGGCTGTGCATACTTGAAAAAGGGCTGTGCATACTCCTAATCATTTAACTTCACTGGAATTCCACACTGTAAATGTACCTTTAAAAAATGACAAACGAGCCTTGGACACTGTTGATACATTCTCAGCATAATACCAGAACAAATGTCAGTGCAGGCATGATATTCCATGGAAATGTGTGCCTACAGCTGTACCCTTGTTTCAGACTAGCGTCTCTGTAATTTTTGACAATGTATCTTTTCACTTCTGGGCTGTACAATGACAGTAAGCCTAATGTACATTCCACAACACAGACAATGCCACTACAACCGTTAAATATTTAGTCAAAGATTTCACAGACAAAGTACCGTACAACAGCTCTCCCTGGCTGTAGTGTGGTGGGGGGATGGGTAGTGGGTACTTGCAGCTGTTCTTGGGATCCTCTGTTGTAGTCTAATTGAAATACCAGTTGTTGCTAATGTCCCCTTGGCAGCGACTCATTGATAGATATGCTGCATTTCTGTGCCAGCTACTCAGTCAGTCAGAGAGCACCGAACATGCAGTTGATCCCCAAAAACAAGTCTATTAGCACTGGCATCTTATCAGCCCCTGCGCTGCCCCTCAACATTGGCTATAGGCCTTTTTGAAATGACACACAGCATAGCAAACATTGTGTAAACAGAACTACAGTGGGGGAAAAAAGTATTTAGTCAGCCACCAATTGTGCAAGTTCTCCCACTTAAAAAGATGAGAGAGGCCTGTAATTTTCATCATAGGTACACGTCAACTATGACAGACAAATTGAGAGAAAAAAAATCCAGAAAATCACATTGTAGGATTTTTAATGAATTTATTAGCAAATTATGGTGGAAAATAAGTATTTGGTCACCTACAAACAAGCAAGATTTCTGGCTCTCACAGACCTGTAACTTCTTCTTTAAGAGGCTTCTCTGTCCTCCACTCGTTACCTGTATTAATGGCACCTGTTTGAACTTGTTATCAGTATAAAAGACACCTGTCCATAACCTCAAACAGTCACACTCCAAACTCCACTATGGCCAAGACCAAAGAGCTGTCAAAGGACACCCGAAACAAAATTGTAGACCTGCACCAGGCTGGGAAGACTGAATCTGCAATAGGTAAGCAGCTTGGTTTGAAGAAATCAACTGTGGGAGCAAGACCACTGATAATCTCCCTCGATCTGGGGCTCCACGCAAGATCTCACCCCGTGGGGTCAAAATGATCACAAGAACGGTGAGCAAAAATCCCAGAACCACACGGGGGGACCTAGTGAATGACCTGCAGAGAGCTGGGACCAAAGTAACAAAGCCTACCTACCACTACGCCGCCAGGGACTCAAATCCTGCAGTGCCAGACGTGTCCCCCTGCTTAAGCCAGTACATGTTCAGGCCCGTCTGAAGTTTGCTAGAGTGCATTTGGATGATCCAGAAGAGGATTGGGAGAATGTAATATGGTCAGATGAAACCAAAATAGAACTTTTTGGTAAAAACTAAACTCGTCGTGTTTGGAGGACAAAGAATGCTGAGTTGCATCCAAAGAACACCATACCTACTGTAAAGCATGGGGGTGGAAACATCATGCTTTGGGGCTGTTTTTCTGCAAAGGGACCAGGACGACTGATCCGTGTAAAGGAAAGAATGAATGGGGCCATGTATCGTGAGATTTTGAGTGAAAACCTCCTTCCATCAGCAAGGGCATTGAAGATGAAACGTGGCTGGGTCTTTCAGCATGACAATGATCCCAAACACACCGCCCGGGCAAGAAGGAGTGGCTTCGTAAGAAGCATTTCAAGGTCCTGGAGTGGCCTAGCCAGTCTCCAGATCTCAACCCCATAGAAAATCTTTGGAGGGAGATGAAAGTCCGTGTTGCCCAGCGACAGCCCCAAAACATCACTGCTCTAGAGGATATCTGCATGGAGAAATGGGCCAAAATACCAGCAACAGTGTGTGGAAACCTTGTGAAGACTTACAGAAAACGTTTGACCTGTGTCATTGCCAACAAAGGGTATATAACAAAGTATTGAGAACCTTTTGTTATTGACCAAATACTTATTTTCCACCATAATTTGCAAATAAATTCATTAAAAATCCTAAAATGTGATTTTCTGGATTTTTTTCCTCATTTTGTCTGTCATAGTTGACGTGTACCTATGATGTAAATTACAGGCCTCTCTCATCTTTTTAAGTGGGAGAACTTGCACAATTGGTGGCTGACTAAATACTTTTTTCCCCCACTGTATATTATACAAATGCAATGTATTATTTTTTTATTATCACATCATGGATAACTTCCCAGTTATACTTTGGTTTTGTAAATTTGTAATACATATGTACAAGTGTATTATGGGTAATGTATAAAAGTTCTGATTCTACAGAATCAGGAAATGCACATGTTGTAACACAATCTCTGTGGTAATCATGCTTGTGCCCCATTACAGTACTTACATAAAGCAGCTGATGTCAGACAAGAAGCAAGTACCACTTTCCTCCAGAGAGTGGCAGTGATCACTAACACAACACATACGGGCTCCTGTTGACCAATGTTACTAAACATATAGGCCTATTACAGTCGGTTGGTTACATGACTGTAAGGCAAACCCTGTGTTTCATCCAAAACATTTGTGGCTTTGCTCTCCTAAGCCTTACAATGACAACTGAACAATTGATGCATGTCAAATCATCCACTGTAATAACAATAATAAGATCCACCCAAAGTACCACAGAGAGAGCATGTCATAACTTTAGTCTTCTATTCTTCTCCACTTGATGTGAAAGTTCTCAAACTTGGATCTGTCTCTCTGGTGTTATTGCTGCGGTTCAGTGTACTTTATACACTAACTGTAAGCGCTCAGAATGAAAGCCTTCAGCTGAAATGTTAATAATGTAATGTAAATGAAGAGGAGGCTTCCTAACTTGGAGTAACGCTGTCATAACTGTTTATCATTCAATCCATCCATCCTTGTCTTGTATAAGGGCATCATTGTCTTGTATAAGGGCATCCTTGTCTTGTATAAGGGGATCTTTGTCTTGTATAAGGGCATATTTGTCTTGTATAAGGGCATCTTTGTCTTGTATAAGGGCATCCTTGTCTTGTATAAGTGCTTGTTACAGACACCACAGCTCATCTGCTGACCCTATAGAGACCTGTAACTGGGTAATCTTGGAGCTGACACTGGGTGTACTGGGGCGTCTGTGTGCTGCTAACAGCTTAGCTTCCTCCAGTGTCCGACTGCCCCATACCGGAGTCGAACCAGTGATCCTCTGCTTCGCAACACACGTCACCATCCTCCGAGACAACGTTCCACCGAAAAATATCTTATTCGATAGTTCCATCCGCAACATTTCAAGCTTGCTGTGGGGTGAGTTTATGGTACGTTCTTCACTCCGTTACATGGGCGCTTGAGATTCCATGGCTGTTTTCACACCTTGGCTGGTAGGAGGCTGCCAGCAGATGGCTAGTATTTCAACATGATTTTCTAACAAACATTCTGTGGAGCAGTTGTCCTATAGCCTGCTGTGCTGGAGAGTGCACACTTTTAAAAGACTCATCATGATCACAGATCAACATCAACTTCAAACACATTCACTTCTAAAATTGAGAGTTAGGAATGTCAAATACAGAATCCACCAAGTAAAAAAAATTATATTATCAAATAGAAAAAAAGAGTTAGCAATTCATCTTACATATGTGTGATAGTTTGCATAATTTGTTATCTATGCTCGTTCACAGTGTGGGCACTTTATACGAAATCACAATGCATGATGAACAGTAAGGCATTCGTGTGTCCATGACAGTATTTACAGAATCTGATAAATGGATATTTGGTGCATAAATGAACTTTTACTACTGTACTTTATTATCAATCAAAATGTGAACTGATAGTCACAGTAAAACATCAATATATAGTACATATTTTCAAAACAAATTAAAAAATGTATATAAAACAAAACTGTATAAAATGTCAGTTCAGTGACATCAATGTCTTATGTACGAAATAGGAAATAGCTTTACAAGTGTTCAAACACTCTTAGCAGATATCTTACAATGCACAGTTGAGTTCCTTGGAGGAATGATATTTTCCCTTAGAAGTACTCCAGATGACAGTACCACAGGTCTCAAAGTATCAGTGCGGACTGGTGCCTTGTCCCACTCCTAGTTCTTCAGTTTATGATGTCTGGGTTTCTTGTTGGACATTCCTCATAGAGGGCTGGCTTCATGTTCCCTTCCTCTGAGTCCTCACTAGACGAGACAAGCGGATATCCTTGGATTACTATTAACATTACATGAACCTACAGGTAACCCCAGTTCAGCACCGTAATAACAGTTTATAGTACAATCTGAAATGCGTGTTAACCCAAGCTAAGATGTTCACTCCTGCTTTCAAGGCTGTATCTCCAGAGCATAACATTGACAAATAAATACCAAGGAATTTAAAGTATTAAATACTATGTAATAGAATATTCTCTCGCTCTTCCCCTTCAATGGATAGAGATGGGATTCAGACCTGATGCTGGATCCCTCTACATCCTCAATGGTGTCAGCCAGGGGCTGGTGGGCTGTCTCAGGCAGCAGCAGGGTGAGGGCTGCCCCTAGCAGAGTACACAGGCCAAACAGAACCATGGGAGCATTCTTACTGACACCCCTCAGCAGGTAAATGATGGGAGCCAGGACTCCCCCTGCCCGGGCACACATGGAGCCCATACCAATCCCACTCTGCCTGTGGAGCACAGAGGAGACGTGTTCAGCCAAAATAACTTCACATTGTCGCAGTACTGTAATTAAGAATGTGCATCAAGACCTGTTCCGCCACATCTCCAAACAATTAACAACAGCTGCTCAGCTAGTCTGCTGCCTCCCTTCTTACTGTGGTTGTTTGGGTCAGAGAAATGTACACTAGGTAAATCATGGAAAACATAAGAATCTGATTTGAATGTTATGAAAATATATATATATATATTTTTACCTTTATTTAACTAGGCAAGTCAATTAAGAACAAATTCTTATTTACAATGACGGCCTACCAAGAGCCAAAAGGCCTCTTGCGGGGACGGTGGCTGGGATAAAAAATTAAAATGTAGGACAAAACACACATCATGACAAGAGAGACAACACAACACTACATAAAGAGAGACTGAAGACAACAATACAACATGGCAGCAACACATGACAACAGAGCATGGTAGCAACACAACATCACAACAACACGGCAGCAACACAACATGGTAACAGCACAAACATGGTACAAACGTTTTCCAGAAGTTCTTGAGGTTAGACCCACAGAGAAAGAACTGCTCATTAAAGTAACTAACTTTGGCTTTCCGGATAGCCTGAGTGCACTTATTTCTCATTTGCTTGAACGTCAGTCAGTCAGCCTGAATATTTGTGTGCCGAGCCTTTCGCCAAATGGTGTTCTTGAGGTGGAGTAACTCTGCCAGATAACGGTCGAACCAGGGGCTGAACCTGTTTTTAATTCTCATTTTCTTTATGAGGGTGTGCTTGTTAACAATACCACTGAAAATATAAAAAAAAGAAGGTCCAAGCATCTTTGACAGAGGGGATCAAGCTGATATTATACCAATTTACAGAGACCAGGTCATGAAGGCTTGCTCGTTAAAGTTTTTCAGCAAGAGTCTATGACAAATCAGGACAGGTCATTTAACTGAGCAGCCATTCAGAATAATCTTGTGACTTCATGCAACAGTTGTTTCAGCCCTTATCAGAAGTTCAAAAGTTAGGGTTAGGAATTAACAGACCTTTATACACCTATTGAGTCAGTGTTGACTATTGCAATGAGGAAAGACATTATTGGCATTGGTTGGTAAAAGATGTCTGTCCACATAAAAAAAAGAACACAAGCAACATTTACTATCGATATAAAATGCAATCAATAAGTATTACGAATCTTAGCTTAAGGTATCAGTAATTTTTGCAGCTCAGGTGGTAAATTAAGCTATTTCAAATACTTGTTTCGATGTCTCACTATGGATACACCTGGGCGTGTCCACAAGCTCGAAGTAACCAATCACACATCGTCTGTTCGACACAGACAGGTCGAATGGCGAATAAGGTGAGCCCCGCTCCTCCATAAAGGGAGCCACTCGCCTGCCAAACTGGTCATTCTTGCCTCTCTTCCTTGCGGAAGTGACTGTGTTCACTAAAGCTCTACTCAGTGCGACTGGATTTTTGTTTTCCTACTGAACTGTTTTCAGGCGAACAGTGAGGTTAACACTGCCGAACGTAGTACTTCAGTTCCTGTCGATAGTGTTGAGTACCAACCAAATTCATTTTCTACTCGTCAGTCTTTGTTTAGCTGGCGCCACAAGGCTAGCTATCGAGATTTGGTTAGCCATCGCTGCAAGGCTTTAGCTAACTTGGCTAGCTAGCTGCAAGGCTAGCTAACCATGCTAAGAAAGGACTAACACAGATGCTTCACGATGAGTCCTGTTACGCAGGGGTATTTTGACCCAGACGTACAGACTGATTTTCCACCCTCACTCAGAAACCATGGCCTTCTGGGCATGGCCTGTGAGGAAGAGAATCTGAATGCGACTTGCCTTCGGAGTCTTCTAGACTACCCAGGAGCCCCTTCTACACACTCACTGTATGAAACAATGGCACGTTTGCGAGAAGTGGTGTGACCAAAAACAGTTCACTGTTTAGGTCCCTCTAGCTGCTTTCTCGGCCTGTCATATAGGCTTCAACAACAACAGTTGTGTAACACTCTCTGGTGTGACATTTCATGAAGGAAGTGCGTCGCTTACGCCTAATCCCCAAGCCTTTTAGCCCTCTGTTTGGACCTGTCTATTGTGCTTGAGGCGATTTCTCAGCAAACTTTTGCCTCTGGAAAGCATGGAGTTTAAATATCTCTCTTTCAAGACGACTTTGCTGATTACCCTCTCATCCGCATAGCGAGTGAGAGTGCTGCACGCACTGCAGTCCACCATTCATACCTATAGTTGTCCCAGGGTTTTCCAAAGTAATGTTGTTACCCAACCCCGCCTTTATGCCTAAGGTCAGCGGCAATTACTATTGTCTCGTCTTACAGCTTATGGCTTTCCACCTTCCTCCCTTCAACTCTAGGAAAGAAGGGACGTTTATGTCCAGTTTGCGCGTTGCGCTTCTACTTGCACATCTACCGACTGGACGTCACTGCACCTTCAATGGTGCCAACTGTCCTCAGTGTCGGAGCCTCTGAGGGGTGATGCTGTTGGAACTACCCTGGCTTTGGAGAGCATGTCTGCATAATGGGAGTTGGCCATATCACATAGTGAGACATCAAAACAAGTTTTTGAAATAAAACTCAAGGTTACTTACGTAACCCCGGTTCTATGAGAATATAAGTGAGATGTCTCAAGAGCGCAAGGAAGAGAGGCATGCTCGAGAATGACCAGTTTGACGGATGAGTGGCTCCCTTTATGGAGAAGAGGGGGTCACCTCATTCGCCAATCGACCTGTCTATCTCCAACAGATGTTGTGTGATTGGTTACATCAAGTTTGTGGACACGCCCAGACATATCCATAGTGAGACATCTAACCCATATTCTCATAGGACTGGGTTACGTAAGTAACCTTCAGTTATCTTGCTTATGACGTACAGTGCCTTGCAAAAGTATTCATCCCCCTTGAAGTTTTTCCTATTTTGTTGCATTACAACCTGTAATTTAAATTGACTTTTATTTGGATTTCATGTAATGGACATACACAAAATAGTCCAAATTGGTGAAGTGAAATTGAAAAAATAACATGTTTGAAAAAATTATATAAACTAAATAACGGAAAAGTGGTGCGTGCATATCTATTCACCCCCTTTGCTATGAAGCCCCTAAATAAGATCTGGTGCAACCAATTACCTTCAGAAGTCACATAATTAGTTAAATAAAGTCCACCTGTATGCAATCTAAGTGTCACATGATCTGTCACATGATCTCAGTATATATCCACCTGTTCTGAAAGGCCCCAGAGTCTGCAACATCACTAAGCAAGGGGCACCACCAAGCAAGCGGCACAATGAAGACCAAGGAGCTCTCCAAACAGGTCAGGGACAAAGTTGTAGAGAAGTACAGATCAGGGTTGGGTTATAAAAAAATATCTAAAACTTTGAACATCCCACGGAGCACCATTAAATCCATTATTAAAAAATGGAAAGAATATGGCACCACAACAAACCTGCCAAAAGAGGGCCGCCCACCAAAACTCACGGATCAGGCAAGGAGGGCATTAATTAGAGAGGCAACAAGAGACCAAAGATAACCCGGAAGGAGTTGCAAAGCTCCACAGCGGAGATTGGAGTATCTGTCCATAGGACCACGTTAAGCCGTACACTCCACAGAGCTGAGCCTTACGGAAGAGTGGCCAGAAAAAAGCCATTGCTTAAAGAAAAAAATAAGCAAACACGTTTGGTGTTAGCCAAAAGGCATGTGGGAGACTCCCCAAACATATGGAAGAAGGTACTCTGGTCAGATGAGACTAAAATTGAGCTTTTTGGCCATCAAGGAAAACGCTATGTCTGGCGCAAACCCAACACCTCTCATCAACCCGAGAACACCATATCCACAGTGAAGCATGATGGTGGCAGCATCATGCCGTGGGGATGTTTTTCATCGGCAGGGACTGGGAAACTGGTCAGAATTGAAGGAATGATGGATGGCGTTAAATACAGGGAAATTCTTGAGGGAAACCTGTTTCAGTCTTCCAGAGATTTGAGACTGGGACGGCGGTTCACCTTCCAGCAGGACAATGACCCTAAGCATAATGCTAAATAAACACTTGAGTGGTTTAAGGGGAAACATTTAAATGTCTTGGAATGGTCTAGTCAAAGCCCAGACCTCAATCCAATTGAGAATCTGTGGTATGACTTAAAGATTGCTGTACACCAGCGGAACCCATCCAACTTGAAGGAGCTGGAGCAGTTTTGCCTTGAAGAATGGGCAGAAATCCCAGTGGCTAGATGTGCCAAGCTTATAGAGACATACCCCAAGAGACTTGCAGCTGTAATTGCTGCAAAAGGTGGCTCTACAAAGTATTGGGGGGGGGGGGGGGGGGGGTTGTCTTATTGTGGGGGGGGGGGGGGGGGGGGTGAATAGTTATGCACGCTCAAGTTTTCTGTTTTTTTGTCTTACTTGTTGTTTGTTCCACAAGAAAAAATATTTTGCATCTACAAAGTGGTAGGCATGTTGTGTAAATCAAATGATACAACCCCCCCAAAAATCTGTTTTAATTCCAAGTTGTAAGGCAACAAAATAGGAAAAATGCCAAGGGGGGTGAATACTTTTGCAAGCCACTGTACCTCGTCTCAACCCTCAACAACAAAATTAAGGTCACAGAGATATTGACAGAGTCAGGGAGAGGATTAACTCCAAGGATGGTTAGACTCATGTTGTGATCTAATGCTCTATCCCTGAATGATCCTGATGGAAACCTGCCCAGACATCAGCAGTCCACATTAGTCAGCAGAACACTCCGATGGTGTGTCCCAAATGGCACCCCATTACCTATGTAATGCACTACTTTTGACCAGGGTCCCCTGTAGCTCAGTTGGTAGAGCATGGCGCTTGCAACACCAGGGTTGTGGGTTCGTTTCCCACGGGGGGCCAGTATGAAAATGTATGCACTCACTAACTGTAAGTCGCTCTGGATAAGAGCGTCTGCTAAATGACTAAAATGTAAAATATATAGGGAATAGGGTGCCATTTGAGTCAGATGCTCACCTTATGACAGTCGGGAAGATCTCTGCTGAGTAGACGTAGACGATGGACAAGGAGGCGGTGATCCCAAACTTCCCCACCATAGCCAGGACAGTTCTAATAATGGAGAGATCTGTGTATATGTGGGGGGGGGGGGAGAAGTGATGGGGTTAGAGATTAAACTGATAAATAGCTGGGCTGTGTGTGTATAGCATCTGTAACTCTAGGTTACATCCATGCGAATCACTCTCCAGCATTCCTACTGGAGACCGTAACCACCTAAGTTACTGTAGTTCCTACTGGAGACCATAACCACCTAAGTTACTGTAGTTCCTACTGGAGACCGTAACCACCTAAGTTACTGTAGTTCCTACTGGAGACCATAACCACCTAAGGTAGTGGCTTCGAATATAAGGCTGACATGACTTCCATGAGGGCACCGGTGGGAGTTAATAACAACTCTACATCCAGGAGGTTACGTCTCTGACAAACTCTGGTTATAATAAATGTGGCTTGCAAACGTTTTTAAGTTTCAACCAAAAGCCAAGTTCCAAGCCACAAAGACTTTCCATTGACTACTAGCTAAGTCCTTATAAACAGGGCTATAAAACTACACAACTATGACATCATTCAAGGACTGCCATGGTTTATTTACACTGGTAAACAACTTAATTAAAGTTAACTGAAGTCTTTTCAGGGCCAGGAGGATACTGTAACTCGTCATGTACAGTCGTGGTCAAACGTTTTGAGAATGACACAAATATTAATTTTCACAAAGTCTGCTACCTCAGTTTTTATGATGGCAATTTGCATATACTGCAGAATGTTATGAAGAGTGATCAGATGAATTGCAATTAATTGTGTAATACCTTGCTAAAACCAAGTATAGAGTTTATTTGTTATAATTCATTGGTATTAGATTTAAAAGGTGATCGAATAGCTCCTGATTTGGAATGTCATTAATGCATTTCTTTTGAAGCAATGTTTAAAAAAAATGTACAAGTGAATAGGTTGGTTTACTTTTAAGTATCTCGTTAAAGTTTTGACCAATGAGGTAACTTGTTAAGTTGTGGCCAATGGGAGAGTGGACTGGTTGCGGGGAAAGAAAAGAGAGGGAAAAGGTTGAAAGAAGGGAGAGGAGAGACGTTAGTGGGGTTGGTGAAGGAAAAACTACCAAAGGAAACGATAAAGAGAGAACAAAACCATACCTACAGAGTTTTTTTGAAGGGAAATCCTGATTTTGTTTCTATAAGAGAGTGTTTATTATTTCGTTAAGAAAGACCTAGTGGAGACTGAAGCTGCCGTCGCATTGTGGAGACATTCGACATCCTAGAGGTTAGCCTAGCATCGTGCAAGACTTGGAGAGAATTGCTTGTGACGATCAACGAGTTCGGGTTTCCAACGGATGTCTGTTGCTGCTACCGAGTACTGGCTGCATTGATAGCTGTGTTCGCTGTGGATCTTGTGAGGACAGCTGCACGGAACTACTATATTTTGCTGAGGCATTATCTACGAGTAGTGAGTAACTACAAATGTGGGGTGGACTTCGGGACTTTATGTATGTCGTCATTTTTTTTTTATGAGCTCCAACGCGCCCAGGATTTAAGCAAGCTTGCAAATAATTTGGACATGGGTTGTGGAAAAATCATTGGGGTTTATTATTTTTATTTATTTTGATGTAATACATTGAAAATTTGATTAATATAGATCTTGAACCTTATTTCTGTTGTATTGGTGGAGTCATTTACTGTTTCAGTTTCATTTAATGCATAGGAAAGCATATCCTTATAATAATAACCAAGTCTATAATCATTCTATCTGAAGTTAATACCCTATTTGTCATTCACCCTAGCAAGTTTACAATAGGGATTCTTATTGGAGATGTCCTTCTCACCTAATATCCCATGCTGTTCAGATATTCTAAATAAGGTAATATTGTGAGAGTCAAATTCGAGCCTGGTGAGAGGGTTACAATTGCAAATTCCCTCTTTGCCATGAAAATGAACTTAATCCCCAAAAAACATTTCCACTGCATTTCAGCCCTGCCACAAACATGACAAACTGACATCATGTCAGTGATTCTCTCGTTAACACAGGTGAGAGTGTTGATGAGGACAAGGCTGGAGATCACTCTGTCATGCTGATTGAGTTAGAATAACAGACTGGAAGCTTTAAAAGGAGGGTGGTGCTTGAAATCATTGTTCTTCCTCTATTAACCATGGTTACCTGCAAGGAAACACATGCCGTCATCATTGCTTTGCACAAAAAGGGCTTCACAGGCAAGGATATTGCTGCTAGTAAGATTGCACCTAAATCAACCATTTATCGGATCATCAAGAACTTCAAGGAGAGAGGTTCAATTGTTGTGAAGAAGGCTTCAGGGCGCCCAAGAAAGTCCAGCAAGCGCCAGGACTGTCTCCTAAAGTTGATTCAGCTGCGGGATCGGGGCACCACCAGTGCAGAGCTTGCTCAGGAATGGCAGCAGGCAGGTGTGAGTGCATCTGCATGCACAGTGAGGCGAAGACTTTTGGAGGATGGCCTGGTGTCAAGAATGGCAGCGAGGAAGCCACTTCTCTCCAGGAGAAACATCAGGGACAGACTGATATTCTGCAAAAGGTACAGGGATTGGACTGCTGAGGACTGGGGTAAAGTCATTTTCTCTGATGAATCCCCTTTCCGATTGTTTGGGGCAATTTTTTTGTCCATTAAAATAACATCAAATTGATCAGAAATACAGTGTAGACATTGTTAATGTTGTAAATGGCTATTGTAGCTGGAAACGGCTGATTTTTTATTGAATATCTACATAGGCATACAGAGGCCCATTATCAGCAACCATCAGTCCTGTGTTCCAATGGCACGTTTCTTCTGAAACTCGCCAGTCTATTCTTGTTCTGAGAAATGAAGGCTATTCCATGCGAGAAATTGCCAAGAAACTGAAGATCTGGTACAACGCTGTGTACTACTCCCTTCACAGAACAGCACAAACTGGATCTAACCAGAATAGAAAGAGGAGTGGGAGGCCCTGGTGCACAACTGAGCAAGAGGACAAATACATTAGAGTGTCTAGTTTGGGAAACAGATGCCTCACAGGTCCTCAACTGGCAGCTTCATTAAATAGTACCTGTAAAACACCAGTCTCAACGTCAACAGTGAAGAGGCGACTCCGGGATGCTGATCTTCTAGGCAGAGTTGCAAAGAAAAAGCCATATCTCAGACTGGCCAATAAAAATAAAATATTAAGATGGGCAAAAGAACACAGACACAGGACAGAGGAAGATTGGAAAAAGGTGTTATGGACAGACGAATCGAAGTTTGAGGTGTTAGGATCACAAAGAAGAACATTTGTGAGATGCAGACCAAATGAAAAGATGCTGGAGGAGTGCTTGATGCCATCTGTCAAGCATGATGGAGGCAATGTGATGGTCTGGGGGTGCTTTGGTGGTGGTAAAGTGGGAGATTTGTACAGGGTAAAAGGGATCTTGAAGAAGGAAGGCTATCACTCCATTTTGCAACGCCATGCCATACCCTGTGGACGGCGCTTGATTAGAGCCAATTTCCTCCTACAACAGGACAATGACCCAAAGCACAGCTCCAAACTATGCAATAACTATTTAGGGAAGAAGCAGTCAGCTGGTATTCTGTCTATAATGGAGTGGCCAGCACAGTCAACGGATCTCAACCCTGTTGAGCTGTTGTGGGAGCAGCTTGACCGTATGGTACGTAAGAAATGCATATCAAGCCAATCCAACTTGTGCTTCAGGAAGCATGGGGTGAAATCTCTTCAGATTACCTCAACAAATTGACAACTAGAATGCCAAAGGTCTGCAAAGCTGTAATTGCTGCAAATGGAGGATTCTTTGACGAAAGCAAAGTTTGAAGGACACAATTATTATTTCAATTAAAAATCATTATTTCTAACCTTGTCACTGACTACATTTCCTATGCATTTTGCTATATTTCCTATTCAAACTCATTTAATGTATGTTTTCATGGAAAACAAGGACATTTCTAAGTGACCCCAAACTTTTGAACTGTAGTGTAGGTCAGGATGTGTATAAACATCTTAAAGACGTATTGACACACGGCAGAGTTTTCTATGGAATGGTCCATACCATCAGGAATGAAGATGGTTAGCAGGCAGGCTAGGCCTCCCACAGCAAGGAAGGCTAGCTGGGATATCCTCCTGGAGCGGTTCAGGGTAAAGAGGGTGATGGTCCGGGCGGGCATCTCCACCAGGCCAAAGATCAGCTGGGTCAGGTAGATGTTCATCCCAAAGTCAGAGATGTTCAGGGACAGGCCGTAATAGACCAGCACGTTGACAAACCTGGATAGACACAGAGATGGAATGGTAGAGGAAACACTGGTGAGGTAAGGGAAGGATTAATAAAACTGCTGTCACTGCAGTGAAACAAGGACTCCCTTCTTCCACTGGTTTGACAGAAGTTTACCATGCAGAGTGGAAAGATGTCTGGGAAGCAGCAATGTCTCTCTAGCCACAGACAGGATAATCGAACCCTGGCAAAATCAAGGGACTTTCTAACAGAGTAATATTACAGTATATACCTCTTGTAAACTGGATTTGATACGGAAAATAGTGCAACATTTTACAATAGTGATATCTATTGACAATGTTTTCTACATTAACACTCACTTCTCAGTGCCTGGGAAGCTATGTAAAGTATTCCCATTCAAATAATAGTCTTCCAGTGTTGCCTCAGTGAGTGATACACTGCAATTCAAATGGCTTACACAGCAAGCATAATGACCTGAGGAGGCCTTGAGAAACAGTTCTGAGAACTCCATTGGCATACCACATCAAGTGAATCAACCCATAACGGAAAGAGTAGATCAAATAATTAGTGTGTTTGATACATGAATGTTATGAATGTTTGGCAGAAACAGAAACCTCAATAAAGTGGTAGTTGATACAGTAGATTTGATCAATTCATGTTTGCCCCACGAAGAAATGTGACCTGACAATGTTCTACTGCCAACTCACCACAGGTAAAACATGATCAAAGAATTCCTCCTCATTCTTGGTGTACGGACCAGATCAATGACTGTGTATTTTTCCCTCTCCTCCATCTTCACCATGTCTTTGTACCCCTGGAAAATAAAAAGAGCATATTAGCTCTGAGCATTTCACCATGATGCTTTTCAGAAAAGGAATGAGCTCATCAATGCAAAAAGCACACCAATGCAACTCATCTAATTTGCTTGTCCCACATGCCTACACAGCATAGAGGGATAACATGCAAAGCGCTTTAATATGCTCAGGCTTTGGCGGTATTGCTCTCAACATTGCTTGTACATAGAAGCATTGTTTTGCAAGTGCTTTAATCGAGGCTGTTGGAATTTCATAATGATCAATGATAGCTTAATCTCGTCCACCAGCCTGCTCTTTCTCTCTTTAGCAATTAGCCTTGGGACAAAGTTAATGATACTGTATTAGCTTCACACAAAAAAAACACACCTGATCCTCAAGGTCCTCCTGAGTCCAGTTATGTGTGTGTGTGTGTGTGTGTGGGCGTGGGCATGCGTAACCACACCTGACATATCTCTGTGTCCTCCTGCAGGGGTTTGCCGTTCATCAGAGCAGCTTTCCTGATCAGATTCATGGCCTCCTCGTTCCTCTGGTTGGCCATTAGCCACCGAGCCGACTTCGGTAGGGCCCTAAGAATTTAGAGGAAAGGTGTTAAACTGACCCACACACATAAACAACATGGGAACATGGGAACAAGATATATAAACACGAAGATACATTTCGTCATGAGGTAGGATGTAGGCCAATACTAGTACTAAAATATCAACAAAAAAATAAAATAATTTGGTACTATGCACACAATTTTGCAACTTATATATACTTTAGGTATTCCCAAATGGAATTCAATGACCCATCTGGTTTTGATTATTGATGAAAAAAGAGGGTTCCTCTTCATTCTCTTTCATTTCTTCTTTAGTGAGTTGGCTTGCTAGCCTGGAATCCAAACTGAATTATCCTTTCACTTCACTGAAGATATTGAAAGTGAGTGATATTCCGTTTGTATTTCAGGCTACAGGCGTGCTGCAGGCGGTCAGTGACTCACCAGATGTAGAAGATGAAGAGGAAGCCTGGTGCTGAGATGGCCAGCTGGAGCTTGCGCCAGTCTCTGATGAGGTAGGCCAGGCCTGCCAGGGTGATGTAGCCGAACCCAAAGAAGTAGTCGGTGATGATCCCAGCTAGCATCCGGTGCTTTGATCCTGTCCACTCTGTGCCTGGGGGGAACAAACAGAACAGTATAGAGAGCATAAAACTAACACCTTATGATCTTAATTTTTTCTCAGATCACAAGTCAATAACTTTACGAATGTGTGTGTGTATGTGTGTGGTGTGTATGAGAGAGACAGTGAGAGGGAACGAGAGAGAGACGAACCTAAAACAAATGCGTTCATGATGACAGCAGAAATAGTGGTTCCAACCACAAAGCGCAGAAAGACATAAATGTAGAAATTTGGGGCGAAAGCAGCACCAACCCCAAAGGTTGACTGAATAGCCAAACCAACCAGGATTATGTTCCTGCGTCCAAACCTGAAACAAGAAAGAGAGCGATTATACCTTTTCAAATGAATAGAACTTGTTTCACTTGAGGTGTCCTCACTCACGGTACTGTACGGGTGTGTTGAGAATGAATTGGACTGTTAGGGAGTGGGACGTGCTGCAAATTAGTTGCACTCTTTAAAATACCCAGTGTTAAATGCTTCAAATACTTTTGACTTGACTGGCCAACAAGAGCGCATTTCAAATAAAATCACTGCCGCCGCCTATAAATATCAATGAATAAGACAGCTAGTACTGAAATAGTCTGTGCAGACATTTTGTCTGTGTACTTTCTATGAATAATCCTAGATACACAAATAAAATATACTAGCAAATGAACATAGCAATACAAGCTGCAAAGTGTTCATTGAGCTACATTTTTGTTTTGACTTTCTCCCTCTTTATATTTGTTTTATCATGACCCTCTATTACATTTGTGACCTACCTACAATACATGTTTCATGGATCCTCTTCATTGTATTTGAACCAAGCTAATTATACATTTGATAAAACATACATAAGTATCAATGGTGGAAGACGCATAGTTGTTTTATACTTACTTATCAGCTAAGGAACCAAACAGCACAGCGCCAACCAGAAGACCAAACATGTAGATTGAGGAACCAATGTTGTTCAGATTGGCATTTTCACACACCAGATCCCACTGTCAAGGACAGAGGGTTCAAATTAGTTAAAAGCTACATCATATTGGCAAGCCCATCTGTATTTTCACCTACATTCTTTATAAACCATGTACTAGGTATAAGATTTCAGATTTCAAATTATACTATATCCCTGTTACCAGTGTTTTGTCCTTGATTGACTATACATAGACTATTACACTGTGAAGGTTCACACTTGTACAACACTGTAACTGTATTTTGACTGTGGTGTAATACTCCTTTGCCCCTGTGAGCACCTCGCTTCTCAACAGATTCCATCTAAACGTCCTTCAGGACTCTGACATCAATCAGTGTGGAATGTGACAGAAAATATGAGTTATTATCAATCATAAAGACAGCCTCCAACAGTGGGCCTCACAGTGGAGGTCTGATCCTAGTGTTTGTAAATCATAACAGATTCTGATGGCTGGGACCATTCCACTATGGTTACTGTCGCTGTGTGAGGGTTGACACACGGCACGTGAGGGTCCGTCCCAAGCAGCACGGGACCCAATCAGTGCATTCCAGTTACATAGCCCCCCCCCCCCCCCCAACCCTGCTCCACATGTAATAGTGTGTCAAGGGGGGAGTGAACTGCACTGGCCAGGGAGAGAGGACGCCTGCACCACAGGAGTCCATCTCACAACCCTCCACTCTCCAGCAACCCAGACTAGCTCCGGCTCAGATATCACCACCGCTACACTGTTACATAGTAGCGAAAATGCTTCTGGGGAAAAATGAGTTCCACATTACAGACTGCAGAGGAGAATGTGGAACAGAGGGTATTGATCACGTTTGAGCCCCCCAGCCCCCCAGACAGAGAACGAGCGCTTGTCCTGCCCGTCATGTCTGTTCTACTGCACCACCACTTACTCACCTCGGTTGCCACGGTGCTTTGGAAGGTCTCCTTGCTGAATTCCCATCTCCCTCGGCAACCCCCGGTGTCGTGGCCATCGCTAAGGGCCAGGGCGGTGCTGTGATTCAACTGGGCTAGCGGGGTGCCAGGAACCCCCCCAGGGGCAGAGCAGGACAGGTCAGGGTCACCATCTGGGCCCGTCACCAGGCTGAAGTTGAAGTTGGATGCGCCTGAGCTGGCGGCCAAGGGCCAGGTGGTGTTGGTGGAGCGACAGAGATGAGGGGGGACGGCCCCCGTGAAGACGGATATCAGCATGTGGAACGCCAGAAGGATCTGGGGGAGGCAAATCCACACATACAGGATCTTCTGGAACTTGCCAAAGCCACCGATATGAGAAAGAATCTCGTCAAAATTCATGCTTCTTTCCATAGCTGCTGTTCCAATGCAGACGCTACCCTAATGTATCACCACAGATACAAGAGGTCCAACAGAACAGTACTCTCTCAAGTTGCCACCAAAGATCTTAAACTTCTGAATGGACTGAGAGTGGAACAGAAGGCTGAGAGGCAGCTGACACCTCACAGAGCTCAGGATAAACTACAGATGCTGGTTTGTGTAAATCTCATTCAGTCCTCATTCAGATGAAGTCACACCTGTCTGTGGTGTAGTAAACCCTGAGCGCAGGCAGGCTGCTGCTGCTGTCTGCAGTGTTGTGAACTCGCCGCACTGCACTTGCAAGGTAATATAACCATTCTGTACAGGGAGGGAGGGACCTGGATCCTGGGGGTGGAGTCTCAACTCAGAGGGAGGAGCTGCTCTTTGTGCTGCTGAGTGACTGCATTTGTTTAAATCTCTATATATCTCTCTCTCTCTCGCTCCCTCTCTCTCTCTGTGTATTTGCATGGTGAGAGCCAGAAACAGTGGGAATAAGTCATATATAAGCCCATTACACATAACATATAGAGATAAAGTGAAGACCAATTCTCAAATGTGACAGAGTGAATCAAATTTCAAGAGGGATGCACAATAGAAGTCAACCTTAGCCTAAAGTTATCACCCAGACAACTCCTTAAAAAGTGTGTGTGTGTACAGGTATATGTGTGTTATTGCTTTACGGTACATGTTTTCAACAATCAAATTCCTAACAATGACGTGGGAATATTTTGAAGGTCAGCTATAAATCCACTTGCCTTCCCCCTGGGACACTACAGTTGCAAAACACCATCAAGTGCCCTCAGTGGAAAACTAATACAGCTCTAAAGAAATGCAGATTCCCTCTGGCATCCAATGATTCATCTGACATAGAGATGCCAACAGGGGAGAGCTGGCTAAACTGGCCAGACAAAAGCAACAGATTAATGCCATGGGAAGAAGGGATTAAGATTTGACCCCCTGACATCAATGAAAGAGCTGTATTCTGGCAACTCCATAATTACCCATCATCCCGGCTCCCATTCCTCTGTTTTATCATTTTATCCTTTCCCCTGTTGTGGTGTCACATGTTTGAACACGGCAAGCGCTCTTTTCTCTCAGTGAGCTGCAGCCCATCGCTCTCAGCGGACATCCCAAATCACAACCATTTATCAAAATGAAATGGAACACCCAGGGGTAAGCGGAGAGGGGCTGATGTTCTGCATTCTTTTGAGAGGTGTGGGGCTCCAGTACCGGGTTCTCGTACTGTGCTAGGACAATACACAAAACACAAATGCAAACATCTACAGTATATGACCCCTCCTAAACGACAACATTAAATGAATGAATGAATGACAACATTGCAGCCAGGGAGGGACTCAATAAAGTCGGGATGTTGAAATGGCTGCCACTGACTATCATTATCATACTCACATGTGAAACTCAGCATGTGAAGTTTTCCTGTGTCTAAAGTGATTTAGGTTGCGTTTAGACAGAAAGACCAATTCTGATATTTTTTCCACTAATTGGTCTTTTGATCAATCACATCAGATATTTTTTGCATCAGACCTTTTTCAGCGGTGATCTTATTTGTTGAAAATAATTTCATTGAAATAACGTTGAAACAACGTTGATTCAACCAGTGTGTGCCCAGTGGGTATGCATTAGATCCTGTAAATGGCAGTGTTGTGAATAGGCAACATACAGTGAATTGTTTCTGTGTCTGGTACGTGGAGAGGAGAACAGGAAGCCAATGAGTGACAATTTGTTTGTTTATTGTTTATCCCTGATACGGATCAAATGTGGAGTGCCATAAAGGGCAAATGCCTTCTTCATAAAGATGACAACAAACAAATATGAAGTCAATTAATGACAAGGAAAGCCAAATACTGAACAAAAACATAATCGCAACATGCAACAATTTCAACGATTTTACTGAGTTACAGTTCATATAAGGAAATCAGTCAATTGAAATAAATAAATTAGGTCCTAGTCTATAGATTTGTTGTCCCACTCCTTTCAATGGCTGTGCGAAGTTGCTGGATATTGGCGGGAACTGGAACACGCTGTCGTACACGTCGATCATCTGACATGTCCGGTGAGTATGCAGGCCATGGAAGAACTGGGAAATGTTCAGCTTCCAGGAATTGTGTACAGATCATTGCGTCATGGGGCCGTGCATTATCATGCTGAAACATGAGGTGATGGTGGCGGATGAATGGCATGACAATGGGCCTCAGGATCTCGTCACGGTATCTCTGTGGATTCAAATTGCCATTGATAAAATGTCATTGTGTTCATTGTCCGTAGCTTATGCCAGCCCATACCATAACCCCACCTCCACCATGGGGCACTCTGTTCACAACGTTGACATCAGCAAACCGCTCGCCCACACGACACCATACCAGCTGTCTGCCATCTGCCCGATACAGTTGAAACTGGGATTCATCCGTGAAAAGCACACTTCTCCAGCGTGCAAGTGGCCATCAAAGGTGAGCATTTGCCCACTGAAGTCGGTTACGACGCCGAACTGCAAACCCTGGTGAGGACGACAAGCACGCAGATGAGCTTTCCTGAGACTGTTTCTGACAGTTTGTGCAGAAATTCTTCAGTTGTGCAAACCCACAGTTTCATCCGCTGTCCGGGTGGCTAGTCTCAGACGATCCCGCAGGTGAAGAAGCCGGATTTGGAGGTCCTGGGCTGGCGTGGTTACATGTGGTCTGTGGTTGTGAGGCCGGTTGGACGTACTGCCAAATTCTCTAAAACAACGTTGGAGGCGGCTTATGGTATGGTAGAGAAATTAACATTAAATTCTCTGGCAACAGCTCTGGTGGACATTCCTGCAGTCAGCATGTCAATTGCACGCTCCCTCAAAACTTGAGATATCTGTGGCGTTGTGTTGTGTGACAAAACTGCACATTTTAGAGTGGCCCGTGTAATGATCATGCTGTTTAATCAGCTTCTTGATATGCCACACCTGTCAGGTGGATGGATTATCTTGGCAAAGGAGAAATGCTCACAAACAGGGATGTAAACAAATTTGTGCAGCTTTTTGTGCATATGGAACATTTCTGCAGTCTTTACATGTTTACATGTTGCGTTTATATTTTTGTTCAGTATAAATGGTCTACAAGAAACAGTGATGGCTGTGAAATCGAAAGCTTTCAATCATGGATGAGAGTGACAAAAACAAAAATGCTATCAGCTTCAGTGGAAATGCCCACTATCAGTTCACGTTACAGAGAGCGAGGTAGATTGATTACATTTAGCTGGCATCTGTTTGGACCTTCGTGCTCAGAGGAAAAGTGAACACCGTTCATCAACACTTCTGATCACTGGAAAAATAGCTACCTGTAGTACAGAGAACATACTGACCGTTGTTCAATGGGGAAGTGGGGATTTCTTAACGGAAACTTCGTCTTTGAGTGAGCTGGATATTGCAGGCAACGGTATGACATCACCAGGACAGGAATAAAAACCTTAGTAAAGTGGCAAACAGCTGGGCCAGTGAATGGCAAATGGCTATTTCCAGTAAATAACGTTGGGCAGATCTGTCACAGACCTGGAGTGGCTGGGTGGTCGGCCGTGGGCAGTGGGCATTGGGAATTGGGCAGCGGTCTGGAGTAGGTTTAATGCAGATGAAGCCAATGCCATCCGCTCCCGGACACAACACTCCATATACTCCTAGAATGTCAGACAAGGCACCAAAATCTCAGCCAAGCAGGCCAGAGAACCTGAATATTCTGTTCTCCAGGTGAGCTGAAACTCTACAAAGGTCTTAGAGTCAGAAATAAACCCTATCAGAAGTCACCCTCAATAAAATAGACCACATATCAAATCTGGGTCAACCTACAGGTTCCCAGAGAGAGTGACTTGCTGAGGCACACCCGTGATTTAAGGGTTTAATAGTGGAAAAAAATAGTGGAAAAAAGCTACAGTCTTAGTTGTTGCAGTAAATAAAGAGGTTTGTGGTAAGAAGAGGGAATGAAGAAGGAAATTCCACCAATGTGACCAAAGTGGAAAGTAGCGTATGCTAAATTATTTAGACCCCAAAAATAAAATAAAAACTATTTAGACTGGTTTACAGACCAGTGAGCTGGAGCAGGCCCCATCCACGGAGGGCTGGATGGGGAAAGAGCTGTGTAGAGGTTATCATAAACTACATTGACCCATAGGCAAGAGTTCTCTTCTCCAACATTGTCCATACTCGTCTGCTGCCATCTACACAGGTAAATGTACTTTAGATGGAATGCAAGGACATTGGATCCTTCTGCAATTATTTTATCTCACCAGAGTACACAACAGAGCATCTGCAACACAATGGATGATAGCTGTGGTCACTTGTGGAGAATGAGGAGTAGAAAGGGCATATTTGACCTCAGAATGTAAGTGACAGACTCATTGAGAGGGACACCTTCTTTTCAAACACATACATGTATACCAGGGCTGTTCAATGTTGGTCCTGGAGGCCTGAAACACTTCTGGTTTTCATCTTAATCAACTAATTCAGACCTGGAACACCAGGGGAGTGCAATTAACTACCAGGTAGAAACACAAACCATAAGTGTTTCGGCCCTCCAGGACTGACATTGAACAGCCCTGATGTATACTAACATTTTACATTTAAATGTTTTAATGTTTTCTCAATTAGCAGATGCTGTTATCCAGAGTGACTTACAATTAGTGCATTAATCTTAAGATAGTTAAGTGAGACAACAACACATCACAATCGTATCATGTACATTTTCCCTCAACAAAGTGTTTATCAGAAAAGTCAGTGCCAGTAGGAAAAGTTAAGTGCCTTTTCTACTAACTGGAAAGTCTGCGTTTGCAGATGAGACGTCCCTTGTTGACTTGTAGATGCCCCTCAGGTAACTCAGGACCTGTGCACATGGTTTCCATGTGTTTGATGCCATTCCATTGGCTCCATTCCATCCATTATCATGAGCCGTCCTCCCCTCAGCAGTCTCCACTGGTCTGGACAGTCAATAAAATGACATGGCATACCTGTCATTCCACAGGGGAGGTAATACAGTGGTTACCCTCATACATATCCCTTTTCTCTCCCAATGTTTACTGATAAGGACTGTCACCCATTGTATGTATGGCTCCCTGCCACTGCTCAGCCACTTCAGGGGAGGAGGGGAGGAGGGGAGCAGGGGAGGAAGAGAGGGGAAGGGATGAGGAAAGGAGGAGAGCAGATTATTTATTCCCTGAATTCCGTTAATTGGAGACCCCTGGATGCAGCCCGGAGGTGAGGGAGTCCGGGATGTGGACATGAAACAATGGGTTAAGGATCTGGTTAAGGCTAGGGTTGATCGAGAATGTGGCTATGACTCTAGGGTTAGGGTTGTGGTTGAGGTTAGGGTTGTACCGGGATGTGGATATGAAGCTTGGGTTAGGGTTAGAGTTGAGGCTAGTGTTGAACCGGGATGTCGATATGACTCTAGGGTTAGGGTTGTATCGGGATGTGGATATGAAGCTTTATTTAGGGTTAGGGTTGAACCGGGATGTGGATATGAAGCTTGGTTTATGGTTAGGGTTGAACTGGGATGTGGATATGAAGCTAGGGCTAGGTTTGTGGTGGAGGGTTAGGGTTGAACTAGAATGTGGACTTGAAGCTAGGGTTAGGGTTATGGTTGAGGCTGGGGTTAGGGTTGAACAGGAATATGGACATGAAGCTAGGGTTACGTTTAGGGTTGTAAATTAGCCTAGGCCAGTCGTGTGTGGATGGGAAGCCTCTGCCTGAATCTTTTAGGGTTAGGGTTAGGGTTATAAATTAGCTTGGGCTAGTCGTGTGTGGATGGGAAGCCTCTGCCTGAATCTTTTAGGGTTAGGGTTAGGGTTAGGGTTATAAATTAGCTTGGGCCAGTCGTGTGTGGATGGGAAGCCTCTGCCTGAATCTTTTAGGGTTAGGGTTAGGGTTAGGGTTGTAAATGAGCTTAGGCCAGTCGTGTGTGGATGGGAAGCCTCTGCCTGAATCTTTTCATGACAATTTCCACCTTTTCTTCTCGTCTTTATCTTTTAAGATTCTTTGAATGATGTGTTTCAAGGATAACTACTAATAATGTTAATGTATGTTATATCTATAAAACAATACATTTGTAATTTTAATTTAATTAATATACTAGTCAAATCG
The DNA here is from genome assembly GCF_964263955.1 of Coregonus lavaretus. NCBI lineage: Eukaryota > Metazoa > Chordata > Actinopteri > Salmoniformes > Salmonidae > Coregonus > Coregonus lavaretus. The sequence continues at coordinate 12,128,849 of NC_140020.1, read as the reverse complement.
TGGGGGGAAATGTGGGGAATCTTTGGTTAGCCTGAGGGCCCTGAAGATCGACACATGAACATTCCTTTCATAACCCATAAACCTTTCATAAGTTGCGTTATGTGAGGATGCGTCACACTACCGCCAAAGCATCATGCTGTTAATTCTTCAGTCCAGCATACAGTATTTCTAACCACAGATGGTTTCTATAACTAAACCCACTTCTAGCAACTGTCAAAGGCATTTTCTTCACTGTGTTTAAGTGGGAGATGATGTGAAAGGTGTGTGTAATTGATGAGTGGCTGAGAGCGGAGTGGCACAGCTTGGGACAGGAATGTCCCCTAAGGCCCTCCTGTCTAGGGGACCTGTCAGACAGCTGGCTCCTAGGAGGAGGAGAGGAGGAGGTGGCGCTCTGTTTCAACATTTATGAAAGCAGTCAGAAAGGTTTTATAAACATTTTTGTGAAGTTGTTTGAGTGATCACCTACGGCGTAAACAGAAGTGTGAATAATTGTGCTGTAACTGTCAAGTTCAAGACACCGGGTCATATATTTAATTAAGTGACAGTAAAAAGAACTACTCTGTTTGAACACCAGAGACATTTACTGCACAATAAAGTTCATGAAAGAAGCTCTGGCCTGAACGTGGGACATTTTGATTGGTCCATTTTGTGTCTTTATGTAAAAAGCATATGAGGTCATGTTGCCTTAGGTTCTGTAGGAGCTCTTTATGCACCAATCACAAATCCCCAATGGTTGTTTGTAGTATAAGATTCCCTCAGATTGCTCTGAGTGCCCCCTTGTGGTAGGAGAAGTATATTTTATGCAACAGGCAGTTACAAAACTCTTGGCAGGGTTACTATTTCAAGACCTTTGGAATGTTTTGCTGCCATGCACTGGCCATAAGAGAAAAGCTTTCATAACTCCATACGCTATACATATATTTGATTCATAAAGTAAAAAGAACCATTATGTATGGACATTATGAAAAATACATGATACACCTGGAGAGAGTGATCATTCATGAAGGGGAGTCTTGCCTGAAAGAGTAGTACAATGTGGCTGCGTTCCAGATCAGTGTGTGAGAAATAGAGAGAGAGAAATAGAGAGAGAGAGAGAGAGAGAGAGAGAGAGAGAGAGAGAGAGAGAGAGAGAGAGAGAGAGAGAGAGAGAGAGAGAGAGAGAGAGAGAGCGAAATAGAGAGAGAGAGCGAAATAGAGAGAGAGAGAGAGAGAGAGAGAGAGAGAGAGAGAGAGAGAGAGAGAGAGAGGGAGAGAGAGAGAGAGAGCGGGAGAGAGAGGGAGAGAGAGAGAGGGAGAGAGAGAGAGAGAGAGCGGGAGAGAGAGAGAGGGAGAGCGGGAGAGAGAGGGAGAGGGAGAGAGAGAGAGAGAGAGCGGGAGAGAGAGAGAGAGAGAGAGAGAGAGAGAGAGAGAGAGAGAGAGAGAGAGAGAGAGAGAGAGAGAGAGCGGGAGAGAGAGGGAGAGAGAGAGAGGGAGAGAGAGAGAGAGAGAGCGGGAGAGAGAGAGAGAGAGAAGAGAGAGAGAGAGAGGGAGAGAGACTTTAACTATTTGCACGTTGTTACAACACTGTATACACATACATACATAATATGACATTTTAAATGTCTTTATTCTTTTGGAATTTCTGAGTGTAATGTTTACTGTTAATTGTTATTGTTTATTTCACTTTTGTTTACTATCTACTTCACTTGCTTTGGCAATGTTAACATATGTTTCCCATGTCAATCCCATGTTAAATTGAATTGAATTGAATTGAGTGAGACTGTGTGTGTACAGCAGGGCATCAGGATGCCACAGGCCCTTCCACTTCATTAAGAAACAAATACAGGTATGTGTGGGTGTTTGTATGCGTGACCCCAGCCTCAGCACCTCCATCCTAGGCCCATTATCCTGCCCACAGAAGGGGACACATGAGCAGCTTGTGCCCCCACACTCACAGGGTTTAAAATCAGCCTGTCTTTCTGTCTGTCACTCTATACCAGGGGGGCTGACTGTCAGTTAATCTCCTCACTTAGCTTCCCTTTCTTTGATCTGCTTCTCAGTTAGTTCAGTTGGACTTTCCTGGCACCTTTCCTATTGAAGTGTTATTAAACACTGCCACTAACATTTGTATAGCAAATGAGACTAGTAAAATGTAAACATTCAAAGAATCACTTCTCAATACACTAACAGCAACAATGTAGTAGGACTGAGTTTGATAATATTCTCACCCCAGGCATTGCATTATCACCTTTTAAGGGGCATCAAGTCTGATGAGGTCTAATGCTTAGAATGCCTTGACCTATCATTCAGTGTACTTCTGCCTCTAGACTACTTGCAGCAACTGACATCTTGGACTCATTTTAAAGACATGCTCCGGAACTTTGGCGACTAGTAAGTATTTTTTAAACATCCTGCTTTGGGCTGGATGTGTCAATGTGTAGTTCATACATGCATAATCTATGAGCAGAATTACTGTTTTACCTCAATTAGCCACAAATCCCTAGTTTGAAAGCCAATGTTTTCTGGAAGCTGTGCGGCGCCATCTTCCCTAAATGTTTTGCCAATGAGCTTCAGCTCCTCGCCGTTTGAGTGACAGTTAGCAAGAGGCACACACAGCAGAGCGAGATAGAGAGCAATGACGTGGTGCCCATATCTGAAGAAAAAAACCTCCTGTTTCTATAGGCATTCTGCTACTACTACTACAGTAGTGAAAATTCACTTTAAATTATTTTATTTATTTATTTACAAAAACATATCTTGAAAAATATCTTGAAATAAGAAAAAGTACTTGTATTAAGCCTTTTTTAGGTTAAAATAAGCAACAGTATCTTCCATTGAGTGATAATTTAGCTTGTTAAGAAAAAACAAGTAAAAACACAATTTTTTTGTGAATTATAACTCAATATAAGATATTTAGGCTTGCTTAGATTTCACTTCTTGCAGTGTACTACCGCTACTACTACTACTACTACTACTACTACTACTACTACTACTACTACTAAAAGAACACTTCAGCCAGCCGAGCCACGGCCTGTTCACCCCGCTACCATCTAGAAGGCGGAGACAGTACATGTGCATTAAAGCTGGGACCGAATGACTGAAAAACAGCTTTTATCTCCAGGGCATCAGACTTTTAAATAGTCACCACTAGCAGGCCTCCGCTCAGTACCCTGCCCTGAACTTATTCACTGTTACTAACCGGCTACCACCAGGTACTCAACCCTGCACCTTAGAGACTGCTGCCCTATGTACATAGACATGGAACACTGGTCACTTTAATAATGTTTACATACTGTTTCACCCACTTCATATGTATATACTGTATTCTAGTCAAGGCTCATCCTATATAACTACTGCTGTACATACCTTTTCTATTCATATACTGTCTATAGACACCATCATATACATATATAAATTAGTAAAAAGTGAAGTATTTGGTCCCATATTCATAGCACTCAATGACTACATCAAGCTAGTGACTCTACAAACTTGTTGGATGCATTTGCTGTTTGTTTTGGTTGTGTTTCAGATTATTTTGTGCACAATAGAAATGAATGGTAAATAATGTATTGTGTCATTTTGTAGTCACTTTTATTGTAAATAAGAATAGAATATGTTTTCTAAACACTTCTACATTAATGTGGATGCCACCACGATTACGGATAGTCCTGAATGAATTGTGAATAATGATGACTGAGAAAGTTACAGAGGCATAGATATCATACCACCCCCCCCCCCCACCCCACCAAAAAATAAAAAAATAAAAATAAAAGGCTATCCTCCCCTGTTATTGTAATGTGAGAGGTTGGCATGTCTTGGGGGTATGATAATTGTGCGTCTGTAACTTTCTCACTCATCAGTTAGAACAGAAAGCCATCAGGCTCCGGACCTCGTAGGGCAGCGTTTCCAAAACTCGGTCCTGGGGACCCCAAGGGGTGCACTTTTTGGTTTTTGCCCTAGCCCTACACAGCTGATTCAAAGAATCAAATCTAGATGATACATTGTTTATCTGAATCAGCTGTGTAGTGCTAGGGCAAAAACCATAACATGCACCCCTTGGGGTCCCCAGGATCAAGTTTGGGAAACCCTGTCTTAGGGTAAGAGTTGAATAACCCTGCTGTACACTCATGCTTGAGCAGAGAATATCACTTCTATAAAAATAAAACAAATCACATAAACTGTCTCACTATAGAGCATGTGTGTAGTGTAAACAAACATGTTCATCTAAAATGTGTAAGTGGTTTCAAATATGTTTTAACTGTAAAAAGTTTAAGAATAAAGCAGAGATGAGTCTAATATGAATGTGCTTGTGTTAGGCAATAGATCTACAGACTGGTGGATAAACAAGTGGTCTGGGCTTGGACGTCTAAGAACAGGCCAGCAGTTATGTAGAGAAATATTTCTCCTTCGGATCAGTAAGCCACAGAAAGGTGTGTTTGGAGAGGAGACAGAGGGGCGCTTTGTGCCAGCTCAGCTCCCTCGATCGCTCTTCCGCCTTTTCCTTTCCCCCTCCCTCTCTCTCACTCTCTATCCTGCTTTCCCACTTTTTCTTTCTCAAGCTCCCAGAGCTCACATGAACCTGGGTACTTAAAATATGCTATCTCTGCTCTGCTCTTCGCTCCTGGTCATTCTAGCTCAACAGGTGAGCGCTGCGACTTTCCTTTTCTCTTGCTTCAGAATAATGATGAGTTGTGTCTCCGCGGTCTCTGATAGGACAAGGCTTGATGTGGTACTCAACACCTGCTTTCTAGGAAGAACCAGGAAAAGGGTGATGACAGCAAGCCATAGAGAAAGATGGTAGGGTTGCTCTCAGAGTAAGGTTGTATATGTTAGTTATACCTTAAAATATGTTGAACTTGCATTGGTTACTTTCTAGTTTATTTTATTAGAGTGAAAGTGTTTTCTTGGACTTATTTAAATTTTTTATGAATGAGTATCCAATTCTTCAGTGGCAGGAGCCTTGTTGAGTGAGGTAATGTTGTAGTAAAGTTACAGTAAAAAGGGTTCCCTTTGCGTCACTTTTTAACCCCCTAGTCGATTGATGCACCAGTGTGTCAATCTAAATTACAGACCCAAATAATCCCTATCAAACTCTGTCAGTTTAAACTAGAGATATCAGGTTGTTTGCGTTGGATGCTTCTCAATCCACCGCATCCGCCAGAGTCGCATTTCCGCATCTGCAGTGAAAGGTGGCAGAGCTAGAGCAGTATTTGTCAGCAGGGGCGGTGTGTTCATTAGGGCGATATGGGCGACGCACTGCTAAACGGGAAAAGGAAGGGATTTTTTTTCTAATCAATTATATCACGGCAACAGTAGTTATCAGTGTTCTAATCTAGACGTCTGATCTGCCACTAAATGTCCAATCAGGCTAAAGTCGTGCTTCAAATGGCCCCGCCCCTTTTGGGGCGATTTCAGTCAGGTTGAAAATCGCCCCAGAAGTCTCTCATAGACTCTCATGTAAAATCTTTTTGTTTCAAATATCAGAGCTTTCAATACAATCTCTATAGGTTCCGGGAGGGCTTGCACTTACGCGCTTTCGTCATACGTAACATAACCATGAACGTAACTAAGAAAAGAGCGGGTAGCAGCGTCAATCAATTCACGTACTACTGTCAAGATGGCTAGCGTTCAGTGCAACTCGATTGTCTCTTTGAAAGAAGTTCCTTTTTGTCGGCGAACAAATCAAGATAAATTGGCAACGAAACAATTAGGACCTCCCAGACCAAATTTAATAATTCAACAGGTTTCTACTAAAGGGGGAAAGTCCTACACCCGAGGATTTTCAAAAAATTGGTACGAACGAAAAACCTGGCTAGCAGGCTGTGATGTAGCTAATGCAGTCTTCTGCTACCCCTGCTTACTCTTTCACCCTGAAGGCGGCACGGCAGACAGCACCGCTTGGACAGCGACTGGTGTAACGGACATGCACCATCTTTCAGAAAAGATTAAGAAACATGAGCTGTCAAAGACCCACATGGATAGCTGTTTGAGATTGTCTGCTTTGGGGAGAGTGAACATTGCCACTCAACTGGATGAGGGATACAGGCTAGCTGTCCGCCGCCACAACGATGAGGTTAGCAACAACCGCCACATCCTCAGCCGGCTAATCCAGTGTGTGAAGTTTTGCGGAGTGTTTGAGTTAGCTTTGCGAGGCAAAGATGAAACTGAGGGCTCCACCAACCCTGGTATTTTTCTTGGACTTGTCAACTTTGTGGCACAATTAGATGAGGTGTTTTATGGAAATGCATATTGTTTATGCAGTGTTGAGGAATGTGAAAGAACACCCTTGATTATTTTTACTGTGATAACTTATTTTGCTTTTGTAAGCCAACACTTTTGAGATCAGGCAATAAATGCTTCTGGTATTGACTTATATGCTGCCCCTGTCTTCATGTTGTTGCTGGACATATCTTTTTTTTAAATGTGTGTAGGTCACCTAAATCATCAGAAATATTGCCCCCCCTGAGAATTTTTTCAGGAGCCGCCACTGTTTGTCAGACCATGAGACATCCTGAAAATCACTCTTCTCGCGAAAACGTCTGTAGTGTCCGAACGGTTTGACCTACAAACTATTGACTATGACCACTATATGGAAAGAGGAAACTCTCACGAAGACGATGGTGTTCTCCCTTTTGCTCTACGACCCCCACAAGTGTCAGGAGACTCATCTGAAGTTGGTACCGTCGATGTGCCAATTTATGTTTGGTAGCATCCAAACCGTTTGGGCAACAAACTAATGGGACCCTACTGTGGAAAGGGTAGATTCTCACGAACACTGTACGACCCCCACAAGTGTCACGGGACTTGTCTGAAGGTAACTGGTACCGGTTTAAAAAAACTAATGGAAGTATGAAGGTAACTGTAGTTTTGTGCCTACCCAAAAAAAGGGGTTAAATATGTGTTAAAACCAACAAAATACATCCAGAGTTTTTTTTTAACGTCTCCTAGATTTAGGACAGACACTTCAAAACCTTGTTTCCTATTATTTATTTTTTTACTGTCCTTTTTGCCATTTATTAACGTGTTTTTCAATGTGTTTCTATGGGCTATAGCAGTACAATATTTTATAAAATAAAAATGTTATACAGTGCCTTGCAAAAGTATTCATCCCCCTTCGCATTTTTCCTATTTTGTTGCATTACAACCTGTAATTTAAATGGATTTTTATTTGGATTTCATGTAATGGACATACACAAAATAGTCCAAATGAAATGAAGTGAAATGAAAAAAATTACTTTTTCCAAAAATTCTAAAAAATAAATAATGGAAAAGTGGTGCGTGCATATCTATTCACCCCCTTTGCTATGAATCTCCTAAATAAGATCTGCAACCATTTACCTTCAGAAGTCACATAATTAGTTAAATAAAGTCCACCTGAGTGCAATCTAAGTGTCACATGATCTGTCACATGATCTCAGTATATATACAACTGTTCTGAAAGGCCCCAGAGTCTGCAACACCACTAAGCAAGGGGCACCACCAAGTAAGCGGCACCATGAAGACCAAGGAGCTCTCCAAACAGGTCAGGGACAAAGTTGTGGAGAAGTACAGGGTTGGGTTATAAAAAAATATCAGAAACTTTGAACATCCCAAGGAGCACCATTAAATACATTATTAGAAAATGGAAAGAATATGGCACAACAACAGACCTGCCAAGAGAGGGCCGCCCACCAAAACTCATGGACCAGGCAAGGAGGGCATTAATCAGAGAGGCAACAAAGAGACCAAAGATAAGGAGGAGAAAAAGCTCCACAGCGGAGATTGGAGTATCTGTCCATAGGACCACTTTAAGCCATACACTCCACAGAGCTGGGCTTTATGGAAGAGTGGCCAGAAAAAAGCCATTGCTTAAAGAAAAAAATAAGCAAACACGTTTGGTGTTCGCCAGAAGGCATGTGGCAGACTCCCCAAACATATGGAAGAAGGTACTCTGGTCAGATGAGACTAAAATTGAGCTTTTTGGCCATCAAGGAAAACGCTATGTCTGGCGTAAACCCAACACCTCTCATCACCCCGAGAACACCATCCCCACAGTGAAGCATGGTGGTGGCAGCATCATGCTGTGGGGATGTTTTTCATCGGCAGGGACTGGGAAACTTGTCAGAACTGAAGGAATGATGGATGGCGCTAAATACAGAGAAATTCTTGAGGGAAACCTGTTTCAGTCTTCCAGAGATTTGAGACTGGGACGGAGGTTCACCTTCCAGCAGGACAATGACCCTAAGCATACTGCTAAAGCAACACTCGAGTGGTTTAAGGGGAAACATTTAAATGTCTTGGAATGGCCTAGTCAAAGCCCAGACCTCAATCCAAATGAGGATCTGTGGTATGACTTAAAGATTGCTGTACACCAGCGGAACCCATCCAACTTGAAGGAGCTGGAGCAGTTTTGCCTTGAAGAATGGGCAAACATCCCAGTGGCTAGATGTGCCAAGCTTATAGAGACATACCCCAAGAGACTTGCAGCTGTTTTGGGGGGCGGGGGGGGGGGGGGGGGTGAATAGTTATGCACGCTCAAGTTTTCTGTTTTTTTTGTCTTATTTCTTGTTTGTTTCACCCCCAAAAAAATTTGGATCTTCAAAGTGGTAGGCATGTTGTGTAAATCAAATGATACAAACCCCAAAAAAATCAATTTAAAAAAAGGCAACAAAATAGGAAAAATGCCAAGGGGGTGAATACTTTCGCAAGCCACTGTATATGTTTTTGATACCTAAAGTGGTCCTAAATTCTAAATCAAATGGATAAATGATCCATAGTATGACCATCTTAGTATGACCCCCCCCCCCCCCCCCACACACACACACACATATCAGACTCTAAATAATTAAAAGAGGTTACTAACAAAAGAGAGGGCAAGTTATGAGGTATGCTGTGTTTTGAAAGGTTTCAGTAGAGTAGGTCCGTTTTCACACCATGAAATTAGCTCATTATGTTAACCTGGCAGAAAGGCTTCAGATTTTTGCCATAACCCCAAGAGACCCTGGGAAGCAGTTAAGGCTGTGTTCCAAATAGTACCTTATTCCCTATGTAGTGCACTACTTTTGACCAGAATGTAGTGCACTATGTAGAGAATAGGGTGCCATTTGGAATGGACCCTAAGCACTTGCCCTCACTATGGACCTAACTGACAACACACTGGGATTGCATCATAGTCAATGGGCATTTCATTGACTTGTCCCCTTCTACTGAGTTGTCCTTTTTTTAATAATACAGTTGAAATCTGTGCTATAGAATTTCCATATGCTGGAACAGAAATGAATTGCTCCCAGTTAAACTGAGGTAAATACTGGGACGTACTGCTCATGTACAAAGGAGCTACTTGTTTAAATCAAATCAAATCAAATTTTATTTGCCACATGCGCCGAATACAACAGGTGTAGACATTACAGTGAAATGCTAACTTACAAGCCCTTAACCAACAATGCAGTTTTTAAGAAAATAAAAAAGTGTTAAGTAAAAAATAGATAAGTAAAAAATAACAAATTGCAAATAATTAAAGAGCAGCAGTAAAATAAAATAACAGTAGGGAGGCTATATACAGGGGGTACCGGTACAGAGTCAATGTGCGAGGTAATTGAGGGAATATGTACATGTGAGTAGAGTTAAAGTGACTATGCATAAATAATCAACAGAGTAGCAGCAGCATAAAAGAGGGGGGTGGGAAGTGGGGGTTGAGGTGGGGTGGTGTGGGGTGGGGGGGCAATGCAAATAGTCTGGGTAACCATGATTAGCTGTTCAGGAGTCTTATGGCTTGGGGGTAGAAGCTGTTAAGAAGCATAAGTGATGAGCTGATTTTTCGATGGCTCCATCTTGATTTAAACATGGCTATTTCTAGATGAATGAGAAGTCATTGCTGAAATTGCAAACACTGTCCATGTATGTTTGACAGGGAATGAAAAATACAAAAATGCAGTAATTTACACATCAGGAATGTATGATATATTGTAAAGTGTGAACCAAAATGCTTATCTGAATTCGCGCACAATTAATACCGATATAATTGCTATAATATTTGGGCTAACATAGATTTTTCAAATTGATTGATGGAATTTGTTGATACTTGTCACGGTTTCGGCCGAGGCTGCTCCTCCTCCTTGTTCGGGCAGGCTTCGGCGGTCGTCGTCTCCGGAGTACTAGCTGCCACCGTTCTATGTTTCATGTTCGTTTGGTTTTGTCTCTTTGTAACACCTGTCCCTTGTTTGTGTTTGATTGTGTTCCCTATTTAGTTTCGTTTGTTTGGGTCAGGTGTTATGTGTGATTGTTATTTGTCAGCTTGCCTCCGAGGAGTTTGTCTCTCTCGTTTGTTGTATTTTCGAGAGTTCGCACTGCGTGCGCTTTTTCTTGTTTTCCGCACTGTGTGTTGTGCGTAATTGTTCGCGCCGCCCGGTTGGGTTGGCGACTCATTCCTGTGTTGGATATTACTAAAGTCTGTTGAAGTCATCCTTGTTCCTGCGCTTGATTCCCTTCACTCATCCACACACAGCACTCTGACAATACTTTTACTAATCATGCGTTGTTTTGCTGTTCTGATCCTTTTATCCTTGTTCTATCCTTTAGCCTCTTGACTGTTGTGAAATGTGAATGTTCTGAAAGTTTTACCCATAGGTGACTTCTTGGTGAACTTTAAACTTTATCAAGAACTTCTATATTAGGTCGCACAGGGGCGGTGTGTTCATTAGGGCGATATGGGCGACGCACTGCCAAACGGGAAAAGGAAGGTTTTTTTTTCTAATCAATTATATCACGGCAACAGTAGTTATCAGTGTTCTAATCTAGACGTCTGATCTGCCACTAAATGTCCAATCAGGCTAAAGTCGTGCTTCAAATGTCCCCGCCCGTTTTGGGGCGATTTCAGTCAGGTTGAAAATCGCCCAGAAGTCTCTCATAGCCTCTAATGTAAAATCAATTTTTTTCAAATATCAGAGCTTTCAATACAATCTCTATGGGTTTCTGAGGGCTTGCACTTACGCGCTTTCGTCATACGTAACATAACCATGAACGTAACTAAGAAAAGAGCGGGTAGCCTCATCAATCAATTCACTACTACTGTCAAAATGGCTAGCCTTCAGTGCAACTCGATTGTCTCTTTGAAAGAAGTTCCTTTTTGTCGGCGAACAAATCAAGATAAATTGGCAACGAAACAATTAGGACCTCCCAGACCAAATGTAATAATTCAACAGGTTTCTACTAAGCAGAGTCGTGAACACTGTCTACGAGAATCGAGACGACCTCATAGAATGTTTTGAAGCCATTCGGACGGGTTCATTGGGTTCATTTGACCAGCCCACCGTGAGAGAGGCATCTGGCTACGTGAGGATGCTACATGATGAAGATTTTATTTTTTTCCTGCGGCTTTTTCACAAAATCATGCCCCACGTCGACATTCTGTACCAGAAGCTACAGAAGAAGGACATCGATGCTGTCTTTATCAAACGTGCCCTCGACAGCTTCACAAGCAGTGTGCAGGCCATAAGGTAAGATTAAACAATATCATTCGATCTTTCTCAAAGCAGAGCTTTATTTGAAAATGTATGCATGAAAGGAGACTGCATTTGTGTTTGAAATTACATTATTCTCATTGTATATGGCCAGTGGTGTAATCTAGCTTATTTTATATACTATGTGTACTGTACAGTGGTGCTCATAAGTGTATGAACACATTCTAAAGTTGACTAAAAAGAGGAATAAAAAAATAAAAAAATCATCTTTTGGAAATTGATCTTAATGACTTAATTAAAAAAGTTGGAAAATCCAACCTTTAAGGACACCAATTTTATTTTCTTTTTTATTCCTCTTTTTAGTCAACTTTAGCATGGGATCATAAGCTTATGAGCACCACTGTATACTGTGCTGAACATCCAGGCTATGTGAGACACAAAGGCTAACTTAAACACTAAAGACTTTATGCATCCCTGCCCATTTTAAGTGGAACTGAAGTATTTGTACTATACATGGATACATTGCATATACCTGTGCATCACATAGACAACAATACTGTACAAAGCCAACAAACACATTGGTCTGTTTGCCTTCAGGGACTCCTCTCAACAGCAGCTGCAAGAAGCAACAGGAGCCAAAAGACCCAGAACAGCTTTGAGAGAAGAGGAGAAGCAGAGGCTGTCTGAAGAGGTCTGCAACACCATCCTGGATCACACCAAAGAAAGGTTCTCTTTCTCTGGCCACCTTGTGAGTGCTACCTTACTGCAAGCAGACATGTTTGAAAGGTACTGCCATTCATTTCCTGATGAGGCTCTGAATGCCACTGTGAATGCATACCCCATGCTGAGCAAGGCAAAGCTCAAGACAGAACTATCTCTGATCTATGAGAATCCTGAATTCAAGGGATGCTGTGGTGCACTGGCACTGTACCAGGTTCTCATGAGCTACAACCTCCAGGAGACGTTCTCTGAGACTGTGACTCTGTTGAACATCCTCATAACTACTCCCATGACAACAGCTGAAGCTGAGAGATGTTTCTCAACTTTGACACGAGTTAAGACATTCCTGCGAAATTCAATGGGCCAGGAACGTCTGAATGCACTGGCCATGCTTTCCATGGAGAGGGAACTAGTCCTCAGCATGCCTGATTTCAATGAGAAAGTCATTGAACGCTTTGCTGTATTGAAACAGAGAAGAGAACAGTTTCAGTACAAGTAATGTAGCCTCTCTCTCTCTTTGTCCCTCCCTGTCTGTCTCTTTAACACACACACGCCCAAATCAGTTCACAGTTGATGTTGTTTAAAATAGTTATTTTTCATTTAAAAAAGAGTAAAAAAATAAATAATCTGTTCATGTTCATTTTTACAAATCTATACAATTGGCCAGAATATGGTTGTTCATATTTACAAATCTATACAATTGGCCAGAATATGGTTGTTCATTTTTACAAAGCCATACAGATAGCTGTGTTTACCTTTTCTAGAAATTACTTTCAAATTCTGTTTTCAGGCAAAATGTCTATCACTGTTCATTTTCACAAATCTATACAAGAGGGCAGAATATGGAAGTCTATAAAAATGTCTTATTACCAATAACTTGCATCAATGTTTTCAGTAGCCTCTATCAAAAGCTCCTGCTTGCTTGTTGAGAATTATGCTCAGGTGCACATATTTCCAATTCAACCATGAGGCAAAAAATGTGGTAAAAGCTCTTGTTGATCCTGCAATCTGAACAAATACCAAGATGCTGTATTTTCAGCTGATATTTCATTTGTTTATGGAAATGCATATTGTTTATGCAGTGTTGAGGAATGTGAAAGAACACCCTTGATTATTTTTACTGTGATAACTTATTTTGATTTTGTAAGCCAACACTTTTGAGATCAGTCAATAAATGCTTCTGGTATTGACTTATATGCTGCCCCTGTCTTCATGTTGTTGCTGGACATATCTTTTAAAAAATGTGTGTAGGTCACCTAAATCATCAGAAAAATTGCCCCCCCTGAGAATTTTTTCAGGAGCCGCCACTGAGGTCGCATAAAGCAACACTTTCAGAACAGTAAATCACAGGCTTTGTATAATATTACTTGTTTTAGTTTAAGGGGACCCTCTGGTCTTTGTTCATCCCACCTCCCAAGCAGTGCTCTTTTACCCTTAACCCTATAAGAACCCTGTCCTCTCCTTCCCTCCAGTCTCTATGCAGGGCTCAGAACCATGGTGGGCAGCTGTCTGCTCCGCGAGGCAGCAAGGCCGTGTTGGAGAGGAAACAGTTCTGCCACTGGCCCTGTAAGTGCCGGGCTAAGCCCCAGTGTGCCCCAGGGGTCAGCTCTGTGCTGGATGACTGCGGCTGCTGTAAGAGCTGTGCCTGGCAAATCAGAGAGGCCTGCAATGAGAGGGACATCTGCGACCCCCACAAGGGCATGTACTGCGATTTCTCTAAAGACCAGCTGCGATATGAGGTCGGAGTCTGCGCTTGTGAGTGAACGTTTCATTTGTAGCCCATGGGCTATCAACAAAGTTAAGTCAATGTATAATTGAATGTCTCAAGGTCAATTACTTATTTTCAGATTTGCATAAACCTGTAGAGGGGAGAGGAGCTGGATTGTGCAATAGGTCTCTGCTATTTCAAAGAACTGGCTATACACTTTACTACATGAAAATACTTCAATCCCATGCTACTCACTCAGGATTGGAGATTTGCATAAACCTGTAGTTCCATGGGACTGGTTTACTCATTTATCCAGGGTCTCTTTGATCATCAAAGGACTCCATTAGGTCAAACACACATTTAAATCAGGCAAATACCCCAAGGCTGACCACACTTAGAGACACACTAACACCACAAGAATGCGGCAAGCATTGCATAGGCCAGTCAACTGAGTTGAGTTCTGTTTCCCTTATCGCCTGCTCCTAGACTTGATGGCAGTGGGCTGTGACTTGAACGGGGCCCACTATGAGAATGGCGAGGCCTTCCAGCCCAGCCCACTGTATAAGTGCACGTGCATCGTGGGAGCCATCGGCTGCACCCTGGCCTTCATAAGGAAGCCTGCTGGTCTCCTGGGTCCTGCCCCTCTGAGGAGCAACACACCCCTGCCAGCCGGCCACCAGAGCGCCCCCGGTGCTTCCAGGAAACACCAGCAGGATGCGACCTACATGGCCACCATGCCAGGTGTGTGTTAGCAGAGAAAACCAGGGCCAGAATCGCCAGCTTGTCTGCCCTGGAATGCTAATTGCTGTGAAAGTAAGCTGGATGGAAAGAGGGAGGCTGAGGGCATTTTTATTACTTTGGCTGGGAAGTGCAGAGAGGATGGAGTGTGGCTGACTGAGGGCTCTTGATTCACTCTGAACAGCATGTGCTCTGTGGCAGCATGGCAGGTACAGGCGGGTTCCTTCTTCTAGCGGTCTGAGTGCCCTTTAATACTGAAAGCTTACAGGGATCCTCCTTTAGTCTGGAAGAAGAACTGCCTGATCCAGACCACTCCGTGGAGTCCCTGCTCCAAGACCTGCGGCCTGGGTATCTCAGTCCGGGTCAACAACGACAACGGCAAGTGTGAGATGAGGAAGGACCGCCGCCTCTGCCTGCTGCGGCCGTGTGAGAAGAGCATCATGAAGAACGTCAAGGTGACCGACCACCGATCAGCCAGGCTCTCTCTGGGAGCTGATGATGCATTGTTCAGATGGTGATGATGGGTGAAATGTAAAAGGAATTCCCTGTATGCCCACAACACCCTAAATATGACAGTGGTCTTGGATTGACTGTATACATTCACCAAAGGAGAGCAGAAGAAGTCTGATAGGGTTTCTATATGAATCTTAAGACTTAATAATAATAATAACTTTGGTGGGTGCTTACATTTGTCTTATTTCACACATGTACAGGTGTGTATTAATACGCATGTGTGAATAGGAAATGTGTTTTTTTGTATATCCCAACTCTCCCTAAGACACCCTCGGAGAGTGGGGTCACGGCCAGGGTCAATTTAAATGTCATTTCTCCCTCTAGATGCTGAGAGGAAAGATGTGTAAGCCCAAGTTCCAGGCCAAGAAAGCGGAGAAGCTGACCCTGTCTGGGTGTACCAGCACCAAGAATTTCAAACCCACTTACTGCGGCATCTGCACCGACAAGCGCTGCTGCGTCCCCAACAAATCCAAAATGGTGGCCGCCAACTTCAAGTGCAAGGGCGGCTCCAGCGTGCGCTGGAAGATGCAGTGGATAACGTCCTGCGTGTGCCAGAGGAAGTGCGACGACCCTGAGGACATGTTCGCAGAGCTACGCTTCCTCTAGCACCTTCTCCAGCATCTATATCAACCTTAGAGCCTCATCCATGTCCATGCCCACAGACTCCAACACTGGCCTGGCCTTACTGCTTCTGACCAAGTCATGGTGGTTAAGTGGACAGGACTGAACCCTGGTCACAGTTCAGTCTGGCCATGAAATGCTCCTGAACAGTGCCTGTGTTCTCTGGCTAGATGCCAGTGGGCTGATATGAAAAGTTGAAACACGTGGAACCTCAACTCATGAAGTTTGACTGGATAGAGACAACTAGGGCTTGGCAGATTGCTTAACAATTAACATGAAGGGAAACGTAATGTAAGTAATTTGGGGTTAGACCTCATGATAAAATGATATGGTTTTTACAGTACCTCATTAACAATAGGGCTGTCAGTGAGGCCAGTAGTGGTAACAGGGATAGATAGAGCAAACATGTTATGGGTCAGTTTTCTTCTTAAATATGTTTTATGATCTAGAGAACCACTGATCGTAACCCCTAATCAATGCCAAACACAGTGTTGTACCAGCTGGATCACAATTAATCTTTCTACCAGTTAATTCACAACTAAGTTAGCTTCAAAATACCTCATACTATCTCAAATCCACTTTGATTCACTACAGATTTGGATTGTTAGTTTGAATTGTTAGTTTGGTATAAATGTTTATTTGTATTGTTGACATAATAAATCTAATCAAATCTTATTTGCCACATGCGCCGAATACAACAGGTGCAGACATTACAGTGAAATGCTTACTTACAAGCCCTTAACCAACAACGCAGTTTTTAAGAAAAGAACAAAACAAAACAAAAAATATATAAATATAAGTGTTAAGTAAAAAAATTGATAATTGAGGTAATATGTACATGTGGGTAGAGTTAAAGTGACTACGCATGAATAATAAACAGAGTAGCAGCAGCGTAAAAGAGGGGGTTGGGGTGAGGTGAGGGGGCAATGCAAATAGTCCGGGTAGCCATGATTAGCCGTTCAGGAGTCTTATGGCTTGGGGGTAGAAGCTGTTAAGAAGCCTTTTGGACCTAGACTTGGCGCTCCAGTACCGCTTGCCGTGCGGTAGCAGAGAGAACAGTCTATGACTAGGGTGGCTGGAGTCTTTGATCATTTTTAGGGCCTTTTGTTTCAAGGCATACATACTCATTACTCAGCAATTCATTCTAATTTATTTTGATGGATGAGGAATATCATTTAGACACAAAGGTGTATGAAATCTTTTGTAACTTATAAAAAAGAAATAAACCAGTTATTTATCAAATTACAGTACTATTTTATTTTAGTAAAATACTAAATTGCTTTGCATGTACACACCCACACATTACCACACACACCTGCACTCACTAACAGTCCACTATGTGTAGACAGAGAGGACCTCATGTGGCAGAGTCAGTCTGTCCTTGGTGGCATCCAGCTGACTGTAGTCCTCTATCAGGGAGGAGAGGGAGGAGATGGCCTCTGTGAAGCAGCCCTGCTCCATCCCATCCATCAGGGAGGAGAGGGAGGAGATGGCCTCTGTGAAGCAGCCCTGCTCCAACCCGTCCATCAGGGAGGAGAGGGAGGAGATGGCCTCTGTGAAGCAGCCCTGCTCCATCCCGTCCATCAGGGAGGAGAGGGAGGAGATGGCCTCTGTGAAGCAGCCCTGCTCCATCCCGTCCATCAGGGAGGAGAGGGAGGAGATGGCCTCTGTGAAGCAGCCCTGCTCCATCCCGTCCATCAGGGAGGAGAGGGAGGAGATGGCCTCTGTGAAGCAGCCCTGCTCCATCCCGTCCATCAGGGAGGAGAGGGAGGAGATGGCCTCTGTGAAGCAGCCCTGCTCCATCCCGTCCATCAGGGAGGAGAGGGAGGAGATGGCCTCTGTGAAGCAGCCCTGCTCCATCCCGTCCACAAGCAGGTAGTGATGCAAGTGAGCCTGCCAAAACAATCCATTATGTCAGATAGGGATGTACTCTACACTGACCGCAGGGAAAATACTGGTGCCTACAGCCCTGCTTAGAGAACATGAACCACTTCTCTTTCTTTAGTTGAACTCTGCTATTGTCCTCTGTGAAATGGAAATTGGTCTGTTTGCTGTATTTACCTCTCAATCTTCTGGACTCTAAACACTTATTTTTCAACAGTTTAAGATTGTTGTGATTGAAGTTTATGTTAGGATGTACCTTCTTCCTGTAGAGCTTGGTGAAGCGGTCTCGGATCTCCATGAAGGTGGGCTTGACACAGGTGTTGTTGGCCAGGGCCAGTAAGGAGTGACCCACAGGGGGCACAGAACACAGCCCTGCCTTCCATCCCTCCTGGTTCCACGACACAATGGGCAATGTGGGCCTCAGTCTGAGACGAAGAAGAAGGGAATGAGAATGAATATGGGGCTACCATTGGTCAACCTGCTTTTCTATGAAAACATATAGGGTCAGTTTCTCATTCTCAATGGAGAAGTTTAGGCTCCTGGAAACGAGCCCACAGGTTACCAGACACTAAAGCAGCCCACATATCCAGGGTTTACTTTAAATCATATCTAGATGTACAGTCTAATTCAACAACCAAAGTAAATAATACTGTCGCTATCCAAAGTCACCTAAATGTGCCACATGGTGTCTGTGCTCCAGGAGATTTCTCCTCCTGATTTACATGGTGGTCACGCACAGGTATG
This sequence comes from Coregonus lavaretus, assembly GCF_964263955.1. Lineage (NCBI taxonomy): Eukaryota > Metazoa > Chordata > Actinopteri > Salmoniformes > Salmonidae > Coregonus > Coregonus lavaretus. Next base: position 12,110,504 of record NC_140020.1, on the reverse strand, counting down.
TGCTCTCATAAAAACACCTGTTTCTGTTGCGCTTGACAACATGCCACATGAAAAAGGTATCTGCAGGGAGTGGAGGGAGGGGAGAGGAGAAGGTGGGAGCTGAATAGGCCAGTCATGATTCAGGGGCATCAGTAGTGGAGCATAAACACACAGCTTTGAATAAGAACACTATTTGAGAGTGAGCAGCTGGGAAGGTCATCGCTGGGCCTTATGAGTATGTATGAGTCTGGGTGGTACTTTTTATTGGAGATCGGAAACAGGATTGGGGAGGGGAGGATAGTGCTCTTGAAGTCATTGAAGTCAGACACCTGCACGTTGCCCCGGAACATGAGGGCACAGGCCAGGTAATGGTCTTTCCTGGAGGCATCAGTAAACATCTGGTCCAGCCTGAGGCAGGAAAGACACAGACAGAGAGCACAGCTAAAAAAGAACATAACTACAAAATGTATTCATACCATTTACATCATAGCAGACTGTCACTCATATCCACAATGACTCATACATTTGAGTCATTTAGCAGACGTTCTTATCAAGAGTGACAGTATTGAGTGCAAACATTTTCTCATACTGGTCCATCTTGGGAATCGAACCCATAACACTGGCGTTGCAAGCGCCGTGTTCTACTCACTGAGCTACACGATACAGCAATGTACTGTAGCTAAATGCATTCAACTAACAAAGATACTACACTACTGTATTGCACTTTCACATTACACTATACATGCCTGGACACACCATTGGCATCATGTGCTATTCATAGGTCTCTCTAGTATTCCTAGTTCACTGTGAGATCCCACTTTGAGACACCAGAATTTTATACAGCATAGATCAGAGTAGACAGCATGGGTGTGACGGAGCATTGCCATTCACTGACTGTCAACAAAGGGCACTTGTACAGAGGGCGGTGGGCAATGTAATATTCTGAGTTCCAGAGTAGGTAAAAATAGGAGTTGGGACAGGAGAGCAGATCTCCTGGTGGGGATGTTAACATCAGCCAGGGTGTAGAGAGGGGTGACGCTGGGCACCAGGTAGTGCAGCAGGGAAGGGAACTAGGTTCATGGCTATCTCATTCAGGTCCATGTTGAGCGATCCTTCAAAACGAGCCGAACTACAGCAGCAGAGAAACAATCAGTGAATTGATATCACATCAGACATGTAAGAACCAAGCAGACAGATGCTATTCCCTCAGACAAACAAGCATTCTTCTTTATTGACACAAATAACCCCCCTTTAACAGTGCAATGACTGCACTGTGCAATTACGTTGTTGGTGGTGGGGTGGGTCTTTTGTAATTCTATTACAGTACTTTTATAATTCAGAATTTCCTCTAAATTTTCTTAGAAATTGCTTTTTTATGTTTTATTTTATCCAAAAACAGATGTTGGTTTTTACAGTGGCAGTAAAATACACTGGAGAAGACCAGACTCCAAACACCAGGGAGGCTCAATGAAGTGGGTCTGTGAAGGTCAATAAAAGGCCTAGTGCCACAGACAGCAGCCTGTCTATCTCCAGTAGTCTACCTGGGGATATTGAGCAGCAGGTTGGCTACGATGTTGTTCATGGCATCAAAGGGCTTCTCCGCTCCACTGACCCCTCCCTGGCCTGAGATGATGGTAGTGTCCTTCTTGACCACAGAACCTTTGGGACATGTGCTTTATGTTGTTCACTATGTCCACCAATGACTGGAAGAAGAATAACAAAAATGGACAAAGGAAGGAAATCACTGTCGTTTAACTTTAACTGTCAGAAACAGAATGTACATCATACACTACATGCATAATAAGGAAAGACCTGAGCACTGAATCAAAGACTAAGATTACACTTTAACCCGGACACACAGACAGCCACACACCTGATTTTACACAGGGAGAACACAAGGTCTCTGTAGCTCAGCTGGTAGAGCACGGCGCTTGTAACGCCAAGGTAGTGGGTTCGATCCCCGGGACCACCCATGCGTAAAAATGTATGCACGCATGACCGTAAGTCGCTTTGGATAAAAGCGTCTGCTAAATGGCATATTATTATTACAAGTCGGTGTGCTCGGTGAGCTCCGGCATGGCCAAGACACTGTTGCAGGGGGAGGTGATGACGTCATGCTCTGCTGAGGGGCAGACTGAGGTGACGATACGACATACCTCGGGGAACTCTTCCTCCAGAAGTTTTAAAACACAGGTGCCCAGGCCTGATCCAGTCCCTGACCATCACAGCATAGGACAAAACACATTATGGTCATCCAAAACATTACACTGAAAGTAACTGAAAGCACCAATGCCGTTCATGCAGTTATAACATGTTTATTAATGTGTTTCAGTAGTTATGAGACTATGAATGCATTTGTACACTGAGTCCTCACCTCCACCCATTGAGTGAATAAGAAGCATTGCAGCCAGTCACAATGCTCTGCTGCCCTCCTCAGCTGGTCCACGATCTGTTCCCTGTAGGTTGAGCCAAACGTCCAGTGGCCCACTGCCCTGGAGAGAAATGAATGAGTTTGCACACTTACAGAAGAAGTTTGGCATTGTTTGACCACATAATTGCCGCGCGTCTGCTTAAACTTGTCCGGTCTGCGCGGAGCACGTGATCGAGAGGGATAGAAAGCAGTTGCTCCATGAGCTGGAAAATACATGATCCAAGTGACTGATTGTTGATATTCAGCAGTCATAAAAGTATGCCTTTTTTACTTTGTAGAACTACAAAATAGTGATTTTGTCAGACAGCATTGGAATGAAATAATAAAGTCATCAAATAAAACACATATTTTATTAAAGTAAAGTAATGTGAATAAATTGTAGTTAATAAGTGATAAGCAATAATGAGCAGTCCTCACCATCATGGGACTTTGGTGAATTGTTTTATTCTGTGTTGTTACAGCATTCAACCCACATAATGCATAGAGCATTTCATGTCCAAAAATAATAATAATCGAAACCGAACAGACATAAAAAAGCACTAATCACTACACACCAAACCGCTGACAATGCTATCTCCACTGAACTAGACTATTTACATGCCACATACTGATAAGATTACCATGTCAAGCCCAATGGTACTAAACTCTTTACCCTTCGATGTAAGGAGCCTGCTGTTGTTCTGTTATACCTGATAATTTATTGCACCCACCTGGTGTCCCAGGTCTAAGTCAGTCCCTGATTAGAGGGGAACAATGGAAAAGCACAGTGAAACTGGCTTCGAGGTCCAGAGTTGAGTTTGAGGGGCCTAGCCTATACAGAACTTGGACAAAAAGCTGCTCATGGGCATGTGATATGGCATGCCTGAGGCAGGCAGAGGCAGGCATGCAGACAGAGAGACAGTCAGTCACTCACTCACTCAGTCCCTAACCAGTTGTTGCCTGAGCCAGACACGTCAATGATGAGCTGAGTGCTGTCAAACTTCTCTTTGACGCGGGCCCTATAGGATCTCGTTCACCATGCCCTCCTCCATGTCTACCAACACCGCCTGTACAGAGGGCATTCCTCTTGTCAGAGGGTGTGTGAAGCTGACACACACACACACACATACGGTCACATTAATCAAGCAGAGACAATAAATCATCACTGGAATTTACCCTGGGATCATATTCTCCCACCGGTGATGTCACAAGCTCCCCCGTCGCTTCCCCTGGAAATACACACATAGCAGGGAACAACAATGGTCATTTGAGAAGGTGAGTAAAGGTTGACTGATGGACTGAGTGTGCACGTTTCACAGCCATGTAGTCATTAGGGTTGAATGGGTCACAGCAAGAGATGGGCGGGATGGAATTACCTTGAGTCAACATTCCGGAAGAAGCTGCTCAGAGCCTCATCGTAGATTACTTTCTAAATTACAAAGAAAATAGGAAATAAATGTTAGAGATACTGTAGCCCAGTTATGAATATGTCAAATGAGAACATACCACTAGCTTAACTTCCTGTCCCATTATACACAACAGGGGATAAAAACCACAGGTGACTGACATATATTTAGAATACATTGTTAAACATTATGAATGATTTTAGTCTTGACTTTTCCCCATCAAATCAAATACATTTATCTTTTAATAACTACTATTATTTTCTGGGGAAAAGTTGACTTTGTTGACATAGGAATGCTCCCGCAAAGCAAGATGCCAAAACCTGCAGCCCACCTGGTTACCACACTGTCCAACTGACAGTTCACAATGCATGTAGACCTATCATCTCATCATGGTAACTTTTTTTCTTGTGACAGGTAGGCCTATGTTTGCTGAGCATAGCCTATGCTACAGTAATATAAAGACCAAATGTACGTCTAATTTACCCCTCTACATCTGGCTTTTGGGGGTCACCTTGTCTTTTAATTTGAAAGATTATATATTTTTTAATTAAAGCTGCAGAGTTTTAAAACAGTCTATCGCTTGAACATCGTTGCTTTAAATCAGTGCACGCGCAAGCACTCTCACAGTCTTCCTCTTTCTCCGTCAACTCCATTCAAATTGCATCCAAAATAGATAACCCTGTTCTAGATTTATACTGTATATAGCCCTATATATAGATGCCCTAGCCTACCTCTTTCAGGTAATACATTCAATGCAGTATGAACCTTATATTTAGCTAATTCATGTTGGGTTATGCGTAATAAGCTTCTAATTTATAGCCTCTGTCTCTTGCACAATATGCAAGCACCTGTGCTCCGCTGGCCTCTCCTTACAAAAACGCTCCTTAGCTCTTGGAGGCCCATGCAAGAAAAGCTAGACTAGAATAGCTTGCCGGACATTCTTTTTTTTTTAGTATTTCTTATACCAATAGACTATTCGAAGATGGACGCAAGCTCTTTTTTGCTTAATGTTAAATACAGCAGCCAATAGAACTCACGGGTAGTTTGAAAGAATTCTAGTCCTATAATATTCAAGGATGTCATTAGAATGATGAAGATAAGGACAAGGAAACTTATTTCATTTAATTGTTGAAAGCGAGGAAGGAATGAAGCAACAATAGAGAGAGAAAGAGGAAGTAGGCTAATAACATTAGGGGGGATATTATGAAAGGTATATATGCGACAGCCTACTTATTATACAAATAGGCCCTATTATATTTAAAAATTAAAATCAAATTCGCTAGCCTATACTTTTAACTTTGTAGGTGCATGTGCTACACCAGAATTGCATGTTCTCTTCTGCTTTATCATGGTTTAAACGATGTGCATAATTCCTGTCCATATAATACAGTATAATACAATACAGTACAGTAATACAGTTCACACTAAAAAATATTACAGCGTTTTTCTGTTATGTGTAATGTGCAGTAGCCTATATAATATATGCAATAGATAACAGCACAATCATTTGGGCTCATTAAATGTAATTAATGTAGGGCTCATAAAATGTATTTAATATATGGCTCATCAGGCTCAGGTAGCATCAGGTTTCAATTTTCATGCGGATCAAAGCTCTAATCAAATCCAGACATATATATATATATGCTTTATAATGCTTTTGAATGACACTTCTGGTTTGGGCGGGAAATACCGGGTTACACGGGAGAAAAGTGATTTATTTTCAGAATGGAACATTTGTAAAATACCTGGAAAATATTCAACCCTAGTGTAGCTGAAGAGGAGACAGGTTAAATAATAAAATATTTAAGTGCCTTTGAACAGGGTATGATAGTAGGTGCCAGGCGCTCCGTTTGAGTGTGTCAAGAACTGCAACACTTAACAATTTCCCATGTGTATCAAGAATGGTGCACCACCCAAAGGACATCCAGTCAACTTGACACAACTGTGGGAAGCCTTGGAGTCAACATGGGCCAGCATCCCTGTGGAACACTTTCGACACCTCCTAGAGTCTATGCCCTGACGAATTGAGGCTGTTCTGAGGGGAAGGTGTTCCTAATGTTTTGTACACTCAGTGTCTATAAACCCTGGACTGCTGCTATGTACTGGCCATTGAGAGGCTTTGAAGCCACCGGTCGGCCATATTGGCCCGCCCCAGTAGGAGCAGTCCTCCATAGGAATGAATGGAATTGTACACTATTTCAATTAAATGTTTGAAGGACTAAATTAAATGTATTTAAGTATTTTTTATGTTTTAGTGGGGACAGTAACATTAGTAATCTTAGAAAATGATACTTTAAGGAATTCATTTTGTTTTTCATTAGCTCACTTAATATTGCATACTTGTAAAGTATAAGGTGTTTGTAATAGAATAAACATGTCAAAAAAGTATGTGGACATTAATAAATGCATTTCAATGGCTTCCAAATTATTTGTTTACAACGGTGGGGGAGTGCCAAGATGGAGGCATGATGGCTTCAACACAGTGCCCCCTATCTGTGCTCTAGTGTGTATATATAAATAATTGGTTACTAACACCTCCCCTTTCGCAGGTGTTGCAGCCATAGACATAGAGCAGGTAGAGATATGTAGTGGGTGATTTTGGACGGAGTCAGGCGCAGGAGGGTAAATCACAGAATATATGGTTTATTCAGGAACACAGTGGTACGCAGCAATGCGTTAAAAAAACAAGGCACACGGGTGAATATCCCAGCGATACAAATACAAAGTAGCTCCACCGAGCTATAATACCTCCACAATAAACAATCACACACACAGACAGGCGGGCAGAGGGAACACTTATACAGGTACTAATGAGGGGATATGAACCAGGTGTGTGTAATAAACAAGACAAAACAAATGGAATGATGAGATGAGGAGCGGCAGTGGCTAGAAGCCTGCCCGAACAAGGACAGGAGGCAGCTTCGGAGGAAGTCGTAACAAGTTAAGAAAGTATCAAGCTCACATTGTACAACGACTGATTGTGTCATCGCTTCACAGAATATCAGACGGTAACTTCTTGGAACATTATAATTTACAGAACTTCATATATCGAACTTTCAGACCTATGTACAAGGCAGTTTGAGAATTTGATCACAGAGTTTCTAAACCCAGAGGTGCAACATCGCGATACTTCCGGGAAGGCTTGCGATGCAGACCAAGCAGACCAGGCCGAGGTTTGGGGTTTGAGAAGTCAATGAGAGAAGTAAAAAAGTATTAATTTTCTCAAAATCTAAAGGCACAACCTATTCTGAACAAAAACGCAACATGTAAAGTGTTGGTCCCATGTTTCATGAGCTGAAATAAAAGATCCCAGAAATGTTCCACATGCACAAAAAGCTTATTTCTCTAAAATGCCCATTGTTGTGCCATTCATCCACCGCCATCACCTCATGTTTCAGCATGATAATGCACAGCCCCATGTCGCAAGGATCTGTACACAATTCCTGGAAACTGAAAATGTCCAAGTTCTTCCATGGCCTACATACTCACCAGACATGTCATATTTGGGATGCTCTGGATCGACGTGTACAACAGCGTGTTCCAGTTCCAGCCAATATCCAGGAACATCGCACAGCCATTGAAGAGGAGTGGGACAACATTCCACAGGCCACAATCAACAGCCTGATCAACTCTATGCGAAGGAGATGTGTCGCGCTGCATGAGGGAAATGGTAGTCACATCAGATACTGACTGGTTTTCTGATACACGCCCCTACTTTTTTTTAAGGTATTTGTGACCAACAGATGCATATCTGTATTCCCAGTTATGGGAAATCCATAGGTTAGGGCCTAATGCAATTTTTTCAATTGACTGATTTCCTTATTTTTTTTATTTTTTTATTTCACCTTTATTTAACCAGGTAAGCCAGTTGAGAACAAGTTCTCATTTACAACTGCGACCTGGCCAAGATAAAGCAAAGCAGTGCGAATAAAACAACAACACAGAGTTACATATGGGGTAAAAAAACATAAAGTCAAAAAATACAACAGAAAATATATATACAGTGTGTGCAAATGTAGCAAGTTATGGAGGTAAGGCAATAAATAGGCTATAGTGCAAAATAATTACAATTAGTATTAACACTGGAATGCTAGATGTGCAAGAGATTATGTGCAAATAGAGATACTGGGGTGCAAAAGAGCAAAATAAATAACAATATAGGGATGAGGTAGTTGGGTGGGCTAATTTCAGATGGGCTGTGTACAGGTACAGTGATCGGTAAGGTGCTCTGACAACTGATGCTTAAAGTTAGTGAGGGAGATAAGAGTCTCCAGCTTCAGAGATTTTTGCAATTCGTTCCAGTCATTGGCAGCAGAGAACTGGAAGGAATGGCGGCCAAAGGAGGTGTTGGCTTTGGGGATGACCAGTGAGATATACCTGCTGGAGCACAGACTACGGGTGGGTGCTGCTATGGTGACCAATGAGCTAAGATAAGGCAGGGATTTGCCTAGCAGTGATTTATAGATGGCCTGGAGCCAGTGGGTTTGACGACGAACCTGTAGTGAGGAGCAGCCAACAAGAGCGTACAGGTCACAGTGGTGGGTAGTGTATGGGGCTTTGGAGACAAAACGGATGGCACTGTGATAGACTACATCCAAATTGCTGAGTAGAGTGTTGGAGGCTATTTTGTAAATGACATCGCCGAAGTCAAGGATTGGTAGGATAGTCAGTTTTACGAGGGCATGTTTGGCAGCATGAGTGAAGGAGGCTTTGTTGCGAAATAGGAAGCCGATTCTAGATTTAACTTTGGATTGGAGATTCTTAATGTGAGTCTGGAAGAAGAGTTTACAGTCTAACCAGACACCTAGGTATTTGTAGTTGTCCACATACTCTAGGTCAGACCCGTCGAGAGTAGTGATTCTAGTCGGGTGGGCGGGTGCCAGCAGCGTTCGATTGAAGAGCATGCATTTAGTTTTACTAGTGTTTAAGAGCAGTTGGAGGCTACTGAAGGAGTGTTGTATGGCATTGAAGCTCGTTTGGAGGTTTGTTAACACAGTGTCCAATGAAGGGCCAGATGTATACAAAATGGTGTCGTCTGCGTAGAGGTGGATCTGAGAGTCACCAGCAGCAAGAGCGACATCATTGATATACACGGAGAAAAGAGTCGGACCAAGAATTGAACCCTGTGGCACCCCCATAGAGACTGCCATAGGTCCAGACAACAGGCCCTCCGATTTGACACATTGAACTCTATCTGAGAAGTAGTTGGTGAACCAGGCGAGGCAGTCATTTGAGAAACCAAGGCTATTTAGTCTGCCAATAAGAATGCGGTGGTTGACAGAGTCGAAAGCCTTGGCCAGGTCGATGAAGACGGCTGCACAGTACTGTCTATTATCGATCGCGGTTAAAATATCGTTTAGGACCTTGAGCGTCGCTGAAGTGCAATTCTCGATTATTGTAGATTTATCGGTGGTGATAGTGTTTCCTAGCCTCAGTGCAGTGGGCAGCTGGGAGGAAGTGCTCTTATTCTCCATGGACTTTACAGTGTCCCAAAACTTTTTGGAGTTAGTGCTACAGGATGCAAATTTCTGTTTGAAAAAGTTAGCCTTTGCTTTCCTGACTGCTTGTGTATATTGGTTCCTAACTTCCCTGAAAAGTTGCATATCGCGGGGGCTATTTGATGCTAATGCAGTACGCCACAGGATGTTTTTGTGCTGGTCAAGGGCAGTCAAGTCTGAGGAGAACCAGGGGCTATATCTGTTCTTAGTTCTGTATTTTTTGAATGGGGCATGTTTATTTAAGATTGAGAGGAAATTACTTTTAAAGAACAACCAGGCATCCTCTACTGACGGAATGAGATCTATATCCATCCAGGATACCTGGGCCAGGTCAATTAGGAAGGCCTGCTCGCTAAAGTGTTTTAGGGAGCGTTTGACAGTGATGAGCGTTGGGTAACAATGAAAGAGATAGCATCACTGGAGGCACCGATTGAGTCAGTCTCCGTGTGTATGGGGGGTGGGACAAAGGAGCTATCTAAGGCAGGTTTAGCTGGGCTGGGGGATCTACAGTGAAATAGTACAATTAGAAATAACCGAAACAGCAATAAGCAAACCATATTGACATGGGAGAGAGGCATAAAGCAATCACAGGTGTAATTTGAGAGAGCTAAGACAACAGCTGGTAATGGCGACACAGTTTGGGCTGAGGCTAAACATAAACAGGATGCGGTACCGTAAAAAGGAACAGTCCAGCAGGCATCAGCTGTATAGCTGAGTTATCATAAGTTCCGGTGAACAGCAATAGGATAGTTCGGAGGTAGTTCGGGGGCTGCTAAAGCACTAGCGAGCAAGAGGCCACGGCTAGCGTGTGCTAGCGGGCTGGGTCTAGCAGATGGAATCTTCGTGGTCGACGTCGTAACTGGAAGCCTGTTGTAACCACATCAGACGATTTCGTCGGCAGACCAGTCGTGTAGGATCGGCTGGGCTCCGTGTCAACACTAGGTGGTCCCGTCCGGTTGACAGAGAGGTAGATAGCCGGGAGATGGGCCTAGCTCAGGATGATTAGCCAAACCACAACGTCCATTTTGTTGCAGCTAGCTGGTAGCGATGAATCCGGAGTTAAAGGTCCAGTGATTCAGTGATTCCGGCAAAAAACGGATATGTTCTGGGTCGATAACGCGCTGTGCAGACAGTGGAGACTGGCCGAATAATAGTCCAGGCTAGAGCTGGCTGGTAGGTGGTGCAGGCCACGGACAATGGTGAAAAACCGCTAACGGTAGCTAATAGCAAGTAGCTAGTTAGCTGGCTACTCCCGTCCGGTAGACCGAGAGGTAGATAGCCGGGATATGGGCCTGGCTCTAGGCTAGCTCGAGGCTAACTGGTGCTTGCATCGGGGGCAGTGGTGATTAGCCAAACAGCAACATCCATGAACTGTAACTCAGTAAAATCTTTAAAAATTGTTGCATGTTGCTTTTATATTTTTGTTCAGTGTAGATTCGAGCCAATGTCTTAAGTGGTTTAAGATGTTATTACTTTAACCTCATGAAAGTGACAAACTGACACGTTTTAATTTTCTTCAAAAACTACTTTATATTGAAGGAGTGGGTTTGATGGCATGCACATACGCAGTTCGGCGCATGACGACCGTTAGACCCGATGACGTCGCCATGACATCGCCTACAAGCGTGATCGGAGATTTATTTTGGAGAAGCAGTTTCTGCCTATCTTCATACTGTACTGTCTTCGATTTGAGATTCGCACCACAAGTTTGTCGCCTGTTGATCACGTAGATTTTGTCATGGAAACAGAAAAACCGTGGACCAAAGCAAGTTGTTGTTTTTTTCAATATATGTTTGCATATAACGCAATGACTCAGTGCAGATAAATGTTACATCAAGTTCCATCTTCCACTCATCATGCGCTAGATGGCAGTATACTGTGGTTGAAATCTGGTTGAAATTCCATCACATTTCCCTCCTAGAATAATCAACATGATACAGGTAAGATGTTACCGCTCTCTCTCTTTCTCTCGCTGTGTCAGTTTATGGAAAATGCAGAATGAAAAAGCTATAACATTATTGTATTAGCTGCATGTGTATTTGATGACCACATCTGTAAATCAGACCAGTGTCTTTTATGTGTGAGGGGAATGAAGCAATAACAGCAAGGATTTTAGAAGATTAATTTTATTCAGCAGAAAAAAGGTAGAAAAACAACTCGGTGACAAAGCAATGAAGACTATTTTGTTACATGCGGATGTGGCCCTCTCTAGTGACTGCCATTTCCTTACCACCAATTTATTTATGTATATATTTTTATTCCTTTTTTTGTATATTGTCTGTGTTGTATTATGTTATGTATTGTATGGCTGTTTTGTTCTAAACCATTATTTGACATGAACTTGTAAATCTTTGAAAATTACAATAAAAACATTGAGAAGACAAAGATGTGGCTACATCGAGATGACAAAATAGGGTGGTGGAAGCATTGTCTGGAACTGGAGTTGAGGGCACTTCTACAGTACATCACAACTCTCTTTGGCTAAACAAAAACTATACTTTAGGGTCCTATCAACCAAACCCAAACCCATCCCTTTGGAGTGGGAGTGTGATTTATGAGTACTGTCAATGTAGATTAAGAGAATGAAGATACATTTACAAGCCTTCTTCAGTTGGCTATAATATGAGCACTGGAAATGCAGTGGTCCTTAATCACAACATGTTGCAGTCCTTGAAAGAAACAAAATCACTGGGAACCTTTGGAAAACAGTTTTTTTTTTCTCATGTGAAACTAGACTAATTCATATGGGAGGGTGGTTTACATTTCTGGGTCATTCTCTTGACTAAAGAACAACAAACCTTGCGTTGGTGGACAAGGATAGACAATTTAATAAAACACTTTATTGACAGTGTGGAAACTACTTATGAAGCAGAATTTGTTCAGTCTTGTTGCTGGAGAGCTGGACTGTATTGGTTATGACAGGCCCTTTAGGCAGCTGGACAGGAGCCCACACTGACGGCCCCGATGACCAGGGCAGCTTTGCTGAAGCTCACTTGGCTCTCGTTCACAGTCAGGTTCCTCATACAGCCTGTGTAGGCCCTCCTAGTCGCAACGCCCTCTGGAAGAAGAGATTCTAGGACGATAGATAATAAACAACATTATATACACACTCGTTACTGCTAACAGCCTCTGTATCTGTTCAAAGACACCGCATAAAAAGGAATTGGGTGAAACTACCTATAGCTGTAATGTAGTTCATATGATTTTTTTGTATAGTATAGGTACTTTTGTATTTGTTATTTTTTTCAGCAACCTATACAAAGTTGTTACAGTTTGGATGTGATTTGTAGATGGGATCTCAGGGATTAGGCAGTGTTTAACAACTAGTATGAGAGTTGAGTATGGCCTTGCCACTGACCTGGAGCTCCACCAATGAACACAGGGGTCCTGGCACTCTGTGCGCTGGGGTTGAGTGGTCCCACCACATGATTGACCTCTGAGTCCACATCCAGCTGGACAACATTGGCATCTCGGATCACTGTGAACCAGAGGAGGCAGGAAGGAACACATTGTTATCAGTCACTGCGCATAACATTTGGGCCGGATGATACCAGTATCGCGATACTCGTTAGTATCGTGGCAAGAAAACAAAACACGAAGCGGATTTAACTTCTTTAGGAAAACAGCTCTAATGTTGGAAACAAACATCATTATGTTGTCATCAGTCATATTTGTTTATTTTCCAAGATATATCACACAATATTTTACTTACAGCAGATTTTTAAAGGAACCAAATAGTAAAACCTGCTTCATCTTTTCTTTTTTGCCATGGAAAAAACATTGCAATACTGATATCGTCACAAACCTATATAACATGGGCCAATCAGTGTAAATAAATCATGGTCCCATCCTGGTTAAATCAGGGCAGTCAGTGCACTGAAGGGAATACTCTTACCTGTGACCCTGTGCCAGCTCCCATCACACAGGCCTAGTCTAGGAGTGACCTGAGTGAAGAACTCACGAACTCCATTGTTCACCTGCACCACCAACTGTGAGCATAGAACAACACTTGCATTGATGACAAGTCCAAGATCTACTAATAGAAAATCAGCAAATTAATACAGATTACTTTGTGTTAGTGGCTTACCGCTTTTTGATGGATATACATGGTGAGGTACTCCTCGGCTGCTGTGTACACGTGCAGTAGCACCCCTGACGCCACACGGGGGCGCACCTCTACCACCAGCTCAAACTTCAGCCCCAGGTTGAACGTGTCATCTGAGTGAGACGGACGGAAAGAGAAGTTCAAGCAAAGTCTGCTCTACAACCCCCCTCCCCTTTAACGTCTGTAACCTGGAATATTTCACTGCCCTTCGGCCAAATGAGGTATGTACACGTGTGAAACTTAGCCAGCCACAGTAGGGTGTGAAATTGCTCTGCGCTCATTCAAACAGCTGCAGCTCGGCTCCCAAGACCTTTGGGTCTGCAACTCTCCTCCGTGCCCTCGACTTTTCCACCAGGCCAAATTTTCACCACAGCTGCACTGGGGATATCGTATTCCCCTATCCTGACTACAGCTTCTCTGCTTCCCTGTCTGTGTGGTGATTGGTGAGCGGCCCAAGGGTTTTGTCTTCTTTCCAGAGGAAATATAACATGGCGTGTGATATAATTGACTCATTGTTTCCAAACAGTTCCAGGCCCTGCCAAAATGAACAGTGTACAACGATACAATGTCCTGAAGATTGCAGCAAATCAATGTTTCACAAGCTTTTCCTTTGGTATCATACTTCTAATTAATCTTTAATGGTTCAACCACAGTATGAAGCCAGAAGGGCCTTGAGGAGAATCATATGTGTTGGTGTATTACCCAAGGCGACATATCCCCCCTCTTCGGAGAAGTATATCCCCGGCTCGGAGAGTCCCTCGAAGCACGGCGTCACCCCGAAGGTCTGGGACACGGAGGACAGCCATTGGCCGTTCAGCTGGAGGTTCTTCACACAGCCAGTGAAGCTGTACGCAGAGTTTCTCTATAGGAGACAAATACAGCACAGGGAAGCGTAAATGAGTGGTAGTAGAGTGGTACTACCATGGTAGTAGAGTAGAGTGGTAGTCTGTGGAAAATATGTTCCACTAACAAATGCGGTCTTGCATAGAGGGGTCACGTTGGTGGTTTTCTGTTCTCTGTGGGAACCGTATCGTCTGAAGACAGCAGTCTGAAGTGAAAATACTTGGATGGCTCCCAGTGTGAACATATAATGGCAGAAAAGACTAGAGGACCATAAATCGCCCAAACATCTCTTGCAATGCTCTGTTTGGAGAGGTCAGGATCTTAACTATTTTATCCTACTTCAACATTCTTGGCCAGGCTTTGTGTTTCCAGAATTCCACTGTAAAAACGTTTTTACACATTCTGCTCCATTTGCCAGGCTACTAGGCTACAAATGGCACCCTGTTCCCTTTATAGTAAGTGCACTACTTTTGACTGGTACTACCCCTGGGTGCAACACTGAAGCATGCATGAGAGCACCAGCTGTTCCGGATGACTATGTGATCACGCTCTCCGTAGCCGATGTGAGTAAGACTTTTAAGCAGGTCAACATTCACAAGGCCGCAGGGCCAGACGGATTACCAGGACGTGTACTCCGAGCAAGTGCTGACCAACTGGCAAGTGTCTTCACTGACATTTTCAACATGTCCCTGACTGAGTCTGTAATACCAACATGTTTCAAGCAAACCACCATAGTCCCCGTGCCCAAGGACTCTAAGATAACCTGCCTAAATGACTACCGACCCGTAGCACTGACATCTGTAGCCATGAAGTGCTTTGAAAGGCTGATCATGGCTCACATCAACAGCATTATCCCAGAAACCCTAGACCCACTCCAATTTGCATACCGCCCCAACAGATCCACAGATGATGCAATCTCTATTGCACTCCACACTGCCCTTTCCCACCTGGACAAGAGGAACACCTACGTGAGAATGCTATTCATTGACTACAGCTCAGCATTCAACACCATAGTGCCCTCTAAGCTCATCACTAAGCTAAGGATCCTGGGACTAAACACCTCCCTCTGCAACTGGATCCTGGACTTCCTGACGGGCCGCCCCCAGGTGGTAAGGGTAGGTAACAACACATCTGCCACACTGATCCTCAACACGGGGGCCCCTCAGGGGTGCGTGCTCAGTCCCCTCCTGTACTCTCTGTTCACCCATGACTGCATGGCCAGGCACGACTCCAACACCATCATTAAGTTTGCCGACGACACAACAGTGGTAGGCCTGATCACCGACAACGATGAGACAGCCTATAGGGAGGAGGTCAGAGACCTGGCCGTGTGGTGCCAGGACAACAACCTCTCCCTCAACGTGACCAAGACAAAGGAGATGATTGTGGACTACAGGAAAAAAAAGAGGACTGAGCACGCCCCCATTCTCATCGACGGGGCTGTAGTGGAACAGGTTGAGAGCTTCAAGTTCCTTGGTGTCCACATCACCAACGAACTATCATGGTCCAAACACACCAAGACAGTCGTGAAGAGGGCACGACAAAGCCTATTCCCCCTCAGGAGACTGAAAAGATTTGGCATGGGTCCTCAGATCCTCAAAAAATTCTACAGCTGCACCATCGAGAGCATCCTGACTGATTGCATCACCGCCTGGTATGGCAACTGCTTGGCCTCCGACCGCAAGGCACTACAGAGGGTAGTGCGTACGGCCCAGTACATCACTGGGGCCAAGCTTCCTGCCATCCAGGACCTCTATACCAGGCGGTGTCAGAGGAAGGCCCTCAAAATTGTCAAAGACTCCAGCCACCCTAGTCATAGACTGTTCTCTCTGCTACCGCACGGCAAGCGGTACCGGAGTGCCAAGTCTAGGTCCAAAAGACTTCTCAACAGCTTCTACCCCCAAGCCATAAGACTCCTGAACAGCTAATCATGGCTACCCGGACTATTTCCACTGCCCCCCCACCCCATCCTTTTTACGCTGCTGCTACTCTGTTAATTATTTATGCATAGTCACTTTAACTCTACCCACATGTACATATTACCTCAACTACCTCAACTAGCCGGTGCCCCCGCACATTGACTCTGCAACGGTACCCCCCTGTATATATAGCCTCCCTACTGTCACTTTATTTTACTTCTGCTCTTTTTTTTTTTTCTCAACACTTTTTTTTTGTTGTTGTTTTATTTTTACTTTTTTTGTTAAAAATAAATGCACTGTTGGTTAAGGGCTGTAAGTAAGCATTTCACTGTAATGTCTGCACCTGTTGTATTCTGCGCATGTGACCAATACAATTTGATTTGATTTGATTTTGATAAGGGGTGTATCTTACCTGTATGTTCTTCTGGGCCCTCCCTGGGGGCACCCCTCCCAAGTAGAGGTGGCTGCTGACGTGCCAGGAAACGTTGGAGTCCTGAGCTCTGTCCTCCAGCACTGTCAGCCCATCAATGACTAATCGGCCTAGATTCCCATCACGGATAAAAATAACCTGCAGGAGAGACAGAACATGGCTGTCACACTGAAGTGTTGGAGTATTTCACTGCTAAAAACTAGTGGTTTATCTTAATATAGACTTATATAGTTATGTAGGGGAGAGTGGGGTAAGTTGAGCCAAAGGGGTAAATTGAGCCACCCTTGTTTCTAGGAAATTATACACAAAATTAATAATTTGACCAAATATTTAGGAAGTCATTATTTTATGGAGTATATGGAGAAAGAAACCACATGGAAAAAGTGGTTAGGTCCAAAAAACAGATGTTTCATTATGTTCGTATCTAAACAAAAGTAGCTACTTTTAAGATTGTTCAGTTGGGGTCTCTATAAGCTTCAATATGAGGTCCTAAAACTAGCATGAAAGTGCATCCTTGTAGCTGTGTGGACTAATACAGTCAAATGTTTTGCCCTGGGGTAAGTTGAGCCAATGGCCATGGGGTAAGTTGAGCCAATGGTTGAGTCAATGGCAAGTTGAGCAAATTGAAGTGTTTTCTTCACAGGCGTAATGCAAGGCATCATCGCTGTGATATGAGGTAACAACAGGGCTATGTTAAAAGTCTTTAAAAAAGTACAAAGTGTTACAGTGAGGGAAAAAAGTATTTGATCCCCTGCTGATTTTGTACATTTGCCCACTGACAAAGAAATTATCAGTCTATAATTTTAATGGTAGGTTTATTTGAACAGTGAGAGACAGAATAACAACAACAAAATCCAGAAAAACGCATGTCAAAAATGTTATAAATTGATTTCCATTTTAATGAGGGAAATAAGTATTTGACCCCCTCTCAATCAGAAAGATTTCTGGCTCCCAGGTGTCTTTTATACAGGTAACGAGCTGAGATTAGGAGCACACTCTTAAAGGGAGTGCTCCTAATCTCAGCTTGTTACCTGTATAAAAGACACCTGTCCACAGAAGCAATCAATCAATCAGATTCCAAACTCCACCATGGCCAAGACCAAAGAGCTCTCCAAGGATGTCAGGGACAAGATTGTAGACCTACACAAGGCTGGAATGGGTTACAAGACCATCGCCAAGCAGCTTGGTGAGAAGGTGACAACAGTTGGTGCGATCATTCGCAAATGGAAGAAACACAACAGAACTGTTAATCTCCCTCGGCCTGTGGCTCCATGCAAGATCTCACCTCGTGGAGTTGCAATGATCATGAGAACTGTGAGGAATCAGCCCAGAACTACACGGGAGGATCTTGTCAAGGCAGCTGGGACCATAGTCACCAAGACTACGCCCACTACGCCTGGGACCATAGTCAATTGGTAACCCACTACAGCTGGGACCATAGTCACCAAGAAAACAATTGGTAACCCACTACGCCGTGAAGGACTGAAATCCTGCAGCGCCCGCAAGGTCCCCCTGCTCAAGAAAGCACATACAGTGGGGAGAACAAGTATTTGATACACTGCCGATTTTGCAGGTTTTCCTACTTACAAAGCATGTAGAGGTCTGTAATTGTTATCATAGGTACACTTCAACTGTGAGAGACGGAATCTAAAACAAAAATCCAGAAAATCACATTGTATGATTTTTAAGCAATTCATTTGCATTTTATTGCATGACATACAGTGGGGAAAAAAGTATTTAGTCAGCCACCAATTGTGCAAGTTCTCCCACTTAAAAAGATGAGAGAGGCCTGTAATTTTCATCATAGGTACACGTCAACTATGACAGACAAATTGAGAAAAAAACATCCAGAAAATCACATTGTAGGATTTTTTATGAATTTATTTGCAAATTATGGTGGAAAATAAGTATTTGGTCACCTACAAACAAGCAAGATTTCTGGCTCTCACAGACCTGTAACTTCTTCTTTAAGAGGCTCCTCTGTCCTCCACTCGTTACCTGTATTAATGGCACCTGTTTGAACTTGTTATCAGTATAAAAGACACCTGTCCACAACCTCAAACAGTCACACTCCAAACTCCACTATGGCCAAGACCAAAGAGCTGTCAAAGGACACCAGAAACAAAATTGTAGACCTGCACCAGGCTGGGAAGACTGAATCTGCAATAGGTAAGCAGCTTGGTTTGAAGAAATCAACTGTGGGAGCAATTATTAGGAAATGGAAGACATACAAGACCACTGATAATCTCCCTCGATCTGGGGCTCCACGCAAGATCTCACCCCGTGGGGTCAAAATGATCACAAGAACGGTGAGAAAAAATCCCAGAACCACACGGGGGACCTAGTGAATGACCTGCAGAGAGCTGGGACCAAAGTAACAAAGCCTACCATCAGTAACACACTACGCCGCCAGGGACTCAAATCCTGCAGTGCCAGACGTGTCCCCCTGCTTAAGCCAGTACATGTCCAGGCCCGTCTGAAGTTTGCTAGAGTGCATTTGGATGATCCAGTAGAGGATTGGGAGAGTGTCATATGGTCAGATGAAACCAAAATAGAACTTTTTGGTAAAAACTCAACTCAAAGAATGCTGAGTTGCATCCAAAGAACACCATACCTACTGTGAAGCATGGGGGTGGAAACATCATGCTTTGGGGCTGTTTTTCTGCAAAGGGACCAGGACGACTGATCCGTGTAAAGGAAAGAATGAATGGGGCCATGTATCGTGAGATTTTGAGTGAAAACCTCCTTCCATCAGCAAGGGCATTGAAGATGAAACGTGGCTGGGTCTTTCAGCATGACAATGATCCCAAACACACCGCCCGGGCAACGAAGGAGTGGCTTCGTAAGAAGCATTTCAAGGTCCTGGAGTGGCCTAGCCAGTCTCCAGATCTCAACCCCATAGAACATCTTTGGAGGGAGTTGAAAGTCCGTGTTGCCCAGCGACAGCCCCAAAACATCACTGCTCTAGAGGAGATCTGCATGGAGGAATGGGCCAAAATACCAGCAACAGTGTGTGAAAACCTTGTGAAGACTTACAGAAATCGTTTGACCTGTGTCATTGCCAACAAAGGGTATATAACAAAGTATTGAGAAACTTTTGTTATTGACCAAATACTTATTTTCCACCATAATTTGCAAATAAATTCATTAAAAATCCTACAATGTGATTTTCTGGATTTTTTTTCCTCATTTTGTCTGTCATAGTTGACGTGTACCTATGATGAAAATTACAGGCCTCTCTCATCTTTTTAAGTGGGAGAACTTGCACAATTGGTGGCTGACTAAATACTTTTTCCCCCCACTGTAAGTATTTGATCACCTACCAACCAGTAAGAATTCCGGCTCTCACAGACCTGTTAGTTTTTCTTTAAGAAGCCCTCCTGATCTCCACTCATTACCTGTATTAACTGCACCTGTTTGAACTCGTTACCTGTATAAAAGACACCTGTCCACACACTCAATCAAACAGACTCCAACCTCTCCACAATGGCCAAGACCAGAGAGCTGTGTAAGGACATCAGGGATAAAATTGTAGACCTGCACAAGGCTGGGATGGGCTACAGGACAATAGGCAAGCAGCTTGGTGAGAAGGCAACAACTGTTGGTGCAATTATTAGAAAATGGAAGAAGTTCAAGATGACGGTCAATCACCCTCGGTCTGGGGCTCCATGCAAGATCTCACCTCGTGGGGCATCAATGATCATGAGGAAGGTGAGTGATCAGCCCAGAACTACACGGCACTACCTGGTCAATGACCTGAAGAGAGCTGGGACCACAGTCTTAAAGAAAACCATTAGTAACACACTACGCCGTCATGGATTAAAATCCTGCAGCGCACGCAAGGTCCCCCTGCTCAAGCCAGCGCATGTCCAGGCCCGTCTGAAGTTTGCCAATGACCATCTGGATGATCCAGAGGAGGAATGGGAGAAGGTCATGTGGTCTGATGAGACAAAAATAGAGCTTTTTGGTCTAAACTCCACTCGCCGTGTTTGGAGGAAGAAGAAGGATGAGGACAACCCCAAGAACACCATCCCAACCATGAAGCATGGAGGTGGAAACATCATTCTTTGGGGATGCTTTTCTGCAAAGGGGACAGGACGACTGCACCGTATTGAGGGGAGGATGGATGGGGTCATGTATCGCGAGATCTTGGCCAACAACCTCCTTCCCTCAGTAAGAGCATTGAAGATGGGTCGTGGCTGGGTCTTCCAGCATGACAATGACCCGAAACGCACAGCCAGCGCAACTAAGGAGTGGCTCCGTAAGAAGCATCTCAAGGTCCTGGAGTGGCCTAGCCAGTCTCCAGACCTGAACCCAATAGAACATCTTTGGAGGGAGCTGAAAGTCCGTATTGCCCAGCGACAGCCCCGAAACCTGAAGGATCTGGAGAAGGTCTGTATGGAGGAGTGGGCCAAAATCCCTGCTGCAGTGTGTGCAAACCTGGCCAAGACCTACAGGAAACGTATGATCTCTGTAATTGCAAACAAAGGTTTCTGTACCAAATATTAAGTTCTGCTTTTCTGATGTATCAAATACTTATGTCATGCAATAAAATGCAAATTAATTACTTAAAAATCATACAATGTGATTTTCTGGATATTTGTTTTAGATTCCGTCTCTCATATTTGAAGTGTACCTAAGATAAAAATTACAGACCTCTACATGCTTTGTAAGTAGGAAAACCTGCAAAATCGGCAGTGTATCAAATACTTGTTCTCCCCACTGTATACAGGGCCGTCTGAAGTTTGCCAATGAACATCTGAATGATTCAGAGGAGAACTGGGTGAAAGTGTTGTGGTCAGATGAGACCAAAATGGAGCTCTTTGGCATCAACTCAACTCGCCGTGTTTGGAGGAGGAGGAATGCTGCCTATGACCCCAAGAACACCATCCCCACCGTCAAACATGGAGGTGGAAACATTATGCTTTGGGGGTGTTTTTCTGCTAAGGGGACAAGACAACTTCACCGCATCAAAGGGATGATGGTCGGGACCATGTACCATCAAATCTTGGGTGAGAACCTCCTTCCCTCAGCCAGGGCATTGAAAATGGGTCGTGGATGGGTATTCCAGCATGACAATGACCCAAAACACACGGCCAAGGCAACAAAGGAGTGGCTCAAGAAGAAGCACATTAAGGTCCTGGAGTGGCCAAGCCAGTCTCCAGACCTTAATCCCATAGAAAATCTGTGGAGAGAGCTGAAGGTTCGAGTTGCCAAACGTCAGGCTCGAAACCTTAATGACTTGGAGAAGATCTGCAAAGAGGAGTGGAACAAAATCCCTCCTGAGATGTGTGCAAACCTGGTGGCCAACTACAAGAAACGTCTGACCTCTGTGATTGCCAACAAGGGTTTTGCCACCAAGTACTAAGTCATGTTTTGCAGAGGGGTCAAATACTTATTTCCCTCATTAAAATGCAAATCAATTTATAACATTTTTGACATGCGTTTTTCTGGATTTCTTTGTTGTTATTCTGTCTCTCACTGTTCAAATAAACCTACCATTAAAATTATAGACTGATCATGTCTTTGTCAGTGGGAAAACATACAAAATCCGCAGGGGATCAAATACTTTTTCCCCCTCACTGTAGGTGTTAAAAGACCCCCCCCCCAGAGGAAGTTACCACCACTATTTCGACGTCATTTCCTGTCCTAGAGATGAAATGCACGTTTAGGTTCCACCTCCGAAGAATGACGAAGGCAACTTATATATATTCACACACTGGGTGTGGGGAATATCCACGTGGGGTTGATAAAACATCAACAAATAGGGCACTGACAGCTGTCAGTGTAGCTAGCTATCTTGCTAACCTTAACTAGCTAGCTAATATTATTTGTTGTTGCTACGCCATATTCAAAAGATTATCCAGCTGGCTCTGTGGCTTGTTCTCATGCTGGATTTGTCATAAGCATTGATTTAGGGAAAACTTCACCACAGATGGACACCACTGGCCTATCTCTGACTTCACCATCTATTGTTATCTCCAAAGTTTTGGCATTTTCATTAAATTGCGTTTGCGAATCCACCATAGAAATAGTTAGAAAGAATAAGATGAAGCTCCGGTAATATGGATAACTATTGAAAGATAGCTGATATGTGTCTTTCTACATTGTAATGGACATGGTGCAACATTTGGTAGGTAGGCTGCTGGCAGGCTTCTGCTGCGGTACAGCAAAGCCAAGTCAGCCCGTGCTCATGGTTCTCACAAGGGAAGTGAAATGATCGGCTACAATGATTTTGCTCATGATCATGCACGACGCAAATATAATGTAAATATAAGTTCCTTGATTTTTCTTTCGTGGGTGCCTTTTCATTATCTGGATAGACACTTGTGGTTTTTAGCTAACATTACACCAATTAAAGCAGTGGGCTGACGGGGGGAGCGGGTTTGCAAAATGCTTTAATAGCACGCAATTATACCATTTATGAAATGGTCATATACAGTATATATTTTTTTTATACAGACTAGCTAAAAAATAAGTGAACATTTACAAATTATCTAATGGATTATGATAATTGTCTGGTAAAAGAAAAGTAGAGGTGCACAGATCTGTATTCAAATAGTTTACAAAAGTAGTTACCTTCTGAGATAGTCATTTTTTGGGATCTGTATTCAAATAGTTGTAGTCACCTCGAAAGTAACTATTTCCCCCCCGTTTTTTAAAATTAAATGTTTTATAAGGCATAGTTAAAACTATAGATATCCCAGGTCTGGTATACTGTATTTGTGACTGATGTCAGAGGTAAAAGTGATATATTTTAGTATGGATAATGGGGAATAAGTACATTTACTTACATTGTGCCATGCTCCATCGTTGTACTTCTCCAGGCTCTTGATCTTGACCCTCTGCTGACCCAGGTTGAATGTGTACACCAGCTTGCCATGGGCCAGGAAGAGAGCCATAAAGTTGTCCTCCGCCTCATCTGATGCATAAAAGATTATGCCAAAGGAGGACTGGGTCTTCAGGGACAGGGAGAAGTGAGACCTGGTGGAGGAAGATGCATAAGGACTAGTACTTAGACCAGAGAGCATGTGACTAGTACTTAGACCAAGAAACCAAAGTGGAGTTCATGTTCAGGATTTACCTTTTGGTTGACTTCTGGTCAACCTATGTACCCACAGTGTTCTTCCCAGCCCCGGCCTTACCTCTCAGAGAGGGACCCTGGGATGTCTGTGAACTCCTGCCTACTGTTGGCAGTGCCCCCGTAGTGGTAGGCGTGGCGGGTGGCACGGGGCCTGGGGGACAGGTAGCAGGGCGTCTCCTCTGTCTCTCCTGGCTCCTGGTCATCACTCTTCAGTCCCAACAGGCCTTGTGGGAGGTTGGACTTATCTCTGCCCACCTTTGAGAGACAAAGGAAGTTACTTGACTTAGTAGTGGGTCAATACATGCATGCCTCTAGTTCAATATTCACTGATTAATTATGTACTCCTTCTGCATTGATTATACCAAGACGGGCATGAATAAAAATGAAAATAGACATTTCGTAGCAAACTGGGTTCATTGACATGTATGGAAATTAATGTATGTCTTTATACCTTCCTTGTATGGCCCGGCTTGGGTTTGGCAGAGTCCTTGCTTTGCTTTGAGAGCAGGGCAGCGGGCGGTCGCTTCACAGGGCAGTCTTGCAGAGAGGTCTGGACATTCTCAGTGTACTTCTGAAAGTCCTCTGGCTCAATGTCTCTGTCTTGTCTGAAGGGAGAGAGACTAGCAACTTAGTGCCAAAGACATAAGAGCCATAGAGATACTCACACACACAGAACTCTGTCTCCATGGAAACAAACTCCTTGTCCTCCCACTCAGCTCTCAACAGCAGCTCTATTTGTGAGCCTGGCTTTCCTCCTCTCATAGATAAAGCTAGGCAGCTAGGTTTTCACCAACCAACCTGAGCCAAATGACCATTTAGCATGCTCTCATAACAGCAGTCCCTGGAGAAAGGAAACAGGCTTACTAACAGTGTGCAAACTTGGACTTGTTCACTCGCTAAGAAAATACTCTTTACAGAAACACATTCAGCATCCACTGGCGGTGGATGAGGTCAGCTCCCCCATAAAATTACTTTAGTGACTTCTCTATATAGATGCAATCCATTACAATCCGTTACATCAAATGCATTAGGCTATGGGGCCACTTCCTACAATCCTGTCTATGTATTTCTAATATGGTCTGAGTGCTGTGGCAGTGAGAGAGTGTGACCTGCTGATGTAGGCATAGCTGATGCAGCCAGTGAAGTTCTTCATGCTGCTGCTGGGAGAGCCTCCGAAGTAGAAGTTCTTCACTGTGGAGGCTGAGGGGGCAGCAGTCGGACGTTTCTTCTCATGCTTGTCTTTGTCATCCACCACCAGCTCATATCTAGGATAGAATTAGATGGTTAATAAGGCAATTGTTGCAATGAATAATGATAGCCTATTCTATATTTAAAGAAACCTTTAAAATATGAAGAAATCTCAAAATGCCTTAAGAGCAGGGCAATCTATAAAAGCACATGGTACTTGGGAGCCATACATTGGATTCTTACTTGTCATTATTCACTGAAGCTACCAGGAAATGGGTCACTCCATCATTGTACTGCTTCTTCTGTGATTTGACCCTGGTGCCTCTGGAGTTCAATACCACTGCTCCATTCTCAAGGGAGATGGTAAACTCATCAGACTGAAGGAGAAAGACAGAGGAGAGTTTATAACAGTTGTATTTCCTTTGTAGTTCCTTTTGGAACTCATATAAAAAAAGAGAGCATTCTTGATTTAAGAATACATCAGTATACCCCTTCGCTGTGGTAGAACATGAGACCAGTAGGCTGCAGTGTTCTGAAGTTAAGGCCTCCCTCGAAGGCGTCAAAAGGAGATATCTTTGCCGCAGACCCCAGGTAGCTCTCTCCAGTGAAGTAGGCTTTACGGGACATCTGTTACAAATCAAGACACAACAGGGACATTGCCAACTATTGTATTTCAGTGGATTATGTACTGTATATGTTTAGAATTTCATTTGGACTACAGTACATACAAAAGACTCCTCAGGACAACCGCTGCTGATGCCAATAGTGCCAGGTTCTTCCAGGAGGTTAAAGTCTTTCTTCTGGAACTGGAAGCCCTTCACACACCCCTTCAGCCCCACCAGGGAGGACATATCAGGCCTGGAGGAGAGGGAATGGGCTCATAGTCTCAGTCTCATAGTTTCATAGGGCATAGCTGTACTCAGTCTAATGCCAATGTTATAATCTGTTGATATTGTGTTACCATTGTAAACTATTCTTTCAAGGTTATACCTCTCTCAAGGTCCTTGGATTGGTGTGAGGAAGTGCATGTGTGTGGTGTTGGTTGGATAACTCACCTGGAGAGGAGAATGCGCGAGGGGGCTCCTCCTATGTAGATATCGGAGAAGGGCAGAGTTTTTTTCTCATTCTCCATGGACTTCACGTGACTCTTGTCCACCAATAGAATGATCTTCTTGGAGTAATGATAGATCACTGACACCTATTTAAAAAAAAACTGCGTAGATTAGATTACTGTTGAGAGGACATTTATTTTATTCACATCTCACAGTTGTAGAAGGCACACCCTTGCAGACACAAAGAGAATGGGCTGATTTATATTTACCTCATGGTATCTTGCGTCATTGATCTGTAGTTTGGGTGAGTTACTCTCCATGACGATTGGGCCTCCACTGAAGCCAAAGTCATACATGAGACGTAGGAAGCCATTCTTCAACTCTAACAGGAAGACGTTGTCCTGGAAAGAAGGATTGAACCATTTTTTTGTAATTCATCCCAGTTACATGATGAAGATAAATGATTGGTAAATCTCTATGCTCTCTGAAGCATTGCAAGTCATAGCATTGCATCACTGACTGTGTTGCTTGTTCAAATATAAAGGTGACATTTCTGTTGCTATATTTACCCCATTGACCATGAGTAACAGGATGCCGTTGTTTGCTACTGTCCGAACAGCAATGTCAAACCGGGTGACAATGCCAAATTTACCCCTCCTCTCCATGTTGTTGATGAGGGCATATCCAGTTCCGTCAAACAGGTAGCTGGCGATACGACTTTGTGAGAATGCCAGCTTATACCTGATAAGGCAAAGAAAACAATGTTAGATTTAAGTCAACATTAAGTGACTTGTCTGAACAAGCCTCAGATGTAGATTCTTTAAAGGCAGAGGTAATATCTAAAGTTCCCAACAAAAATGTCTGGACAAGATGCGGTATATCATACCTGGGACAAGGTGTTGAAGCAACTACATCCATCTTGTGGGTCTGTTTGAAATTGTACAGACTGATGACATCGTTATTCAAAGAGGCCAACTCGATGCAGCCCACGAAAGGAGCTAGGCTGAGTGCAGGTGGAAGCTACAAGAAAAACAAATGAACAACATTCAGAATCTTATCTTGGAAGGGAAGAGTAAATACAGAATCATTGCAATACAGATTCAATCCTGCTGTGTCAATGGTTCATGAGTGAAGTACAGGTTACATCAACACTGTATGATACAACGGTCTGCTATGCATTAGCCAATGCCACAGAACTCTGACCAGAGACTGATGTCATATCCTGTTAGAAAGTAATGCTGTACCCTGACATCAGCGGGGACGCCACCCATGAAGAAGACAGTGTCTTCAGGGTCCAGATCGAACAGGGAGTCGGTGCCAAAGGCTTCTCCCTTCTGAATGAATTTCTGCTCGTCAGTGGATGTCTGACTGGGTACGGTCAGGAACACTTTGCCATGTCTGCCCAGCCTGTCAAAACAGAGACACAAAGCAGCGTGAATAATCAGTCACATCAACACCATTACCTCCTGCATGGGCAGATCAGCCTCCTAGCTCCCTGTGAGTGGTTAGACTAGACAGATGTACTGACCGTGTGAATGGATGGACGACCTTTAGCCTGGTCGCAGATCTGTGCTGTATGTCCTTTATCATTGGTTGTCAGTCATGATGGCATACATGTATGGCATGACAGCAGACACGACAAAACTATTGTCTAATAAGCATTAACTGATCTGCTACCAGAATATGATAGTCTATCTGTGTGGATCTGTTTCTTAGGAAATACTCTACTGTACCTCTCCACTTTGATGAGGTTAAAGACTGGAGGCCATTGGCTGACAGGCTTCGAACCAAGTGAGATCTCGACATCTTCCCCTCCCAGGTTGTAGACGTACACCAGGTTGTCATTCTTGATTGCCAGACCCATGTAGTCCTTCCTACCCTATTTGATATATAGCACAGATACCAAGGTTACAGGTTTTAGACAACATATAATGCATGTACTGTAATATGGAATCCCTGCCTGCACTCTTTTTCAGGAAAAGCAAAGCGTCCAAATCTTTGTTTTTATAAAACCAACGAATGGTCACTAAGCAACACCACTGCATCATTTACAGCAGTGGCAGAATCACCAGGGTAAGCAGCATCGTTAAAGAGAACAGAGAGGCCCAGAGAGGAGTGATCTGCCCTGCTGTCATTAAGCCCCTGTGGGTGGGGGGTAATGCCATTCATGTAAAGGATCCCCGACTTTGGAGGCAGTGGCACACACTATTGTCAACAGGGGTTTCCTGGAAACCTTTCGAAAAAGGCAACCGTCTGCTCTCAAAGGCCTCTCCTGCTCACATGATGACAACAAACCATTCATCTGCACACAAGCTCCTCTCCCTTTTATCTCAGGCTGTCCTCAGGGTCCAAGTCTGGGAAGTTTCAATAGCAGATCTGGGCCATTCTGCACCCCTTTCCTCCCACCCACCCACTTCTTGCACACAACAGAACAATGCCTCAGTCCGACACAGGGGCTGTTGTGGTCTATGCTGCTATCCTGATCCCAGATGTGTTTATGCTGTATGGCTAACTCCCATGGAGTTGGCTATACAGGACAAACATATCTGCTTTAGAGAAGAGCCAAGCTGCTGAACCCAGCACCAGCCCCGCCCCCAATTCCCTGTCCCCCCTCTCCCCCGAGCCTCCTCACGTTTCTGTCTCCCAGATAGAAGATGAAGCGGTCCTCGATAGGGTCCTTATCTGGGTCCACCCTGATGAACAGGCTGATGGTGGTCACTGTCTTCAGGTCCTTCAGGTTGGTGTGGGGCTGCACCTGAACCGACGACTGACCGTTGAACTTCATGGACACTTGGACCTATGGTGTAACAAAACATGATATATCTGTGTCATACGAGCTTGATTATGAACAAGACTTGGGATTATAGTAACATGAGACTATAAAGGATTTTGCTCATCAAAGGTGGTTGAAAGTACATTTCGGTTGTGATATAGTGATTGTTAAGGTGAAAATATTGACCTTCTTGGCCACACTCCTGGCCTGGGCGATGAGCTCTCTGATCCTCATGATGTTCGTGGTCACATTGTTCACTGGGTTCTTCTCCTCCACCACACGCAGCTTATCCAGCAGCTCAGGGACCAGCTCAGACAGGTTCTCCACTAAAAACACCATCATAGATTTACAACAATATTCCAACCACTTTTTTCTATTAAGCCACTACAACCATAGAGATACAGTATATCTCTGTGACTACAACTCTAGTCATGTGGACTAACATGTTAGAATATCCATCGATTCTCTCTATCCTTCCTTTGGCATTTTTTCGGAGAATCTCTGTTCAGTTTTACACTTGCTAGTTTGAGTGTAATGCTTAGTCATTAAGTCTTCTCTGTTGAGGATTGAAATGCTGCGGTTTGAATGAGTGTACTGTACCTGCTTCCCCAGCGGAGACTACAGCGCGGTCGAAGGCTGCAGCAGAGTAATCTTGGTTCTTCATGTTGATGGCCCACTCCTCTACCTTCTCGTGGATGGGGGTGATGGTCTGCAGGACCTCCACTGAGCGGTTCAGGGTGCCTTCAGCAACCTCCTTGGTGAGCTCCAGACGCTTGGTGGTTCTGTCTGGAAGGTCAGAGTGGAATTCAGAATTTTTTTTTACTACAGAGATGAGGAGAGAAACCTTGGAAGGGTGGTGAATACAATGACGTGTATGTCAGAGACCCTAGATAGGCTATGGGCCAGAAAAATAATGTGTTTTACCTGGCTCAATTCCCTTGATATCTTTCAGTACTACAGCTAGTTTTTTGGTGTTGTCCTCCATGGTCTCCTTGGTCTCCTCAATGTATTTAATCTTGTCCAGAACCTCAGCTTCAACCTCTGTGAAGATAATTCACACATGCATCATCATTGAGGAGAACCTGTACAAGCTAGTCTCTAACAGTAATCAAACAATGCTGAACCAGAAAATGTGTCATACCGAATTGCTCAGAGCGCAATGAAACAGATTCCTTGAAGATGTTGTCACTCTGGGTCTTCAGAAACCCCAGCTGGGTGTTGATCCCAGTGCTGGCCTGCCATAGACAGCACAGTTTTAGGTTATCAAGTGAAAATTACTGTACACTAGCCTAAATATATGATATGTAGCTAATTGCGCATTTCAGACAACCTACATCCTTAGCTCTTGTTGCTAAATCCATTGTTGTCAGTCCAGTGATGTTGGCCTCTTCGATATACTGGACTATGTTGTTGTACACATTGGCTGCATCCAGAGCCTTCTGCACGAATCCATTGGCATCACTTCGTTTCAGATTACTAGGTGAAAAGAAACATACAACAAAATCAGTGTCTGGTTAGAATATTTGTAAAGCAATGAGGATAAGGCCTACTTTTAACTGGTACCACTACTGTACATTAAAGGGTGGCCTTTCATTTGTGCTTCAAGTAATGTGTGACTGAGTGTTGATCAGTGTTGGATAAACATGTTCAGTGGTGGTTTTGTTTCTTGAATGTGGTGTCCATTATAATGGAGTACAGGATATTCAAGTGTAGTCGTGTTTAGTAGTTGGTTGGTTCTACAATGTGATGTGCATTTATAATGGACTAAGGAGGATAGTGTATTGTTTAGAGTGATGCCGTGATGAGATCACTACTATGTAACATCACTACTACTCACTACTCCAGCTCATCCGCTTGACTCTGGAGGTCCTCTGCGTGGTCCTGGGCTCTTTGGACCAGGTCTCTGTCTGCCAGGGACAGCGCCTCAGTCTTCTCCTGCAGCCGCTTGCTTGCGCCATCGATCGCAGCGTGGTACTCAGTCACGTTCTACACAGACACAGACCCCATTCCAGGACTTAACTGACAATGTTACCTCTGAATTATTCTATTTCCCCACTGAGTAACCCAATAGAGAGGCAATTGACTTAAATGGGAATTGTTCAAAGACGCAATGGCTTTTTAGATCCAAAGCCATTCAAAAAATAAGTCTCTCATTTTGGCTGTCTGTTAAATTAGTTATGGATTCATACTCTTAAGTGCATGGACCAGTACATGGGACTCTCCCTGTCAGGCCATATTCAACACATGAACTGAAACGTTGCAATCCATCATAATTACATGATGACCTCATTGAGGGGGTCCAAAACACAAAGCTTTCAGGCATAGCAGGTTAATAGTGACTATGGTGTGTACAGTCTTGGAAGAAAAGAGCTCTCTAGAACCTGAAAGGGTTCTCCGGCTGTCCTCATAGGATAACCCTTTGAAGAACCCTTTTTGGTTCCAAGTAGAACTGTTTTGGTTCCAGGTAGAATACTTTTGGGTTCCATGTAGAACCATTTCCACAGAGGATTCTACATGGAACCAAAAAGGGTTCTCCTATGGGGACACCCAAAACACCCTTTTGGAAGCCTTTTTCCTAAGAGTGTACAGGCCGAGAACAGGCCTTACCTGCACAAGGAGATCCATCTCGGCCACAGTATTTTCAGTGTCCACTATAAGGTCTTTAGCCATCTGCAAGGTGTCATTCACAGCTTTGTAGTTCTCTATCAGCTCCTGCTGCTTGGCCTGGGAGAGAGAGTGGACAGGATTAGTGAATACTCTGAGTACTGTATGCTAGCCTGATGTTCAGTCATATCTTTCTGTTTATAGTACCGAGAATATACATTGTGTAGAGAGTACAGGTTATGTATCTCTCCCATATCATAAAAGTACATAAATCATAAGTAGAATACTTTCAAATGTCAAATGAAAGCTGCAAGCCTAATTGATGCAGAACATCAACATTTAATTTATAGCACTCCCTTTAACAACTTGTGTTTTGCCCTAAAGAGGCAAGAGAGAGATGTGTTGACAGCAGTTATGAGTATGGTACAGTAACACTCTCTTTCCCCCATAGTAACCCTGGCTGTGTTTCTCTTGCCATGACTCATGTTGACTAATCTGCTGTGGAAAGAAAGAGCCACAGATTATGGTAGGCCTCCTGTTTGGACAGTACACCATTCATGGAATTGATTTTCAGCTAGCTCCAGCCTTCACTGCAGCAGCTGGTTGCTCCTAGCTCCAGCCTTCACTGCAGCAGCTGGTTGCGCCTAGCTCCAGGCTCCACTGCAGCACAACCACAATGGGCCCATAATGTCAATTTGGGCATGACAACAGGGCCAGTTTGTGTGTTAAATTAGAATCGCAATCCCTCAGGATTTCACACCATAATGAATAGGAACAATAGGCCTGTTGTATTGTATTTGGGATCTATAAACTTTATGGAAATCTTTCAGTTGTCTAACTAGCCTCATGCCTCTGTCACACCCTGGCTCGGGGGACTCTTAAATGTTGAGCCAGGGTGTGGAGTTTCTGTTACATTTTCTATGCTTTTGTTCTAGATCGTTTATATCTATGTTGGCCAGGGTGGTTCCCAATCAGAGACAGCTGTAGCTCGTTGTCTCTGATTGAGGACCATACTTAGGCAGCCTGTTGGCATGTTACTTTGTGGGATCTTGTTCTGTAAGGTTTTTGTGTATAACCTAGGACTTCACGTATCGTTTCGTTTGTTGTTTTGGTTCGTGTGTGTACTAAATAAAGAATGTACGCTTATCACGCTGCGCCTTGGTCCGTCTCTTCATCAGTCAAAGATCGTGACAGCCTCAGACTGAGGAAACGTTAAGGAGCTGTACAAAATTACTGTACACATGATAACCCATTAAATGACAAGCAGCTGTGGGTATTCAACTCTAAGGGGCATATCCTCTTAATATGGGCTATGGGGTTATGATTGTGTTGTGCAGCAATGTATCTACCCCACACTTTGTGCCTCCTAACAAT
Source organism: Coregonus lavaretus (assembly GCF_964263955.1). Lineage (NCBI taxonomy): Eukaryota > Metazoa > Chordata > Actinopteri > Salmoniformes > Salmonidae > Coregonus > Coregonus lavaretus. The sequence goes on along the minus strand of NC_140020.1, from coordinate 12,077,839 downwards.
CCCTAACAGCTGTTTCTGTTTTACTGTTCTCTACTACTAAATACCATGGGTAATTGAGTTCTCAGGCAGGCTTTGGGAACAACTACAATCCACATACTGTATGGCAGAGAGAGAATATCTGGTCTATTCCTTTGCAGGAGCAGGACAGTTGTTTTCCAGTGATAAAGTCAAGCTGAACTCCTGCAACATTCAGAGGGAAGATAAAGGCAGACGGCACTGATCTCTTTAGCAGGGCGCTATCAGAGTGAGCTGTGGTAATGAAACCATGCTGACAAACACAGAGAGCCAGGGAGTCAGGCAAGCAGTGAGCCAGGGAGTCAGACAAGCAGTGAGCCAGGGAGTCAGACAAGCAGAGAGCCAGGGAGTCAGACAAGCAGAGAGCCAGGGAGTCAGACAAGCAGAGAGCCAGGGAGTCAGACAAGCAGAGAGCCAGGGAGTCAGGCAAGCAGTAGGGGAAGTATAAAGTCAGTCAGCCAGAGAGTCAGAGGGCCAGGCAGTCAGAGAGGCTGGCAGTCAGGGAGTCTGGGAGTCGGCTAGGGGCATTTGGGGAGGCAGGAGGAGAGGCTCCAGGCGGCACGCTCTGGGCCAAGCTGACCCCAGTGTCGTGGGAAGTTACCTCACTCCTCTGGAATTTGACGGTGTTGGCTTTGTTCATGTCCTCAGTCTCCTGGACAGTGTTGGCAGCCTTCTGGAGGATCTCCTGGGCCTCAGAGAGCTTGTTGGTGAAGCGGGAGAGCACCTCCCGTACCGGGGCCACGCGGCTGTCCGTACTGATCAGGTTCTTATCCAGTTGACGCATGCGTCTAAGGACTGGACAACACACACATTTGTAAATACACATGACCACAAAGCTTGTCTCTACCTCTCCATTATAACGTGTCTATAGCATGTGTGTTTCTTTGTGTAGATGTGTCTGTGTGTGAGTGTGTGCGTTTTTTCTCACGGTCGTGGGCCTCGGTGGACTCATCGGTGGCAATGGGCTCTCGTGGAGAAAGGTCCAGTTTCTTCATCCAGGCCACCATGCCCTCGGCCATAGCTGTCTTCTGTCTGATGATCTCTGGGTCCAGGTCCTGATGGACACTGTACAGCTCCCAGTCACTGATCATCTCTATGAGACACAAACACGACACAGAGCGCAGGGTGAAGGAAGGCTGGGATATGGCTCTGGGATATGACTGAAGCTCCACTACCAAAAGCACCCTCATAAACAAGGGCTGATAAATGGATGACAGTAGGAAATACAGCAAAGGTGATTTGGATTTAAATCTTAAGGCAAGGCGAGATTAAAAAGTAATTGGATATCATATATCAATATTTATACCTAGAAGCATTATGAATAATGGGGGAGGTGTACGGTACTCAAAGAGGCATAGTAGTGTATCTTTAGCAGGCTTAACAATACCTTCAATCAGCACGTTGAGGGTGGTGAGGTTAGTGGTCAGCTCGTCAGCCAGAGTGACACTCTCTATTGTGTCTTCATCCACTCTTTCCCCCAAGAACTTCACTGCACTCTCCTGGCCCACAGCAAACACCACACAGATCAATGACATAGTTAAGACCACAGAACACAAAAATCAATGACACATTCTGGACACTACCACTACAAGCTCAACTAAAACAGATTTGATGGCTCTGAGAGGTAAGCTAACTGAACTGTATAACCATAGTCTCTCGTGACAGACGTTAACATTAAAATGCTAAATCGAGTAGTGGGAGATTTGGTTCTGGATGCACCAAGTCTGGAACCAACAGCTTCTACCCCCAAGCCATAAGACTGCTAAATAGTTAACCAAATAGCTACCTGGACAATCTGCATTGACCCTTTTTGCACTCTTGACTCAGTACTGGTACTTCCTGTATATAGCCAAGTTATTGTACTCATTGTGTTTTTATTCCTCATGTTATTATTTTTTATATTTTTCTATTATTTCAATTTTTTTCTCTCTGCATTGTTGGGAAGAACCTGTAAGCATTTCACTGTTAGTCTACACCGGTTGTTTACGAAGCATGCAATATTTTTTTTTGAGTTAGTATGAATGAACTATATGTTGGTTTTTGTATTTGGACTTTATTTAACCTCCAGAGAAATGTGAAAGGAGGGAGGAAGAGGAGTGTGAGTGAGTTAGATGAGTGATGAAGGTGTCCTCTTACCGTCTCTGCCAGATGGTTGATGTCTAAGAGTAGAGCAGCACTGGCCCCCTCCAGCTGCCCTGTCTGGGTCCTCATCAGAGCTGACTTATTCCTCCAGTTCACAAACCGAGTCTGGAAACGAAACATAGGGGTAATGGGATACACTTACACAATACTATTACAATACAGTAAATGCATGTTAGGATTGAGAGAAGAAAATTGTGTGATTCGCACAGTACAATGGTTGTTGTATTGGTTGGTTAGTTGTTTTTTTGGTTGGTTGGTTGGTGTATGATATTTGCCAATATCCTTTGTCAGACTTTGTCGTAGAAAAAGGTAGTTAAGCTGCTTATTTATCTTGTTTAAATCAGAATGAACTGATAATATAGGTGTGTATAAACATCTTGAGTCCCAACTATATCAGCGTGAGCAGAAAGAGAGGTTGTACTGTACCTGCAGACGTTGGGCAGTGTAGTTGTAGTACTTGAGCCTGTCGTTGGCTGCAGCCCCAGTGGAGATGTTCAACACACTGACCCTCATCTGGTCCAGCGTCTTATTGGACAACCTCAGGTCACCAATCAGGTGCCAGATACACTCATCACAACCTGATGGGAGGGAGGAGCCAAATGATGACGCAAATTATTTGTGTGTAATTTCCCCAACATCACATCATGCTAAAATCCAACACAAAGGGTTGTTTAAGATTAACTGAAACATTCATTTTGATTTCTAACCAGACCCACTTACTGATGTTGCAGAGATTGATCGTGGCGGCTTCAGGGAGACACTCCCCAGTGTGCATGTCACAGTGGCTGCTAGCACAGTCACATTCTGGAGTGAAGAAACAGACACACACTCATGCACTTCATATAGCTACAGTTGATTACATGTCTAGTTCTATTTATCGAGTTGAATGCTTTATCAGCCGGACATAGGAGAGTCAGTCTTAGTACAAATACCAAATATATAATGGAACCTATGGTGGGTCTTTTGACTTGGGAGGAGTGCTGCTGTACATCTGCAGTGCGGTTCCCTGGTTCTCTATATTGTGGCTGTAGGATGGATTGATGGTTCTGGCAGCTCAGCAGATAAATGAGGACTAGGCGGGCGGTGATGTCAGAGGAAAGTCGGCTGCTAGATGCAGTCAGTGCCTGTGGCCGTGTGCAGATGCGTACAGATGGTCCTGGGGTTGCAGATCACAGCAGATGCCTCCCTGACATCATATATGAGTGGGTGTGGGAATGGTGGACTGGCTTGCTAGCTACAGAAAAACGTTATCTGTTCTTAATTTGACCAACTGGTCTGGGTGGTTAGCAAGATTAGACAGACACGGTACTTACTTTGACACCCTGAGGGGCCGTAGTTCCAGTGGTCTGGGAGGCAACGCTCGCAGTATCGGCCTCCGGCCCCTGGTTGGCACTGGCAGCTGTGGGTCAGAGGATGACAGGTGGGCCGGAGACCGGCAGGTCCACAGTCACACCTCTGGCAGCCCTGACAGTTATTGAAACCTGTGTGGCCCTCCTAAAGCACACAATGGACATACAGTATGTTAGACATTTGGTTGTTGTTGTTGTTGTTATTCACAGTAGCCTGAATGATTTTGTCTGCTTTCTTCTTATTGTCTGCTTTACTGAGCATATCTGTTCTCATGAAAAGCTGTCCAACAGTGTGATTGTGTGACCACATGGTTGTAAGGCTGGCTCCTTGATAAGGCCCTTGAGCATCTCACCTCACATTGGTCACAGAGTTGGCCGGTGACACCAGGCTTACAGTGACACGTCCCTGTCCTGTCATCACACGAAGCTGTTCCACACTTACTGCACTCGCACGCTGTAACACAGGACGCACTCATAGCTAATACAGCACGGGTCAAATAATCATGACATTGCCACAATGAAAAAGGTTATTTCTGTCCAAGCAAAGCCCTAAAATACAAATGAAAATCATGCAATAGATTGTGATGTAGACTGGGATTTTTCCCATTTCTACAGTTGTATTCTTCATAGTTTTCTACAAGTGAGCTAGAGCTGGACTTATCTCATACAGACAGCAACTACAAGTTCATATTTGGTAAACATGCACCACTTTTCCATGACTCTATTCTTACACTGATGTGCACATGGCGTAAGATAATACACAGGCCATGGTTGTCTGTGTTGTACTGTACTGTCTCAGAGGCAGGAATTCTCACTACCCAGCCTGCCCAACTGTGTAAACATACAAAATAGACCTTCCCGTATTTCGTTTCAGATAGAGCCTTGTGATTGACTTATGTCTATATGAGCAAAACAAGGGGAAATTGTTAGAGCTCTATTGAAGACAAATCCATAGTAAGTCCTTAACCCCAAGAGCAACGTCAAAGCAGCGTTCAAATCCAGAATTGAGCATGGCAATTGACTGGATATAGCTTCACTATCCAAACAAGTGGGGATCATTGTCAGACATCATATGAATATCTATTTTTCCCTTGGATGTTTTTACATGGGTAGTCTGCATTGACAGAAGAGTTGACCGGACTTATTCCTTTTAGCTCCTATTGGAGCAAAGGGCCTCAGTAGCATAAGTAATGTCTAAAAGTACTCTTGGCAAGCACCTCTGCAGTTCTTGGCACTGATGGCGTCGCCGTAGAAACCCGGGGCACACCGTTCACAGTTGGCTCCGGCCGTGTCCCCCCAGCAATTCTGACAGAAGCCGGTCACGTTGTGGCACTCATTGAAGATGTGGTTGGGGTCTGAGTTACCGTTACAGTCACAACTCTTACAGGAGTCACCGATCACCATGGGGTTGCCGTAGAAACCTGGAGCACATCTGGGTGAGGAAGATGGAAGGTGATTGCCAATGATTGTTTGACTTAGAATTACTTATCACTTACCCTTAAACATCATTGTTATATGAAAGCATTTCTAAATATTTACTGTTCAGGTTGATAATCTGTCCGGAAAAAAATAAAATAGTGAAATTGTAAGAGCTTTATTTGTGTCTATATGAGCTGATTTAGGATAATGAGTGTAATTGCTCCCATGGTGAAGTTAACTCATGGTGTTGGCCAAGGTTCTGTCAGCACTGACCTCTCACAGTAATGTCCAGCATAGCCCTCTAGGCACTTGCATCGTAGGATGTTACTGCTTCTGTCACAATGCTCTGCGAAGCTGGCCGGACACATAGCGGAAAGAATGTCAGTTAGTGAGCTCTGCCCACCAACACACAGGCCTCTCCCTGCATGGCCTGCACAACAGTAGGGTCTGGATGGACGGATGCTATAGCTTACTTGTTGGAGGGGCTAGAGAGGGGACAGGCGCACGGCCGGCAGGAGTGTCGTCCATATGTGGAGACGTCAGGCATGTATCCATCCTCACATATTTCACAGAAATCCCCAGTGGTGTGGTCCTGACATGACTGCATGGTAAAGAGTGAAATATAGTTTAAATCTATTACTGATATGATAGTAGATGGTAATCTAGAGACTAGAAGTAGTCCCCATGGTGTAATTAAGCAATAAAGCACGAGGGGGTGTGGTATATGGCCAATATACCACGGCTAAGGGCTTTCTTTGCACGATGCAACGCGGAGTGCCTGGATACAGCCCTTAGCCATGGTATATTGGCTATATACCACAAACTCCCAAGGTGCCTTATTGCTATTATAAACTGGTTACCAACGTAATTAGAGCAGTACAAAAAAATGTTTTGTCATACCCATGGTATACGGTCTAATATACCATGGTTGTCAGCCAATCAGTATTCAGGGCTCGAACCACCCAGTTTATAATAAGTATTAATAAAGGGGATGGATGTAATACTTACTATACAAACACCTGTGATATCTTCACAAGTTTCTGAATGGGCTTTGCAGTTACATGGTAGGCATTTTTTCTGGTTACTGAGGAAATATCCTTTTGCACACACCTAGGGAGAGGGAACATGAACGAGCTCTTTAAAACAGAGTACAGTTTGCCCCTGAATCTGATCTAGAATTAGAAATACATTTGACCAGAGATTCCTGACATTAATGCCAAGTTGCTAACGGGGCACTTTATCATTCAACAAGGCACTTTATCATTCCACCTTATGTTATTTTTAGTATTACATTGTTATTGATGACTGCACTGTTAGGTTTAGAGCTTGCAAGAAAGGCATTTCACTGTACTTGTGCACATTACATTAAAACTTGAAACAACAGCAATTTCAGAAAGTACAGCACCTGGAATCGTTTTGGCAAGGCTGGATTAAGTTGTCCGTCATAAATGGGATACAACGGTCCCCTGCTTTTCACAATATCTCTTATCAAACACACTCACGTTCCTTCATAAAAAAGGTGCTCTCTTATTTAGCTACTCTAATATGTGACAATAAAGCACAGTACTTGACTAAGACAAAATTATGACATTATTGGATACTTGCATACTGCTTATAATGGTTCTCAGTCATTCACAGAATGTTACTTACAGAACTCTCATGCCCAATTCACTCTGCCACTTGTTCTGTAAGACAGTTTCCTAATGTAGTGAACCCCCCCCCACAGATCCCTTTGATCTTCAGTCACCCCCCATTCAAAGAGTGTTCTGATCCTACAATACTACTCTGTTCACATTGGCCTGCTGTAAGAATGCAATGTTTTCCCCCTTGTGTCATCCAGTCAGTGGAACATGTATGCTGTGTCCAGAGTGGCAGGCACAAATACATCTCAAACATTCCAGAGATATGCTCCCAGTTGTGATGCATAATACCCCTTGATTTATTTGCTTGCAGGCCGTGAGTCAAAGAACCTTCCTTCCTGTGGCATTCCTGACCTATATTACACACTGTAAATGAGGCCTATACATCATATGGTTATGATGTTATATGATGTCCTGGTTATGGACTACAGGTCAGTTCAATCGATTCTACTGACCTTCTGTGCCCACACATATGTTTGCATTACAACTGATGACATACTATAGAGTAGGTGTTATAATCTATGCCAGGCATAATGAAAAATTATCTGAATGGGTCCTGAACAGTAAGCAGTCTAGAGATCCATATCACAAATGAGGCCATTGGACAATGATTCTATTGCACTACAGAATGCTAGTCCACTCAGAGAGTCTTATTGGTTGCTGACAGTGCTGAATAATTACACTTCATTGCTAATGACTTAGAATGATTAGCTGTGTGACATCCTGTGATTGGTCAAACAGCTGGACGATGCAACCACAACCAGACCCATGGGACAAGAGGTTCCTGGGAAAGATGGAGCAGAAACAGCAGATGGGATAGTGTGGGACAGGCTGTGTCCCAAATGGCACCCAATGCAACTTGGCATTAATGTCGGAAACCCTCTCTCTGGTCAAACAATCCACCATTGTTCCTGTACCCAAGAAAGCAAAGGTAACTGAACTAAATGACTATTGCCCCGTAGCACTCACTTCTGTCATCATGAAGTGCTTTGAGAGGCTAGTTAAGGAACATATCACCTCCACCTTACCCGACACCCTAGACCCACTACAATTTGTATACCGCCCCAACAGATCCACGGATAACGCAATCATCATCGCACTGCACACTGCCCTATCCCATCTGGACAAGAGGAATACCTATGTGAGAATGCTGTTCATCGACTACAGCTCAGCCTTCAACAGCATAGTGCCCTCCAAGCTCATCACTAAGCTATGGGGCCCTAGGTCTGAACCCCACCCTGTGCAACTGGATCCTGGACCGACCCCAGGTGGTGAAGGTAGGCAACAACACCTCCACTACGCTGATCCTCAACACAGGGGCCCCACAAGTGTGCGTGCTCAGCCCCCTCCTGTACACCCTGTTCACCCATGACTGTGTGGCCCTGGGGGAGTGGTGCCAGGAAAATAACCTCTCCCGCAACGTCAACAAAATGAAGGAGCTGATCGTGGACTCCAGGTGACAGCAGAGAGAGCACGCCCCCATCCACATCGACGGGGCCATAGTGGAGAGGGTGAAAAGCCTCGGCGTGCACATCACTGACAACTTGAAATGGTCCATCCACGCAGACAGTGTGGTGAAGAAGGTGCAACAGTGCCTCTTCAACCTCAGGAGGCTAAAGAAATTTGGCTTGGCCCCTAAGACCCTCACAAACTTCAACAGATGCACCATTGCGAGCATCCTGTCGGGCTTTATCACTGCCTGGTATGGCAATTGCACCGTCGGCAACCGCAGGGCTCTCCAGAGGGTGGTGCTGTCAGCCCAACGCATCACCGGGGGCACACTGCCTGCCCTCCAGGACATCTACAGCACCCGGTGTCACAGGAAGGCCAAGAAGATCATCAAGTACCTCAGCCACCCGAGCCACGGCCTGTTCACCCCGCTACCATCTAGAAGGAGGAGACAGTACAGGTGCATCAAAGCTGGAACCGAGAGACAGAAGCTGTTTTTCAATCTCCAGGCCATCAGACTGTTAAATAGTCACCACTAGCCGGCCTCCGCTCAGTACCCTGCCCTGAACTTAGCCACTGTTACTAGCCGGCTACCACCCGGTACTCTACCCTGCACATAGTCATTGAACACTGGTCACTTTACATACTATTTTACCCACTTCATATGTACAGTGGGGAGAACAAGTATTTGATACACTGCTGATTTTGCAGGTTTTCATACTTACAAAGCATGTAGAGGTCTGTAATTTTTATCATAGGTACACTTAAACTGTGAGAGACGGAATCTAAAACAAAAATCCAGAAAATCACATTGTATGATTTTTAAGTAATTAATTTGCATTTTATTGCATGACATAAGTATTTGAGACATCAGAAAAGCAGAACTTAATATTTGGTACAGAAACCTTTGTTTGCAATTACAGAGATCATACATTTCCTGTAGGTCTTGACCAGGTTAGCACACACTGCAGCAGGGATTTTGGCCCACTCCTCCATACAGACCTTCTCCAGATCCTTCAGGTTTCGGGGCTGTCGCTGGGCAAAACGGACTTTCAGCTCCCTCCAAAGATGTTCTATTGGGTTCAGGTCTGGAGACTGGCTAGGCCACTCCAGGACCTTGAGATGCTTCTTACGGAGCCACTTCTTAGTTGCCCTGGCTGTGTGTTTCGGGTCGTTGTCATGCTGGAAGACCCAGCCACGACCCATCTTCAATGCTCTTATTGAGGGAAGGAGGTTGTTGGCCAAGATCTCGCGATACATGGCCCCATCCATCCTCCCCTCAATACGGTGCTGTCGTCCTGTCCCCTTTGCAGAAAAGCATCCCCAAAGAATGATGTTTCCACCTCCATGCTTCACGGTTGGGATGGTGTTCTTGGGGTTGTACTCATCCTTCTTCTTCCTCCAAACACGGCGAGTGGAGTTTATACCAAAAAGCTATATTTTTGTCTCATCAGACCACATGACCTTCTCCCATTCCTCCTCTGGATCATCCAGATGGTCATTGGCAAACTTCAGACGGGCCTGGACATGCGCTGGCTTGAGCAGGGGGACCTTGCATGCGCTGCAGGATTTTAATCCATGACGGCGTAGTGTGTTTCTAATGGTTTTCTTTCAGACTGTGGTCCCAGCTCTCTTCAGGTCATTGATCAGGTCCTGCCGTGTAGTTCTGGGCTGATCCCTCACCTTCCTCATGATCATTGATGCCCCACGAGGTGAGATCTTGCATGGAGCCCCAGACTGAGGGTGATTGACCGTCATCTTGAACTTCTTCTATTTTCTAATAATTGCGCCAACAGTTGTTGCCTTCTCACCAAGCCGCTTGCCTATTGTCCTGTAGCCCATCCCAGCCTTGTGCAGGTCTACAATTTTATCCCTGATGTCCTTACACAGCTCTCTGGTCTTGGCCATTGTGGAGAGGTTGGAGTCTGTTTGATTGAGTGTGTGGACAGGTGTCTTTTATACAGGTAACGAGTTCAAACAGGTGCAGTTAATACAGGTAATGAGTGGAGAACAGGAGGGCTTAAAGAAAAACTAACAGGTCTGTGAGAGCCGGAATTCTTACTGGTTGGTAGGTGATCAAATACTCATGTCATGCAATAAAATGCAAATTAATTACTTAAAAATCATACAATGTGATTTTCTGGATTTTTGTTTTAGATTCCGTCTCTCACAGTTGAAGTGTACCTATGATAAATATTACAGACCTCTACATGCTTTGTAAGTAGGAAAACCTGCAAAATCGGCAGTGTATCAAATACTTGTTCTCCCCACTGTATATACTGTATTCTAGTCAAGGCTCATCCTATATAACTACTACTGTACACACCTTTTCTATTCATATACTGTCCATAATGTCTATACACACCATCATATACATGTATATTTATATTCCAGACTCTGACATTGCTCGTTCTGATATTTCTCAATATTTTCTAAATTCCTTTATTTTTATTTTTTGGATTTATGTGTATTTATTTGTATTATTGCACTGTTCGAGCTGGAAAAAACATAAGCATTTCGCTGCACCTGCGATAACATCTGCAAAATATGTGTACGCGACCAATAAAATTGGATTTTATTTTTATTTTATTACCCTATGGTGCACTACTTTGACCACCAGGGCCAAAACAGTAGGGCTCCGGTCAAAAGTAGTGCACTATATATAACAGGGAATAGCGTGCCATTTGGGACTTAGCCTTTAGAAGTGTGAAGTATACAACCCAGCAGCCGTTGCACCATGAAGGTGGTCCTCTGTAGCTCAGCTGGTAGAGCAAAGCGCTTGTAACGCCAAGGTAGTGGGTTCGATCCCCGGGACCACCCATACACAAAAATGTATGCACGCATGACTGTAAGTCGCTTTGGATAAAAGCGTCTGCTAAATGGCATATTAATTAATTAATTAATTATTAATGTAATATCTAACTACATTATTTCCTGTTCGTTTAGACCACAATGAGTCTCATTCAAATATAATTTTGTTCAGAATTAAAACACCAAACCCCAATTTTCTGGTACTGTTTCCCCTGGGTATAGGGAGTAATCCTGTGATATAGAAAATTAATCCCTCAATATTATTTTACAGCATGGTGAATGCTCTAATCCGCTCCTAAATGGCATGAACATTGAAACAATTCACATCTGTAGCCTTCTGGTCCCCTATAAATGTCCTCTGTAATGTGAGCTATTTCTGAACTATTTCTCTGTGCGCCCACTACTGTAGAGAACAAAGATGACATTCACCATGTAGTATAGCCTTTCTCTGTTTCATGCGCAGCAGCATGTCCCAAAGACTATGTCACTGTGCTCCACTTCTAAAAGGACTGAACCTCAAATGGTATGGGCAATTCTACGTTAACAGAGTGATGCTGAGACTCAGATTTTTCACACTCCTTGTGCTCAGAGTTTAATGTTTTGTTTAACTTTGCAATCATTTTTTGGCATACATTTTAAAGTGAAAAATCTGAGTCTCAGCATCACTCTGTTATCGTGGAATTGTCCGTACGCATTTATCATTAGCTGTTCATATCATGTGTTCAGAAGTGCTATACGTTATGTAGCCTACATGAAACTAAGCATGAGTCTGCCTCTATCTCTGCCTCTGGGACAGGGCTGAATAAATACAGTGGGTCTCGGCTCAGGCAGAAAAACAAGAATTGGCTCCAAACAAGAGTTCAGTCCAAAGTCAACATCTTCTCAGGTCTGAGGCTGTGGCAGACTCGCTCTCTCTGCAATAGGAACAACAAACCCTGTGCCCCCCTCTCCCTCCCTGCCGGCACCCACTCCTCCTCACAATAAGATGCAGATAGCTTATTGACTTTGGCCCTAGTGAAGGCTTCAGTCTCTGGCTTAGTGGTAAACTCCTCGGAAGATACTGAGGATGGGAAAGGGGCCTGGCTGGGTCATGTGAATCTCATCATAATCCAATAACAGAGCAGAGACTATATGTCTGCAGTGGAGAGGCCTCTATCTCCTCATGGGACTCTGCTATTAGAATGCTCATGTACACAGAAGAAGTAAACAATTTCACAAGAGGCAGAAGATCGTCAATTCTAAATTTAGACACTGATCTGCTCCCTGCCCCCCTCCACCCACCCCCTCCCTGCCTTAAATTCAGCAAACAACAAATAAATATAGCTATTCAATTCATTGTTCTGTGACTTCTTACACAATGCAAAGTAGTTAACAACATTTACATTAGTCTCGCTCTGGGCACATTGTTTTGCCTGTGTGTCCCTGAGATAGAAGGCCTCTCTCTAAGATAGATGGCCATTCTTTGGGCCCCCATTGGCCCCCAAACAGGAAATATCTGCCTGTACCCAGTCTACTCACTATAAATGTGTCAGCAGCATGTCCTGTATTGTTTCTCATGCCCTTTCTACCCGCTGTGTTCCCTCTATTTGTGTTGCTCAACACTTGGCAGCTGGTTCCCATTAGGGCTCTACCGGGGGCCAGCGGGGGCCTCCACAAACACCCCAACCCCAGGCAGAACACAGAGTTGAGACGCAGCACTGTGGCCAGAGTGCGGCGCTAGATATATGGATCCACACAGCAAGATCCTCTCACACCCAAACCACCCCAGCACTTCACAAAAAAGTCTAAGAGGCATACTGACTGATTACAAATCTCTCTCTCTTGCAGTGACTATCAAAACCCATTAGAGTTTAGCTAAAGAAGCATTCAGCACAGTTCATGGACATAATATCCAATGTGACCGTCTGATTCAGTCATGTGGAAAAGGTGATGTGGAAAAGTTTGCAACAACAACAGGTCCTCTGTATTTAGCTGTGATAAGGAACTGGAAGCCTGCTGTGCATCCTGTACCAGCCAAGCAGAGGAAAAACAAAATGTCTGGTCTTACTTTCATCACCGACTGCTGTTCCCAATGTAAACCAATGGAAGTCGCTGGGCAGACGATCCCTGAGAGGACGATGGAGAGTAGAAGGCAGAGGCAGGGCAGAGCTCTAGTAGCAGACATGTCTGTGTATAAGTCCAGTGGAGCACTGCTCCCTCTCACTCTCTGTCTCTTCCTGTCCTGTCTGTAGTGAAGTCTCTCTGCGACACAGGCAGCTCTCTCTCTCCCTCGCTCTGCAGCACCCGTTGGTTTAACTTTTCCACTGGTCCGAGCTCCAGACGCGGTGCAAGCGCCAGTCCTATAAAACAAATTGTGTGCACTTCCTCTCAATTTCCTCCTATGCCTCCCCCAGCGGACCTGCCTCCCCAAAGCCTGAACTTAAATCACATTCAGATGGGAAGTCTGGAGAGGGAGAGAGAGAGGGGGGAGCAATAAAAATGGAGAGAAAATTAGAGATCAACAGGGTGCACTAGACTAGTGTGTATATCCGACAGACAGGCAGACAGGCAGACAGTGTAGTCATCCAGATGGCATATCTCCCTCTGGCAGTCACATAGAGTGTTGTTGGGCAGCAGACGTCTCCGTTTGCAGGGTCCCTCAATGGCACCCTTTCACCTTGGGGGGGCTGAGCAGCAGACACCAACCCCACTCAGAGCCCTCCCTCCCCCTCTGGTCCACTGGTCCAGGCAGAGAGGGTGGCCGGGATAAGCCTCAGCACTACGTCTGCAGTGCAGGAGAAAAAAAAGCTGCCCCCCACCCCACCTCTTCACACTTATCCCCCTCCCTGGCTGGTGCTGCCCCTCTGTTTTTCTTTACACAGGTCAGACTGTCAAAGAAGGTGATACATTTATGAAAACTGTGTTAAGGCCAGGATGGTTCCCCCACCAGTAAGGAGGCCAGTGACTGACTGACTGAGTGCTACTTTCAGCCATAAAGGAAGTATTGTCAAAGTTCAACGCTGTGTACTCTAAGATCAAAGTATAGTGTCTGTGTCGCGGCATTCAGCTACAAGAGCATTAGTGAGGTCGGGCACTGATGTTGGGTAATTAGGACTGGCTCACAGTCAGCGTTCCAATTCATCCCAAAAGGTGTTAGATGGGGTTGAGGTCAGGGCTCTGTGCAGGCCAGTCAAGTTCTTCCACACCGATCTTGACCAACCATTTCTGTGTGGACCTCGCTTTGTGCACGGGAACATTGTCATGCTGAAAGAGGAAAGGGCCTTCCCCAAACTGTTACCACAAAGTTGGAAGCATAGAATCGTCTAGAATGTCATTGTATGACTGTAGCATTAAGATTTCCCTTCATTGGAACTAAGGAGCTTAGCCTGAACCATGAAAAACAGCCCCAGACCAATATTCCTCCTCCACCAAACTTTACAGTTGGCACTATGCATTGGGGCAGGTAGCGTTTTCCTGGCATCCGCCAAACCCAGATTTGTCCGGCGGACTGACAGATGGTAAAGCGTGATTCATCACTCCAGAGAACGCGTTTCCACTGCTCTGGAGTCCAATGGCGGCGAGCTTTACACTACTCCAGCCGACACTTGGCATTGCGCATAGTGATCTTGAGCTTGTGTGCGGCTGCTCGGCCATGGAAACCCATTTCATGAAGCTCCCAATGAACAGTTATTGTGCTGACGTTGCTTCCAGAGGCAGTTTGGAACTCGGTAGTGATTGTTGCAATTGAGGACAGACGATTTTTACGCACAACGCGCTTCAGCACTCGGCGGTCCCGTTCTGTGAGCTTGTGTGGCCTACCACTTCGCGGCTGAGCCGTTGTTGCTTCTAGACGTTTCCACTTCACAGTAAAAGCATTTACAGTTGACTTGGGTAGCTCTAGCAGGGCAGAAATGTGACGAACTGACTTGTTGGAAAGGTGGCATCCTATGACGCTGCTACGTTGAAAGTCACTGAGCTCTCCAGTAAGGCCATTCTACTGCCAATGTTTGTCTATGGAGATTGCATGGATGTGAGCTCGATTTTATACACCTGTCAGGAACGGGTGTGGCTGAAATAGCCAAATCCACTAATGTGACGGGGTGTCCACATACTTTGGTATATATAGTGTATGTCTCGGATGATCAATAAACAGGCCGTCACATTCCACTGATGCATATTAGGAATGTTCCTTTTAATTCTGCCTTCCTTCCATGCAAGAGCAAAACAAGACCACAATAACATGTCCGTTACCACTTCTACTTCAATGGAACGCATCAGAGGAGATCAAACGTCAACCTTTATAATATGCATAGGAATTCTCTCTCTCACACACTAACACACAGCACACACATTGCCTTATGTACAGCCTGGCCTCAGGAGTAACAACTGTGCTAGCCTCACACAGTATACCATCACTCCAACCTGGCCAACCATGTAGCAGGAATCCACCCAGTTGCTGTCCAGTTTGGGGCTCCTGCCTTTCACTCTCTTGGAGCCGTACACCCACACCAGGTCTCCTGATGTAAAATGTTGCCCCCTCACATGCACATCATACACCCAGTAGAAGGATTGGCAGATTTGCTTAAGAGTCTTGGTAATGCCGAAATGTCCTACACCAGGGTGTCCTTGGTGTAGCTCCAGCACTTCTTCTCTCAGGACATCTGGGACCACAAACTGCCAACGAGCCTCTCCTGAGGCTGATTAAAACCAGCTTATTTCCACCCCAGGCCACTGTGACCACAGTCCCCTCACAGTGGGTGACTGCTTCACCACCTCATCACAGGGGGGCTATGTCCTTCCTCCACCCAGCAAATCACCATCTGTAGGTCGGGATCAGCCTGGTGTTGTTCCAGCCACCGTCAGTATCTGCTGGCAGCAATGCCCGATACACATGGCCTTTGGACAGATGTCGCTCTGCTTCTCGAGCATCTGTGCGCTCACAATGCTTGACACAGCCTGGACAGTGCATCAGCATTGATGCAGTGATTCTCCCCGGCATGGTGAACGATGGTGTACTGGAAAGCCTGCAGCTGCTCTGTCCAGCGGGTCACTTACCCCTCAGGTTCTTTAAAGTAGAGAAGCCACTTCAAAGCTGCGTGTTCTGTTCGGATGACGAAGGGCAGGTCACAGAGGTGGCGGCAGAGGTGATGAGTCCACTACTGCCAGGAGTTCTCGGTGAGTGATGCAGTAGTTCCTCTCTGCCTTGTTGAAGGTATGGTTATAGTATGCCACTACCCGCTCACCCTCAGTGGTGACCTGCGACAGGACTGCTCCCAGCCCCTCACCACTGGCATTGGTATCCAGGACGAACTGTCTCTGTGGGTCTGAGGCAATGAGGACGGGGGCTTCACAAATGGCCTTTTTCAGGGCTTCAAAGGCAACCTGATGCGCTTGGTTCCACTGGAAGTCATTCCTTTCTTCAGGAGCCAGTTCAGAGGAGCAGCCACAGAAGCCTGCCACTAACCTCCTGCAGTATTGGGCTAGGCCGAAGAATGCCCATACTTGGTGGATGTCTCTCGGGGTAGGCCAGTGCTGTACTGCAGCGACTTTGTCCCCCATTGTTTTGAGGCCCTCACTCTGTGGACGAGGAATGTGACCTCCCTTTTCAGCAGGCAACACTTTTCAGGGTGCAGCTTGAGTCCTGCGGCACAGATCCTCTCCAAGACCTCCCTCAGCGCCTCGAAGGCAGCATCAAAGTCCAGCCCATGTGCCAGCACATTGTCCAGGTACACATACAGTGTTCAGGGAGCATGCCAGCCAGTACTTTCTCCATCAGCCGTTCAAACATTGCTGGGGCGTCGCATAGTCCGAACTGCCACAGCCCCTTCCCTGTGGTGAAGGCAGTCTTGGCCTTGTCCTCTGGAGCCATGGCCACCTGCCAGTAGCCGCTTTGAAGGTCCAAAGAAGAAAACCATGTGGACTTCACCACCAAGTCAAGGGACTCATCCACCCAGGGCAGCGGGTAAGAGTCCTTTACAGTTATATAATTCACCTGGCAGTAGTCCACAGTAGCCTCCATGTCACATCCTTCTTTTGGACCAACACCACTGGGGAGGCCCAGGTGCTGTCTGAGGGTTCGATAATATCAGCTGGCAGCATGTCTTCCACATTCTCATATGCGATGGCCTGCCATCCAGTGGGGAGGCGACGGTGGCGCTGACGGAGGGGCTGGCATCGCCTGTATTGATTTGGTGCTGGACCAGATGAGTACACCCAGGGGTGGTGGTCGAAGCTGTGACGGAACTCAAACAGCAGATCCCAAAGGCGACGATGTTGTTCCGGCTCCATGCCTTCTCAGTTCTTCTCGCAAATGACTGAATCACCTCAACAGCAACAAGCTCTGCAGTCTGAGAGTGACCAGGGGTGATATCGTCTGACTGGGCTACCACTGCAGGGCATGGCACTTGGTCAGTTGGCTTTTGAGTCCATGTAGGACTCCTGGGGGTCACAGCTTGGATGGCTGTATGGAATAGGAGTTGAGTCAGGCTGGGAGTGGGGTAGGCTGGTGTAAACACATCCACAGGGTGCTGTACACTGGGGGGTTGTGCAGGTTCAGTGCCTGCTAGGGGGGGGGGGAGATGCCTGCTTCCAGAGGGCAATGCTTTGATAGGACTGCGGTCTGGAGTGTCTCTGTGAGAGTGTCTTGGGGATGCTGTATTGGACCTGGTGGTTGGCTCTCGATTTGTTGCACCACAGCAGCAGTAGTAGGAGCAGGGGAAGGCCCAAGACATATGGCAGGACAGCCATAAAAGGTTATCACCTCAGCAAGAAGATCCACCCGCCCTGCACAGGAAGTCCAAACTCAATAGGCACTTCTCTCTGACCTCCGCAACCCAGATGGGGTGGTGGAACATTCTGTCAGCTATACATACAGTATATTTTTATTTTTTATTTCACCTTTATTTAACCAGGTAAGCCAGTTGAGAACAGGTTCTCATTTACAACTGCGACCTGGCCAAGATAAAGCAAAGTAGTGCAATAAAAACAACACAGAGTTACATATGGGGTAAAAAAACATAGTCAGAAATACAACAGAAAATATATATACAGTGTGTGCAAATGTAGCAAGTTATGGAGGTAAGGCAATAAATAGGCTATAGTGCAGAATAATTACAATAGTATTAACACTGGAATGCTAGATGTGCAAGAGATGATGTGCAAATAGAGATACTGGGGTGCAAAAGAGCAAAATAAATAACAATATAGGGATGAGGTAGTTGGGTGGGCTAATTTCAGATGGGCTGTGTACAGGTGCAGTGATCGGTAAGGTGCTCTGACAACTGATGCTTAAAGTTATTGAGGGAGATAAGAGTCTCCAGCTTCAGAGATTTTTGCAATTCGTTCCAGTCATTGGCAGCAGAGAACTGGAAGGAATGGCGGCCAAAGGAGGTGTTGGCTTTGGGAATGACCAGTGAGATATACCTGCTGGAGCGCAGACTACGGGTGGGTGCTGCTATGGTGACCAATGAGCTAAGATAAGGCGGGGATTTGCCTAGCAGTGATTTATAGATGGCCTGGAGCCAGTGGGTTTGACGACGAACATGTAGTGAGGACCAGCCAACAAGAGCGTACAGGTCACAGTGGTGGGTAGTGTATGGGGCTTTGGAGACAAAACGGATGGCACTGTGATAGACTACATCCAATTTGCTGAGTAGAGTGTTGGAGGCTATTTTGTAAATGACATCGCCGAAGTCAAGGATCGGTAGGATAGTCAGTTTTACGAGGGCATGTTTGGCAGCATGAGTGAAGGAGGCTTTGTTGCGAAATAGGAAGCCGATTCTAGATTTAACTTTGGATTGGAGATTCTTTATGTGAGTCTGGAAGTTGAGTTTACAGTCTAACCAGACACCTAGATATTTGTAGTTGTCCACATACTCTAGGTCAGACCCGTCAAGAGTGGTGATTCTAGTCGGGTGGGCGGGTGCTAGCAGCGTTCGATTGAAAAGCATGCATTTAGTTTTACTAGTGTTTAAGAGCAGTTGAAGGCTACTGAAGGATTGTTGTATGGCATTGAAGCTCGTATGGGAGGTTTGTTAACACAGTGTCCAATGAAGGGCCAGATGTATACAAAATGGTGTCGTCTGCGTAGAGGTGGATCTGAGAGTCACCAGCAGCAAGAGCGACATCATTGATATACACGGAGAAAAGTGTCGGCCCAAGAATTGAACCCTGTGGCACCCCCATAGAGACTGCCATAGGTCCAGACAACAGGCCCTCCGATTTGACACACTGAACTCTATCTGAGAAGTAGTTGGTGAACCAGGCGAGGCAGTCATTTGAGAAACCAAGGCTATTATCCACATAGGCCGATCCCATCATTGGAGCCTGGTCACCCGTGACAGTCCCAATGGGACACCGACAGCCCCCAGGTAGGTGTGGGGGGGGGCAATACGTTAGTGTGGATCAGTGTAGCGGTGGAACCTGTATCAATGAGGGCCTCCACGCTCTGGCTTCCTATTTGCACAGGTATCCGACAGCTGTCAGGGGGTTGAGGGGGTAGAGGATGGAGGCAGGCCGGACACTATTCACCAGTGGTAGTCTCTCTGTGTTTTGTTTTTGTTGGTGTGCCCAGTGGTGCACCAACTGCACTGGATCCATCCCGTTTCCCAAACGTTGTGGTTCTGGAGTGGCTCTAGATTCCACAAGGGTGCAATATCTCATCTGGTGACCTTTCCAGCCACAGCGCCAGCAAATTTGCTGTTATAAATTCGTTGGTCAACCATCAGGCCGGGCAGGCGTTGTGTTGAGGTTCTCTCTGCCGCTGGTCGAGGTGGGAGGCTTGGAAGTTGCACCTGGTACATTTGGGGGAGGGGTCTCCCAGCTGAGGTGGCCTGCCCTTCTCTGAGGACTTCCTCGGTCAGGGCCTTTGTTAGTGCCGCCTCTAGTGTCTCTGGTGCGCAAAGGCGAACCTGTTCACGGAGTCTATCTGGTGTTAGCCCCTTGATGAAAGCCTCTGTAGCAAGGGTCATGACAATGCTGTCTGAGAACTGGGGGATCCTGTATGTGCCAAATAGCGAACCTCAGTGGCACAAACACCCAGTGTCTCCCCGGGCTTTGGACTCGCTCAGCAAACTGTTGACGCCAAGGCTGGCACCGGCTGACCAAACCGCAGAGTTTTTGTAGTTGCTATAGCCAGGGGATCCTTCATCTCCTGTTCAGACAGGTCCAGTAGTACTTGCTGGGCTTCCCTTTCCAGTAACATGGCCAACTGTTCTCTTCTCTCTGTAGTGGAACACCTGTTAGCTGCAGCCACTAGCTCAAACTTGGCTTTGAAGGCTTCCCATCAAACTGGCATACTTTGAGCCTCTCCCGGCGAGCCCCAGAGCAGTCAGTATCAGCCTTTTGCTGCTGTCACTGTGTCACTGCTACATTTGGGGCTAGGATTAGCATCCTGGCTAATGTTAGCATTAGCATTGGGATTCACATTGACATTAGCATCAGCGCTAATATTTGTGCTCACATTATCCTCTCTTGGCATTTTAGCATCTGTGCTATTGTCCCTCTCGCTCTGACGAATAGCCTGTGCTGAGGAGTATTACGGCTAAGGTGTAACCCATCCATCCATCCATCCAACAACACCCTAGTAGCTCATGTTGCCCCCCTGCAGTATTGGCCATAACTGTTCCATTTCCTCTCATTAGTTTCATGAGTTTAGGTTCCTCACTCCATTCGTGCAAGGCACCCTCTTGTTCAAGTTGTAGTTTCAAAAAGGGCCAATCTGTCTGTAGATTCAGGGCAATTGGCTGTTCCTCTTTCTCTGGTAATTTCCCAATCATAACTTTACTAGCTTAAATAACAAACGGACGGAGAGGGAAATACGGTTAATGCCAACAGGTGTTTTAATGTTACATAAATCACAGCCCAGAGATATAATCACAAGAGAGAGAAATTATATCAGAAAAAACTCATGTGCAGCTCCCCCCCTCTTCTATTACCATGAAAACCCCATAAACAATGAACATGACTGGTGCTACCAGCCTGGGGCAGGGTCTGCCCACCCTATTCCCTGAGGGTCGCTACAATACTTTAAGTATTTCTGAGCATCTCCATGACGAATGATACCTACTAATGGTCTAGTTACTTTAGACAGAAATTAAGTAGGGAGGTTGGTCGGGGAGGATGGGTAGTAACTAGTTACCACAGCCACAAAGTCAGAAGGCGCGCCTACTCGACCAATCAGATGAGGGAGTGTGATGACGCATATGCTGATTTACGGTTCATCGGAAACGACCAATCAGATGAAAGAGTGTAATGACGCATATGCCGACCGGTTTGCAGGGGCAGACGAGAGACATACATTTATTTTATCTATTGATCCATCAATGATTTAGTTATTTATTAGATATAGTAAAACCAACTGTTATAAATGCAAAGTGTTAATCGGATGTCTTATTCAGACACAGCTTGCAAGTTTATCATGATATTTGCCCCTACTCATAGTTACTTGTCTTAACCCAAAATAGGTTTACTCCAATATCTGCAATGTTTTTTAAATGGCATGCAGACAAATTAATTGACTCATCTTGATTTTAGATCCACAAGTAAAACACAAGTAAAACGTACACAGTTTGAAATAAATGTTCAGACATTTTTTTATTTTATTTTAATTTTATCGGCAGATAATCTGCTGATTTAAGATGTATTTATTTTATTGGCCCATCCACCCCCCTCTTCGGAGGACAAAAGTAACTTTTAATAAAAAATGTATTGATATTTTGTTACATATACAGTGCCTTCAGAAAGTATTCACACCCCTTGACTTTTTCCACATTGTGTTGTGTTACAGCCTGAATTAAAAATGGATTAATTTGAGATTTTTAGTCACTGGCCTACACACAATCCCGAGGGAACCGGGTGGATGGTTGCCAGGTAGAGCTCTACCTGGAGCAGAAAACCCTGACACCCGGCAGCTGTACTGTCATATGCCCTCGGGAGCGAGAGCCGAATCCCACTGGACCCAGATGGTGAAGAGGTGGACAGCGGTGTAGGTGGTGGTGTAATTGGAAGAGGTATAGGGAAACCTCCTCTCTCCCATCGCTCCATAGTATTCACCACTCGTTCCATAGCGGTGCTGAGAGCCTGGATCATGGTCGCTTGTTGTTGGATGCGTTCCTCCATCGATTTGGCTGGCATTGCTGTACCTGCTGACTCCATATTTTGGTGCGTGTTTCTGTCAAGGTGTCAGTGTAATGCGGTAGGACGAAGTCAGGCGCAGGACACAGAGCTAATCGGAAAAACGTACTTTACTCGTAGGTAATAGAAAGAACAAACCTCCACGCAGGGAGGAACAAACCCGCACACTAACGACAACCAAAACATGAACAAACACGCACAACACAGTGTGAGACAGAGGGTTAAATAGGGAAGACATAACTACATGATGGGAAACAGGTGTGACCAATAAAGACAAAACAAGTCGAACATAGACACATGGATCGGTAGTAGCTAGTACTCCGGTGACGACGAACGCCGAAGCCTGCCCGAGCAAGGAGGAGTGGCATTATGTTTGTGTTTCAATATACTATCTAACCCCTAATCTCCCATTTATCTAACATTTACAGTACCTAACCTCCAGTATGGGCTGAGAATATTATGGAATGATGAGGGAGCCTTTACAGCTGCACATGACTGTGGGTGATTACAGTGAAGAAGTGTTTGTTATGATAGACCTTAGATTTTTCTCTGGCTGCCTGAGCTTGGCATGTGGCAGAGAGTGAAAGAGGATCCCCTAGGCTCAGCCAAACAGCCGTACGAGGCGAGGAGGAGATGAGGGGGGCACAGGTTGACCTTTCAGGGCCCTCTTGGACTCTCTGATCTCCCTCTCGCTCCAGGAGAGACCATAAAGCAGTCTGCACCTCTTTACTCTATGTGACACTGCTCAGCCTAACCCCATCACGGTGGAATGAGGTATACATTTCACAGAGAAAATCTAACACCCAAGCTGTTTTAAATTAAATTAACTTGAGGACACTGTCTGGTTAGTTGACCATAGAGACTGACAGGAGAAGAAAAACGACAAATGCAAGGCAAAGAAGTTGCAGGAAATTAAATGTCCATGTATTTGGAAATGATGTATTTGGAAATAATGTATTTGGAAATCCTCATGAAATCCAATATTTGGGAAATACTTCAGTCTTTAGGACTCAAGAAGATTGTGGAGGGACAGTACTGCCATACAGTATGACGGCTGAACCACAGGAATGCTATGTCTTCCACAATGTCTACTACAGTGGCTTCCCAGAAAGCTCTCCTGTCCAGTTGTGAGTGCCGTACATTCAGCTGGTCCATAGTAAAGTGAAGTGGAGGATACAGTCTGAGTCCCAAATGGCACCCTATTCCCTATATAGTGCACCACTTTTGAACATGGGGCTCCACTGAGGCAGCATGGTGAAGGATATATGCATCATTTCCTGGTCAGGGGATGATGATGATTATCCAAACATAGGCCACCTGTCACGTCTCCTCCCGTGGCTCCCCTCCGGCACTCTGATTCGCCGGTCTACTGAGCCACCGGTCTGAGTGCACCACCTCGGCAACACCGGAATGGATACCCAACGCACCCTAATCACCTCCAGCACCTCACCTATTTAGCCCTGGACTGTTCTGAATGATGTTGTGTGTGATTGTTAAGCTTTGTGTCATTTACTCGATCTTTGTTATTTCTCATTGTTAAGTAAACCTTGACCTTGTTCATTCCTGCATCTGTGTCCTGCCTCTTTGTATATTTACGTCATTTAGCAGACGCTCTTATCCAGAGCGACTTACAGTTAGCGCATACATTATTTTATCGAACCCACAACCCTGGCGTTGCAAACACCATGCTCTACCAACTGAGCTACATCCCCTGCTGGCCATTCCCTCCCCTACCCTGGACGAATTGTGCGCCGCCCCATGGGTCTCCCGGACACGGCCGGCTACGACAGAGCCTGTATTCGAACCAGGATCTCTAGTGGCACAGCTAGCACTGCGATGCAGTGCCTTAGACCACTGCGCCACTCGGGAGGTTATACTCAGTACTCGTCACAGAATCACACACCAAACGAAAATGGATGCAGCAGGAGTTTCCCAGTGCCTTGACCAGCACCAACAGTAGCTTGCCAAGTTGAACGCCGCCATGCAGGAAGTGCTCAAAACTCTGCATAATCTACCCAGCGCTCCGCTTCCACCTCAGTGAGCGGTGAGTGCCCCCAATCCACCTGTTCCCGTGCTATCACCCACTTCTGCGGGAACCCTCGCCCTACCGGAGCGCTATGACGGTAAAACTACTAAATGTAGCGGCTTTCTGCTACAGGTTTCACTTTATCTGTCGCGTCAGCCTGGGGCATATCCATCTGACCAAGCCAGGATAGCGCTGGTGATATCGCTACTTAAAGGAAAGGCGCTGGATTGGGCCATGGCAGTCTGGGAAGGAGAGGAGGCAGTGGCGCTTCCCTACCCCACCTTCCTCGCTCGGTTCAGGGCGGTGTTTGATCATCCCACGGAGGGAAAGGACGGGGGTGAGCGTCTCCTCCATCTACAACAGAAAGAGGGGGCAGCGTTCGAGTACGCTCTGAGCTTTTGCACGGTGGTGGCATCTTTCGGCTGGAATGAGCGTGCTCTGTGCACTGCCTTCAGGAGAGCCTTACGGGAGGACATCATGACGGAACTCGCATGTCGGGATGATGAGATGGACCTTGATACCCTCATCACCACGTCCATCCATCTTGACGACATGTTGAGAGAGAGACGGCATTCCCAACACCTCCCGGAGCCTCGACGCTCACCCCTTCTGAGTTATGGAAGCTGCCCTGCTTCCGAGTCCTCACCAATGGAGGTGGGCAGCACCCCCTACACCACCACAGACCACAGATCTCCTGGCAGCTCCCTATCTAGGCGGTATGACTCCCGTCGCCGCTCCGTGAGTGTTACGTCAGCTCCTATCACAAAACCATTGTTTTTAGTTCCCATAACGGTAACTGGTTATTCCTTCTCTTCCATTTCTACTGCAATGATAGATTCCGGATCAGTGGGGAACCTTATAGATAGGGAGCTGTCTCTGAATGGGCGTTACCCACCGTGCCACTGTCATCTCCGCTACACGTCACCTCACTGGACAATAAACCCCTTGGATCAGGCACCATTACACACGTCACTCTCCCCATCACCATCACCATTCCCACACTACCGGAGCACCACGAGGAGCTGTCATTCCACATCGTCACATCACCCCTTCACCGGATCGTCTTGGGATTGCCCTGGCTCAGACTACACAACCCCACCATCAAGTTTAGCACCAAGAGAATCACAGCCTGGTCCACCTTATGCCGGAAGACCTGCCTGCCAGTGGTTTGTTGTTCCACGTCAGTGGAGAGTCCGGAGTCCGCCCTCCAGCCCAACATTCCATGTGAGTACGCAGATATCTCTGATGTCTTCTCTTCATTAAAGGTTACGTGTCTCCCTCCTCACAGGCTCTGGGACAGTGCCTGCTTGAGGGACAACACCCCCCGAAGAGTCGCATTTACACCCTTTCCATGGCGGAGACTGAGGCCATGGAGTAGTATGTGGCGGAGACCCTGAAACAGGGGTTCATCAAACGCTCTACCTCTCCTGCCTCTGCCAGCTTCTTCTTTGTGGCCAAAAAAGATGGAGGACTGAGACCATGCATTGACTACAGAGGGCTAAACGCAGTCACCACCAAGTACCGATACCCCCTCCCTTTGGTTCCATCGGCCATCAAGCAGCTACGAGGGGCCCGGTACTTTACCAAGTTGGACCTGAGGAGTGCCTACAACCTGATCCGAATCCGGGAAGGAGACAAGAGGAAGACGGCATTCAACACTATCTCAGGCCACTATGAATACTGCGTCATGCCCTACTGTCTCGCCAACGCACCTTCTGTGTTCCAGTCCTTCGTCAATGACGTGTTCCGGGACATGCTGAGTAGACAGTAGTCAGGGACGTCCGAGCTGTCCTACTCTGCCTCACGGAACACAGCCTGTTGGTGAAGGGGGACAAATGCGAATTCCACCAACAGGCCATCTCCTTCCTGGGATACCGGATCAGTCCACAGGGGGTGTTCATGGGAGGAGTGAAGACGGACGCCGTCAGGTCATGGCCAGTTCCCACAACCATCAACAGCCTACAGAGCTTCCTGGGCTTCGCTCATTTCTACCGGCATTTCATCAGGTCCTTCAGCTCCATAGCCGCCCCGCTCACCTCTCTCCTAAAGGGTGGGCCTCAGAAGCTGGCCTGGAACCCTGAGGCTGAAGCTGCCTTCAAGAGGCTAAAGGAGAGGTTCACCACAGCGCCCATCCTAAAACATCCAGATCCATCTTGTCCTTTCATCCTGGAGGTGGATGCATCGGAGGAGGGCGTGGGTGCGGTCCTCTCCCAGCGGCATGGTAAGCCAGAGAAAATGTATCCCTGTGCCTTTTTCTCTAAAAAGCTTACCCCCGCAGAGAGGAACTATGGAGTTGGAGACAGGGAGCTGTTGGCGGTGGTCCTCGCTCTGGAGGAATGGAGACACTGGCTGGAGGGCGCAGTCCATCCATTCCGGATTCTTACTGACCACCGGAATTTGGAGCACATACGGGCAGCGAAACGGATGAACTATCGTCAAGCCAGGTGGGCCCAATTTCTCACTCGCTTCCAATTCATTCTGTCCTACCGCCCAGGATCCCAGAATGTGAAAGCTGACGCACTCTCCAGGATGCACCATACCAGAGAAAGGAAGGATCTGGGGAGTCCTTTCCTGCCCTCGTCTCTCATCGTTGCACCTGTCGTTTGGGATGTGGACGAAGACTTCCGCCTGGCGGATCAGGAGGACCCAGCGCCTGCCAACGCCCCTCCGGGGTGCGTGTATGTACCTACCCGTGTCCGTGACTGCCTGCTGATCTGGGTGCACACCACCCTTACGGCAGGACACTCTGGTATTACATGCACCCTGCATTCTCTAGCCCACCTTGGATTCTGATATCTCCCACTATGTCAACTCCTGTTCCGTATGTGCCCAAACGAAGACACCTCGGAACACCCCGGCAGGCAAACTAGTTCCTCTCCCAGTGCCTCAGCGAACTTGGTCACACCTGTCAATAGACTTTGTCACCGACCTTCAACGTTTTGACGGCTTCACCACAGTCATGGTGGTTGTAGATCGGTTCTCCAAATCATGCCGTTTTTTGCCACTAACTGGTCTTCCTTCTGCTCTCACTTCCGGGTATAGGCCTCAGTCGAATGGGCAGGTGGAGCGCATGAACCAGGAGCTGGGGAAGTTTCTTTGTTGCCACTGTCAGGACCGGCAGGGTGAGTGGGCAAGGTTTCTTCCCTTGGCAGAATATGCCCAGAACTCCCTCGTTCACTCCTCTACGGGGCTCACTCCCGTCCAGTGCGTCCTGGGGTACCAGCCGGCCCTGGCCCCTTGGACACCCAGCCAGACCGATGTACCTACTGCTGACAAGTGGTTCCACTGGGCCGGACAGGTCTGGGACGCCGCCCATGTCCATCTCCAGAGGGCCATTTGTCGGCAGAAGGACCAAGCCGACCGCCACCGCAGTGAGGCCCCTGTATTCCAGCCTGGGGATCGTGTCTGGCTGTCCACAAAAAACCTCCCTCTCTGCCTGCCCTGCAAGAAACGGAGCCCCCGGTATGTGGGGCCGTTTAAGGTCCTCTGGCGGATAAATTAGGTATCATACCGGCTGCTCCTTCCCCCTCACTCCCGTGTCTCACCCACTTTGCGTCCTGCCTCTTCGTATACTCAGTACTCGTCACACCACCTGATGATGACGAGGACCCAACCAAAGGACATGAAACATACATGTGTTTATATCAGGGAAATTCCATGATAACAGACTGACACTGAAACTCACTTAAACAGATGGATATAAAAATATTTTATTTTTATGCCCAGCTCATTAGCCCCCTTGGTGATGTGAGGCAATTTCCTCTTCTGCCTAATGGTAATTCCGCCAGTGTGTACACACACATGACAGGCACCCGCGCCCTCAAATCGCTAAGTCCGCCCCTGTGTGTACAGAGGAGAAGGGGCTAATTTGCTGCTGTTTAGATTTCGTACTCTACCTGCCAAAGGTCATGCCTAGGCCTTGGTTGTGTCCAAATAATCCCTCCTCCTTCCTGAAATGTGCACTTGTTTACGGCTCCCAACTAATTTAAAAGCATTGGATTGGTGTAGGCATGGGCTAAAGGGAATTTCTATGTACCAGTAATTTCCTTTTAAATCCATGAAGGGAAGTGAACAAGTGCACACTTTAGGAGAAAGGAGAGACTATTGGAATGCAACCATTGTGACACTGTGGCACTGAAACAATGCTCTTCAGTGCCCTCTAGTGGGGGAAACATCCGCATCCAGATTATTTTGCCAAAATGTATTGTTGTATGTTGTTGTTGGACATTACACAAAAATGATTACTTTTAAATGAGTAATATATATATATATATATATATATATATATGCCTCTGTGTATATAGAACTATTGCTATCATATATCATATTCTAAAGGTGGATATTTAAAAATATTATTGTTGTGGCTAATGAATGCACTTTGCCATGGGAGATTGCCACAGTAAATTGGCCAGTGTTACCTAGTGTTGATTTTTCATTGTAACATTTCTAGTGTTGATTCAGATGTTAATGTGGCAATATGTAACTTTTTTGGCGACCTGACCAAATTCACATAGAAATGTGTGTTTTAGATCTGTCATTCTCATTGAAAGCAAGTCTAAAAAGCTGTAGATATGTTCTATGTGCACTATTTCTATGCTTCCCGTTCTTTCGTTTTTTGCATCTTTTACTTTCGGTTTTGTACACCAGCTTCAAACAGCTGAAAATACAATATTTTCGTTTATGGAAAATATATTTCACAGTGGTTTAGATGGTACAATGTTTCTGTGTACACTGTACTTCCTTGTTTTGTCACATAAACTGAAATTAGGCAAACTATTATAATTTTTCCAACCAGGAAATGGCAGAGCGATTTCTACAGTCGTGGTCAAAAGTTTTGAGAATGACACAAGTATTGGTCTTCACAAAGTTCGCTGCTTCAGTGTTATGAGATATTTTTTTCAGATGTTACTATGGTATACTGAAGTATAATTACAAGCATTCCATAAGTGTCAATTTATTGAAAATGACATTAAGTTTATGCAAAGAGTCAATATTTGCAGTGTTGACCCTTCTTTTTCAAGACCTCTGCAATCTGCCCTGGCATGCTGTCAATTAAGTTCTGGGCCACATCCTGACTGATGGCAGCCCATTCTTGCATAATAAATGCTTGGAGTTTGCCAGAATTTGTGGGTTTTTGGTTGTCCACCCGCCTCTTGAGGATCGACTACAAGTTCTCAATGGGATTAAGGTCTGGGGAGTTTCCTGGCCATGGACCCAAAATGTTGATGTTTTGTTCCCCGAGCCACTTATTAATCACTTTTGCCTTATGGCAAGGTGTCCATCATGCTGGAAAAGGTATTGGTCGTCCACAAACTGTTATTGGATGGTTGGGAGAAGTTGCTCTCGGAGGATGTGTTGGTACCATTCTTTATTCATGGCTGTGTTCTAAGGCAAAATTGTGGGTGAGCCCACTCCCTTGGCTGAGAAGCAACCCCACACATGAATAGTCTCAGGATGCTTTACTGTTGGCATGACACAGGACTGATGGTAGCGCTCACCTTGTCTTCTCCGGACAAGGTGTTTTCCGGATGCCCCAAACAATCGGAAAGGGGATTAATCAGAGAAAATGACTTTACCCCAGTCCTCAGCAGTCCAATCCCTGTACCTTTTGCAGAATATCAGTCTGTCCCTGATGTTTTTCCTGGAGAGAAGTGGCTTCTTTGCTGCCCTTCTTGACACCAGGCCATCCTCCAAAAGTATTTGCCTCACTGTGAGTGCAGATGCGCTCACACCTGCCTGCTGCCATTCCTGAGCAAGCTCTGCACTGGTGGTGCCCCGATCCCACAGCTAAATCAACTTTAGGAGACGGTCCTGGCGCTTGTTGGACTTTTTGGGCGCCCTGACGCCTTCTTCACAACAATTGAACCTCTCTCCTTGAAGTTATAATATAATAACATGTCATTTAGCAGACGCTTTTATCCAAAGCGACTTACAGTCATGCGTGCATACATTTTTTTGTGTATGGGTGGTCCCGGGGATCGAACCCACTACCTTGGCGTTACAAGCGCCGTGCTCTACCAGCTGAGCTACAGAGGACCAAGTTCTTGATGATCCGATAAATGGTTGATTTAGGTGCAATCTTACTAGCAGCAATATATTTGCCTGTGAAGCCCTTTTTGTGCAAAGCAATGATGATGGCACGTGTTTCCTTGCAGGTAACCATGGTTAACAGAGGAAGAACAATGATTTCAAGCACCACCCTCCTTTTAAAGCTTCCAGTCTGTTATTCTAACTCAATCAGCATGACAGAGTGATCTCCAGCCTTGTCCTCGTCAACCCTCTCACCTGTGTTAATGAGAGAATCACTGACATGATGGCAGCTGGTCCTTTTGTGGCAGGGCTGAAATGCAATGGAAATGTTTTGGGGGGATTCAATTCATTTTCATGTTAAAGAGGGACTTTGCAATTAATTGCAATTCATCTGATCACTTCATGAGATTCTGGAGTATATACATATCATCAAAACTGAGGCAGCAGAATTTGTGAAAATTAGTATTTGTGTCATTCTCAAAACTTTTGACCACGACTGTAGATAGTGCATCTTTAAATTAACTTTATGAGTTCTAAATTAAAAGAACCCCAGTGTTGGTGTTCATAACCAATGTTGAGTGTGATTGTTTCATTGTTATCATATTTCCCAGCATGCTCTACTGCAGGTAGATTTTTTTAGGATTGTTTTTTATATCTGTGTTTTTGCATGTACATTGATTGATTAATCTTATGCTACTCAAAGATAAATAACATTCATTTTTCTAAACTAATCCAATCAGTTAATTCGATTTTGTGCACCCATTACTGAAATGGTTGTTCCAGTTTAAATGGCTTACTTAGTCTCCTCATAGTGTTCCCAACCCTGGCAGTCATTCTGAATGCAAGTTGTGGGTGAATACAAATTCCAACTATTGGATAGCCTAACTCTGGCTGGATTCCAATGGGAATTACAGATCACTTTACAAGCCAGCATAAAGTGGCCTGCAGGTAGGGTTGCAAAATTCTGGAAACTTTGCCATAACTCCAAGGTTTTCCAGAAATCCCAGTTGGAAGATTCTGGAATCCTTCAACCAGTATATCTGGGAATTTTGGGAAAGTTACCGGAATTTTGCAACCCTACTTGAAGGCCTGATATGGCCTGTAAACCATGAGTTTCAAGCCACTTTATTAGAGTAAAACTAGGCCTAATTGGTGTAATTGTTAAAAGTACTATGAGGTGTTATTGCAAAACACCATTGGTGTAAACTATATACACTTCCTAGTGTAAAAAAATATATATGAGGTGTTCTTGCATAACACTAAAAGTGTTAATTTCCTTAACACTGATAAAGTGTAACAGTGTCGGCACTAAGCACAGATTTGATTTAACACTGAAAAGTGTGGACCATTATACACACTGGCCCAGTGTTGAATCTTACACTGTCAGTGTTGATTCACCACTGGAGAATTTCCTGTGCAGTATTTGTATTTATTTGGTTGGTCTTTCACTGTTCAGAAGTGTATCTTTGTGGTAAATGAGAAGCACATCACCAGCTAACAGAAAAGAGCATGTGGAAAGAGTTTCACCCACAGTTAGAATATTCTAATTCAGGGGTGGACAACTCTCATAATGGAGAGTTATACCCTCCTGCAGGGTTTTGATCCAGCCCTACACAGAACACATCTGATTATTTTAATCGGCTGCTCCTCTGGACCTTGTTTAGCTGATTCAGGTATAGGGCTGGAGCAAAAGCCTGCTTTCCAGTAGCTTTCCAATATGACGGATGGCCACCCCAGTTCTAATTTCACCTCTGTTTGTGTGAATAAAACATATCCTCTTTATTGGAATGGGAGTAAAGAAATACTCTGTCCAATACGTCACTCCTATGTTACTGATTAGTACGCTTGCATTTCCTTTCAAATAAGACTGTAGGCAGGGTGTTAAATCTCATCAGCAAGGTTGATATTTGTGCTCTCTCTCTGTCTCTTTCTATTTTTCTATTTTTCTCCCTCCCTCCCTCGTCTCTCTCTCCCGCTCTCTCTTTCTCCCTCTCTTGTCTCTCGCTCTCCGTGTCTCTCTTTCTCTGTCTCGCTCTTTCTCCCTCTTTCGCTCTCTCTGTCAGTCTACCTCTCTCTCTCTTTCTCTGTGTGTCTCTCTCTGTCTCTGTATCTCTTTCTCTGTGTGTCTCTCTCTACCTCTCTCTCTTTCTCTGTGTGTCTCTCTCTGTCTGTGTCCTCCCCCTTACATTGAGTGTCATTCTCATTAACTGTCTCCAATGCATGACCTAGTGCTTGGACTATAATAAGCTAGTAATTAAGCCAACACCAAAATAAAATCAAAATTAATATTACTTTTACAAAGATCCTGTATAACTTACACATTTCAAATCACTGTTGTATTTTTGCTAAGATCATGTGATTACAAAGGTATGTTATCAAGATGTAAATATTAAAGACACAACACCGTCATCTTTGGTGCTTTGTTTCTGTGATATAGGGCTGCATCCCAAATGGCACCCTATTCCCATTATATTGCACTATACAGGGACTAGAGCAGCGGTTCCCGAACTAGGGGTCGCTACCAATGTTCCCTCAACATTTTTTTGGCACTGAGCAAACTTCAGGTCTGCTGAGTGCAAACTTGAACGTTGTGAAAATTCTGTGCAACTTCTGGCACGTATTTATTGTGAACACTGAGGCTGTACCCGCTTTTAGTTACAGTTATAACAGCGGCCAAATAGGCTACTGTGGCTATTTGATCATAATGTAGACCTATCAGAGTGGCCTACCATCAAAAACAATTGTGAAAATGCATCCCATAACATTTTAACATGGAAATAGCTGTCCTATCATTCAGCCAACACATTAGCAGCCAATGTGTGGTGTTCTATGTAGGCCTACATTCCATGAGACTTTTGGAAAAAATATGCAGGGCTTGACATTAATCTGTTCATCCACTTGTCCTTCAGACAAGGAGGTGACTGAAAAGGTGTTGTTTGATGCAAGAAACCACTTTACAAAATAAAGTTAATTATTATTCCCATACCATTATTACAGAGAATCAGACAAATTATGTTACCCTCTTCCTATTGGCTACTTAGCTTATTCAAGCCTGTCTCAAAATACAACACTGCCCCTTTAAGACCGAAAAAATGCTCTTTACCTGACTCACTTTCAAAGATGCCTAGAAAACACGTTTTGTTCTCTTGTAGGAAGCAACCACTCCCCCATTGCTGACTAGAAATGAGCTATAACTGGGCTAATAACTCACTTACTAACAAATAATATGAACAAATGTGCACACGTGGCTACATGCAGCTCTCACCTTGATCTCAAAACAAGCGCATCTACTCCCGACCACTCATGCTGTAAACCCAGTTCAGTTCAAAGTGAATGGCACAGATCCATATATGGCAATGGTCTATTTGCATATAGGGGAGGGAGACTGCAGCTCTGATTGTTTATGTGGCACAGGTCTGTAGTACAGGCTGATTCTGAAATTAGCCCACCCAACTACCTCATCCCCAGATTGTTATTTATTTAGCTAATTTGCACCCCAGTATCTCTATTTGCACATCATCTCTTGCACATCTATCATTCCAGTGTTAATACTAATTGTAATTATTTTGCACTATGGCCTATTTATTGCCTTACCTCCATAACTTGCAACATTTGCACACAGTGTATATATATTTTCTGTTGTATTTTTGACTTTATGTTTTGTTTTACCCCACATGTAACTCTGTGTTGTTGTTTTTTATTGTACTGCTTTGCTTTATCTTGGCCAGGTCGCAGTTGTAAATGAGAACTTGTTCTCAACTGGCTTACCTGGTTAAATAAAGGTAAAAACTAAAAAAAATCCTGCCTGTCAATGCAATAGAATCCTACTCCGGTGTGTTCTGCCTACAAGAAAATCTCTTGCATAGTTAGTTTTGCATACTAAGTCTTGCGTAGTTCATATTGTATCGGTATGTTGCATTGAAAGTGGCTAATATTGGTAACTCCCACAGTAGAGGGAAATGTTGATAATGTTAACTAAAGGGGAAAACTAGAAAGTTGAGTGAAGTTCATTATCAAGCTTCTCTGCGTGTGCTGATATTTCTTCTGTGTGGCAGTCCCAAGGGTGCTGCACGCAGCTTAGAGGGAACATTGGTCGATTTTCCAAAATCCTGAAGAAAATAATATATATACAAAAAAATGAATTATACTATCGTCTTTGTATCTCAAAATCATTGTAATGTGGTTAATCCAGGGGTTCCCAAACTTTTTTGGCCCACGACCACATTTTGATATCTGAAAATTCTCGTGACCTCAACCATGTGAAATGATGTGCTTAACAATGTTTACTTTTTTATTTGGGACTATGGCAGTCAATTGAATAACATTCTAACAGTATTTCTGATTCTCTTCTCAACTCACCATCACATACTTTTAATGTGGGGCTATGACAGTCAATTGCAAATTAGTGTGACATAATGTATCTTATCTTATCACCACTAATGAGATGGCTGTGCTTGATGTATGTCGCATCGGGGCTTCTCAAAGTCAGGGGGCGTGGTCGACAGTGAGCGCTTCATCTCTGCTGTCACATCCAACCTGGATCGATATTTGGTTTTAATGCAGACGAGAGCACTGAATCCAGCTTCACACAGATATGAGCTGGCGAAGGGTACCGTGAGTTTTATGGTGCTTTCAAGACAACTGGGAACTCTGAAAAATAATAGGTCAAATCATGACGTCAGTGATCTTCAGGTCGGAAAGTCGGCACTCTAGAATGAGGCCCGAGTTCCCAAGTCGGAATTCCGCGTTGGATGTCTGTTCAAAACGATTCTGTTCGGAGTTAGTGCTCTCATCTGCATTAAAGCCAAATATCGATCCAGGTTGGATGTGACAGCATAGATGAGGTGCGCATTGTCGACCACGCCCCCTGACTTTGGGAAGCTCCGATGTGACATACATCAAGCGCATCCATCTCATTAGTGGTGGTAAGATAAGATACATTATGTCAGACTAATTTGCAATTCACTGTCATTGCCCCACATTAAATGTACGTGATGGTGAGTTGAGAAGACAATCAGAAATACTGTTAGAACGTTTTTCAATTGACTGCCATAGCCCCAAATAAAAAAGTAAACATTGGCTGTTAATTACATCATTTTCACATGAATGGGGTCGCGAGAATTTTCAGATTTCAAAATGGGGTCGTGGGCCAAAAAAGTTTGGGAATCCCTGGAATAGGGTGTCGTTTAGGACACACCCATAGAGACCCTATTTTCTGGCTTGCCGCTGAAGCTAAGCAGGGTTGGTCCTGGTTGGTCCCTGGATGGGAGGCCAGATGCTGCTGGAAGTGGTGTTGGAGGGCCAGTAGGATTGGGGACATTAAACAGGTGTTCTGACACTCTGTGGCCACTTAAGATCCCATGGAACTTATCGGAAGAGTAGGGGTGTTAACCCTGGTGTCCTGGCTAAATTCCCAGTCTGGTCCTCATACCATCATGGCCATCTAAGCTTCCAATTGGCTCATTTATCACCCCTCCTCTCCCCTGTAACTATTCCCCAGGTTGTTGCTGTAAACAAGAATGTGTTCTCAGTCAATTTACATAATTTAGCAGACGCTCTATCCAGAGCGTTTTTTAGTGAGTGCATACATTTTTTTATTTTCATACTGGGCCCCCGTGGGAATCAAACCCACAACTCTGGCGTTGCAAACGCCATGCTCTACCAACTGAGCTACATGGGACTACTTTACTTACCTGGTAAAATAAGGGTTAAAAAACATTCAGAAAAGATCCATTGTGTAACCTATTACAATAATAAGGACAGTTGGTGGATTATCATAACACTGCCTGAGTTTCCTGTGGCAGAAATCTGGTCCATTAGTTCAGATTACCTTCCATTGTTTAGTACGTTTACACCACCACCACCCCAGTCTCTGAAACAGTTGTTTTAATGGATCACACTTAGCACCTTTAAAATGCCATTGTTGGGACTAACTATACATTATCACAGCCATCAGTGCTGATGGTTGTATTACTGGGTCCAACAGGGAAGTTATGATAGGTAGTGGTTGTGACGAGTACTGAGGATACGAAGAGGCAGGAATCAACAATGTAAAGGTTTACTTAACACTGAGCAAGAGAACAACAACGAGCGAGTACACGACCTGACACTAACAATCACACACAACACAACACTGAACAGTCCAGGGCTATATAGGGGTGGTGATGAGATGAGGTGCACTGGAGGTGATTAGGGTGCGTTGGGTTTCAATTCCGTTATTGCCGAGGTGGTGCGCTCAGACCGGTGGCTCAGTAGACTGGCGAATCAGTGCGCCGGAGGGGAGCAACGGGAGGAGACGTGACAGTGGTGGTCATTTACATTTCAACAGGTCCCTTGTCAAGCTACTACAGCTACAAGGGAAGGCCAGTGAGTTCTAAAGGTCAGCACTCGGCAGTCCCTGACGGGAGAGGTTGTGTTTTCTCTAGCAGGAGGTAAGCTTGGCTTCTTATATGGTGTTGAGTAAAGCTTAAACCATGTATTTAGATTGTAGGTAGGTATTGTAGTTAGGTATTATAGGTAGTTTACTCAGGTAGTTATTGTAGGTTATTGTAGGTAATTATTGTAGGTAAGGACTGTATTCGGCGGACCCCGGCGAAGCACGAGGCTAGCTTACCCACTACTTGGACCAACAAAGCTAGCTAGCTAGCGGGTAGCTACCGGTAACTTTTAGCAACTGTGGTTAGCTGTTTCCAATGTTATTTCACGCTTAAGAGTACCTGTAATTGAGCCAGCTAGCTGCCACCTTCAGCTGTTTTTCTAACCTCATTATCATTAACGTTAGGTGGTTGGTAGCTGCTGTACTTAATTTCGGCTACTGATTGCAGTCTGCCAGTTTGGCTTTATACATAGCTTGGGCTTTGTCGAGTAAGGCTTAAACTATGTATTTAGATTGTAGTTAGGTACTATAGGTAGGCATCGTGGGCTGTATATTATTAAGTAGTATAGGTAGGCATCGTGGGCTGTTGTGGGTAGCTGTTGTGTAGTTATTGTAGGTTACTTTTGTATTCGGCGGTGCCGGGTGTAGCACGAAGCTAGCTAGCTAACTCACCTCCTGGATTAGCTGGCAAGTTGCTATTAGCAACGGTTGCAACTAAAAACAATATCCTTTTAGCCAGCTACATTCGTTCGCAGCGACGCCGTTTTTCAAACAAAGTCAACACAGTAGCCATTGCTAGCCAGCCAACACTACCAGCTGGCTGTACTGTGGTAGCTAAATACAATATCTTTGTGCTAGCTACCCAACGTTTAATCATTGCTGCGTTATGAAAGGTAAGCTTGGCTTCTTATATGGTGTTGAGTTAAGCTTAAACCATGTATTTAGATTGTAGGTAGGTATTGTAGTTTGGTATTATAGGTAGCTTACTCAGGTAGTTATTGAAGGTTATTGTAGGTAATTATTGTAGGTAAGGACTGTATTCGGCGGACCCCGGCGAAGCACGAGGCTAGCTTACCCACTACTTGGACCAACAAAGCTAGCTAGCTAGCTAGCGGGTAGCTACTGGTAACTTTTTGCAACTGTGGTTAATTGTTTCCAATGTTATTTCATGCTTAAGAGTACCTGTGATTGAGCCAGCTAGCTGCTACCATTCAGCTGTTTTTCTAACCTCATCCGAGGCATTAACGTTAGGTGGTTGGTAGCTGCTGTACTTAATTACAGCTACTGATAACAGTCTGCTGTAGTTTACAACAATTCTAATTTCTAAAGTGGAAGTTGGGAGAGTTTTACTCGGGTGGTTCAGTGAAACAATTATAGTTTCTGAGGTGGAAGTTGGGAGAGTTATATATATATATATATATATTTTTTTTTTGGTGAGGGAGGCCTGCTCTCTCCTTTCCCTGATGTTTAGTTCATTTCATTCCGATCTCCTCTGCATTATTGTAGCCATCTGCTGCAGCCTGTCAACTATGCCTCTGCCTATCCCTGTTCTCTCCTCTCCGCACAGGCTACACAAACGCCTCACACCGTGTGGCTGCTGCCTCTCTAACCTGGTGGTCCCTGCACGCACCACACACCTGGAGTTCCAGGTCTCAGGCAGCCTCTGGAACTGCCGTTCTGCCGCCAACAAGGCTGACTTCATCCCAGCCTATGCTACCCTCCAGTCCCTCGACTTCCTGGCGCTGACGGAAACATGGATTACCACTGAAAACATTGCTACTCCTACTGCTCTCTCCTCGTCTGACCATGTGTTCTCGCATACCCCGAGAGCATCTGGTCAGAGGGGTGGTGGCACAGGAATCCTCATCTCTCCCAAGTGGTCATTCTCAATTTTTCCCCTAACCCATCTGTCTATCTCCTCATTTGAATTCCACGCTGTCACAGTCACTAGCCCATTTAAGCTTAATATCCTTGTCATCTATCGCCCTCCAGGTTCCCTTGGAGAGTTCATCAATGAGCTTGACGCCTTGATAAGTTCCTTTCCAGAGGATGGCTCACCCTTCACAGTTTTGGGGGATTTCAACCTCCCCACGTCTACATTTGACTCATTTCTCTCTGCCTCCTTCTTTCCACTCCTCTCCTCTTTTGACCTCACCCTCTCACCATCCCCCCCCACTCACAAGGCAGGCAATACGCTTGACTTCATCTTTACTAGATGTTGCTCTTCTACTAATCTCACTGCAACTCCCCTCCATGTCTCCGACCACTACTTTGTATCCTTTTCTCTCTCGCTCTCCTCCAACACTACTCACTCTGCCCCTACACAGATGGTAACGCGCCGCCGCAACCTTCGCTCTCTCTCTCCCACTACTCTCTCCTCTTCCATCCTATCATCTCTTCCCTCTGCTCAATCCTTCTCCCTCCAATCTCCTGATTCTGCCTCCTCAACCCTCCTCTCCTCCCTTTCTGCATCCTTTGACTCCCTGTGTCCCCTATCCTCCCGGCCGGCTCGGTCCTCCCCTCCAGCTCAGTGGCTTGATGACTCATTGCGAGCTCACAGAACAGAGCTCCGGGCAGCTGAGCGGAAATGGAAGAAAACTAAACTCCCTGCCGACCTGGCATCTTTTCACTCCCTCCTCTCTACATTTTCTTCATCTGTTTCTGCTGCTAAGGCCACTTTCTACCACTCTAAATTCCAAGCATCTGCCTCTAACCCTAGGAAGCTCTTTGCCACATTCTCCTCACTGCTGAATCCTCCCCCCCCCCCCCTCCTCCCTCTCTGTGGATGACTTTGTCAACCACTTTGAAAAGAAGGTTGACGACATCCGATCCTCGTTTGTTAAGTCTAATGACACTGCTGGTCCTGCTCACACTGCCCTACCCTATGCTTTGACTTCTTTCTCCCCTCTCTCTCCAGATAAAATCTTGCGACTAGTGACTGCAGGCCGCCCAACAACCTGCCCGCTTGACCCCATCCCCTCCTCTCTTCTCCAGACCATCTCCGGTGACCTTCTCCCCTACCTCACCTCGCTGATCAACTCATCCTTGACCGCTGGCCATGTCCCTTCCGTCTTCAAGAGAGCGAGAGTTGCACCCCTTCTCAAAAAAAACAACACTCGATCCCACTGATGTCAACAACTACAGACCAGTATCCCTTCTTTCTTTTCTTTCCAAAACTATTGAGCGTGCCGTCTTTAGCCAACTCTCTTGCTATCTCTCTCAGAATGACCTTCTTGATCCAAACCAGTCAGGTTTCAGGACTGGTCATTCAACTGAGACTGCTCTTCTCTGTGTCACGGAGGCTCTCCGCACTGCTAAAGCTAACTCTCTCTCCTCTGCTCTTGTCCTTCTAGACCTGTCTGCTGCCTTTGATACAGTGAACCATCAGATCCTCCTCTCCACCCTCTCCGAGCTGGGCATCTCCGGCGCGGCTCACTCCTGGATTGCGTCCTACCTGACCGGTCGCTCCTACCAAGTGGCGTGGCGAGAAGCTGTCTCCGCACCACGTGCTCTCACCACTGGTGTCCCCCAGGGCTCAGTTCTAGGCCCTCTCCTTTTCTCCCTATACACCAAGTCACTTGGCTCTGTCATATCCTCACATGGCCTCTCCTATCATTGCTACGCTGACGATACACAACTAATCTTCTCCTTTCCCCCTTCTGATAACCAGGTGGCGAATCGCATCTCTGCATGTCTGGCCGACATATCAGTATGGATGACGGATCACCACCTCAAGCTGAACCCTGGCAAGACGGAGCTGCTCTTCCTCCCGGGGAAGGACTGCCCGTTCCATGATCTCGCCATCACGGTTGACAACTCCGTTGTGTCCTCCTCCCAGAGTGCGAAGAGCCTTGGCGTGACCCTGGACAACACCCTGTCGTTCTCCGCTAACATCAAGGCGGTGACCCGATCCTGCAGGTTCATGCTCTACAACATTCGGAGAGTACGACCCTGCCTTACACAGGAAGCGGCACAGGTCCTAATCCAGGCACTTGTCATCTCCCGTCTGGATTACTGCAACTCGCTGTTGGCTGGGCTCCCTGCCTGTGCCATTAAACCCCTACAACTCATCCAGAATGCCGCAGCCCGTCTGGTGTTCAACCTTCCCAAGTTCTCTCACGTCACCCCCCTCCTCCGCACACTCCACTGGCTTCCAGTTGAAGCTCGCATCCGTTACAAGACCATGGTGCTTGCCTATGGAGCAGTGAGGGGAACGGCACCTCCGTACCTTCAGGCTCTGATCAGTCCCTACACCCAGGCGAGGGCATTGCGTTCATCCACCTCTGGCCTGCTGGCTCCCCTTCCTCTGCGGAAGCATAGTTCCCGCTCAGCCCAGTCAAAGCTGTTCGCTGCTCTGGCACCCCAATGGTGGAACAAGCTCCCTCACGACGCCAGGACAGCGGAGTCACTCACCACCTTCCGGAGACATTTGAAACCCCACCTCTTTAAGGAACACCTGGGATAGGATAAAGTAATCCTTCTACCCCTCCCCCCCCAAAAAAAAAAAAAAAAAAAAAAGTATAATTGTAAAGTGGTTATCCCACTGGCTATAGGGTGAATGCACCAATTTGTAGTCGCTCTGGATAAGAGCGTCTGCTAAATGACGTAAATGTGCCCTTGAGCAAGGCACTTAACCCTAATTGCTCCTGTAAGTCGCTCTGGATAAGAGCGTCTGCTAAATGACTAAAATGTAAATGTAAAATGTAAAATGTAAACCTAGATGGTCAAAAAGAGAATTGGAAGGAAAAATAAGTAATGATATGCTAATGTAGGCTACCTTTCTTATGGTAGCCATCCCTCCTATAGTTCCATTTTGAATTGTTGCTGGCTATTTGATAATAATATAATAATAATAATAATAATATATTGATGTGAAACTGTAGAAAGATTTTATAGAAACTGAGTGATATTGTGATATTGTAAAAGAGAGTGTGGTTAAATGAAAAGGACGAAAGAGATAGAAGCCTCGTATTTGCAGTGCTTGACTTGGGCAGGAGCTCACCAGAGCTGAGTACCCGCAACAACATTTTTCCACTGCTTGAGTTCCTGCACCTCTTAAAGAATATTAGCTCAAAAGTGATGGAGCTCCTGCACCTAAATATCAACAGTACCAGCACCCAAAATGAGTAGCAGTAACTATTTCAGTCCAAGTCAAGCACTGAATATATGCCTGTAGAGTTGTAAATTATCATATTAAAAGTAAGTTATATTGCAACACTTGATCATATTTGATCCACTTTTTTATTTCTACATTAATGTATATATATATTTTTTAAATTACAAAGTTATCCCTTAACCGAGCCCCCTAATCGAGGGCTCTTTTCCTGGCCAACACCACCCCATCTCTCTAAACAGACCAATTAGGTACGTTTCTCTAGCGCGCCCGAGGCACGTGATAGGACAGATTTGCTCATAAGGACCAATGGAAAGGTCTACATTTACAAACCCCGCCCACCCGGAACACCGCGGGACAGATAAAAAACGCACGGAAGGAGAACAAATAGCACTACTCGTCCTGCTTCAGGTTCCATATATATTTGACAGACCTGCTTTATATTTTACGGACCATGGACCGCAAACGGAGCAAGGCACAGGCCGAGGCTATGGCTGCAGATCTCGGTGACATCACTTCAATGAATCTGCTTGGCGCCGCCGATTTAAGTCAGTGGATAGAACTTGTGAAAGATTACTCTGTAGCGGGAGATCACACACATGTCCTCTCTGAATCTGAAGAAGATGATGATGATGATGAAGACATGGATCACCCAGTTATCACAGATGACGTTGAGATTATTATGATTAGAGTGCGCAACGCGATGGAACCGGGTTATGACAAGGAGATGGACAAAATCCGTAAATTTGATTGCAAATGCGGAGAGGGGCGAAAGGAAGACTCCAAGGAAGGATCGTGCACAAAAAAACTGTACCCGGACCGTATCTACAAATACAGGCGTAATATGGCATCCTTAACACAGAGGTTGAGAGACATTGCCATTCTCGGAGTATTAAATACCATTGCACCTATACTTACCGTAGGCGCGAAAACCCAGTGTTCCAAGACAGGGGAGCAGACTCAACCGAAGCCCCAAACACTTCCATACCTGGTTGGAGGTGTTCCGGTCTGCGAGGAATCATTTATATTCATATATGGGTACATGCTTTACATATAGTATTTAAAATACATTTAGAACTAGAATCACATCCTAGTGAGCCTAATACTGATATAGTAGTAATTGTCTTGAGGTGACAAAGTTGTAGGTCTGTTGGATTGGGATTTTATTTCTCTATAAAGTCTTGATGTTCATGGTTGGACTATTTTGAATTGCATTTCTATCTTGATGCCAATCCCATAAGGGCAGAAGTGGAACCACTGGTCCAAGAGTGATGGGGTAGAGTTTTTCCTTAACTGGTGACCTAGCTAAATCTGGACCCTAATTGTGGGGTATGACATGGTGATTAAACCGTTTTTATATGGGCTATTTAATACAGAGAAATTGGCATAGTA
Organism: Coregonus lavaretus; assembly: GCF_964263955.1. Lineage (NCBI taxonomy): Eukaryota > Metazoa > Chordata > Actinopteri > Salmoniformes > Salmonidae > Coregonus > Coregonus lavaretus. The sequence goes on along the minus strand of NC_140020.1, from coordinate 12,034,965 downwards.
GGCAATCAATCCTTTTACATCCTGCAAATCACCAGTGGTGGGTGACTATTTTGAATCCATTTTCACATTCACTCTGTTAGTAATGCTTACAAATTGGTTCATAACTCTACAAATAACAGCAATCCCACTCTGGAACTTTGATATGCATGTAGAGTAGGGCTCTCCAACCCTGTTCCTGGAGAGCTACCTCCTGTATGTTCTCTCCAACCCCAGTTGTAATTAATCTGATTCATTTTATCAACCAGCTAATTATTAGAATCAGGTGCTCTAGATTAGGGTTGGAGTGTGACTTTACAGGCTGGTAGCTCTCCAGGAACAGGGTTGGAGAGCCCTGCCGTAGAGTATATGTTCAACAATATATTGAACATTTGCCCCCCAAAAAAAAAAGTTTTCAAACCAACACCTCTTAACGAGGTCGCTAGGTGTTGGGTTAAGGTAGCTAGAATAGGTTTATAATAGAGAAGTTGTTATAGAACCAGTATCTGATGCTGTTACTTTTTAATTCCCTCATCATCAGCAGAGAGCGTCTAATATTCCTTCACCGGTCCTACCAGGAGAACGGTACAAAGCCTCCCACCTCACCACCTACCACTGGCCGGCCACGCAATCCTGTAGCCCCTGCAGCTGCCACTGGCCGGCCACGCAATCCTGTAGCCCCTGCAGCTGCCACTGGCCGGCCACGCAATCCTGTAGCCCCTGCAGCTGCCACTGGCCGGCCACACAATCCTGTAGCCCCTGCAGCTGCCACTGGCCGGCCACGCAATCCTGTAGCCCCTGGAGCTGCCACTGGCCGGCCACGCAAGCCCCGTGCTGCTGCGAAGAAGACATAGCAGGTATACAGATGATTTTAAGTGAGTTCAGGTTTTTTCACCTCTAGTTTTACATATGCCCTGCTCTCTGTAGACCAGCACTCCTACTCTGGGAAGGTTTATGAATACAGGCCCTGGTTTCAGCTGCAATATTGATGTCCTGCCTTCTTTCCAGAGATGGGTTTTCCAAGCACCACCTGGACTTGACTCAGCAGAACCAGCAAACACATGCATGTATATTTTATAGACCATGGAGTTTTGCAGCTGTGATCCCATTGCCAAGGACTTTACACCTAAGGCAATAACAGGATTCAAAAGGCTTTCAGTTAATGTGCTTTCAGTTAATGTGCGGTAATGCACAGGACACGTCGTCATGACATCCTACAGTGCATTCTGAAAGTATTCAGACCACTTGACTTTTCCCATATTTTGTTACATTACTGTTACATTGCCGCCTTATTCTAAAATGGATTGAATTGTTTCCCCCCTGCTCAATCTACACACAATATTCAATAATCAAAAAGCAAAATAGGTCTTTAGAAATGTTAGCAAATGTATTAAAATAATAATTTGATCAATTTTAGATGTGGAAAAAGGGAAGGGGTTTGAATACTTTCCGAATGCACTGTACAAGTAAAAAAGACAGGGTCTTATGATTTTAGATCTAGATTTTTTGTATTGTACTTTTTTCAGTATAGAGTCAATAAAATATTTGTATCTAAAAATGTTTTCCCCCCCCAATTTGTTTTGTCCTGTATACTGCCCTCTAGCGGGTCTGATATTGGCAGTTCTGTCACCAATTCGCTAGTTCTTAAATGACTGCTTCCACACAGTTACTCTGCATTAATTGTATTGAATCACTCTAATGTGAAGTCCAGTAACCACACTATTAAGTTGCTGTAGCCTAGTTTTAATGTAGCCTATGCCTATGAAGCACTGTTGGTCAACTGGTTAAATATTGAGGTTATTACAACCTAGTGAAAATGACATTCATTTTAGCCTACAGTGTCACGATCGTCGTAAGCATCGGACCAAGGTGCAGCGTTATATGCGTACATCTTTGAATGAGTACTTAAACAACAATTTACAAAACAACAAAACGAAACGTGAAGTCCTCGGTCATAAACACAAACCTACACGGAACAAGATCCCACAATACAAAAGTGCCAACAGGCTGCCTAAGTATGGTTCCCAATCAGAGACAACGAGAATCAGCTGCCTCTGATTGGGAACCACCCTGGCCAACATAGAAATACAACGATCTAGAACAGAAACCTAGAAAACTAAACATAGAAACTAGCACCCTGGCTCAACCTGAAAGAGTCCCCAGAGCCAGGGCGTGACATACAGTCTGGTTTACAGTTGGTCTATCGACAGTTGTCGCAGTGACATGAACATCATCAAAGTTTTTATGAAAAAGTATAAACACAAAAACAACAGGCTTCATGACATCAACAGCATGGTGGTCCAAATAGCATAACTGCTGTATTTTAACCCCAATAAAACCCATTTGTTAAAAATTTAATTTAGTATATGATTCTAATTGTCTACACTAGACATCTTGTTAGACCAAGTATACAATGCGTTCGGAAAGTATTCAGACCCCTTGACATTTTCCAAATTTTGTTAACGTTACAGCCTTATTCTAAAATGGATTAAATTGTTTTTCCCCCTCATCAATCTACACACAATACCACATAATTACAAAGCAAAAACGGGTTTAGACATTTTTGCAAATCTATTAAAAATAAGTAATTTAATCCATTTTAGAATAAGTCTGTAACAAAATGTGAAAAGTGGAGGGGTCTGAGTACTTTCTGAATGCACTCCCTATTTGCAGCAGGCTATCAAAGGGATTTGGGAAGGCTGTTTTTACTTCAAGATAATAACTGTCTTTGTGGTGACTGTCAATATCCGATGCTATGCGACTCAAACATGAGCAATAAGAGCTCAGCACAATGGACAGTGTTTGATTAATTCACCGCAAATATGATTTTATTATCAAGCCAGTGCTCTTTATTTTATTTTATTTGTTTTTGACAATGTTTATTTTGTTTCTTGTTGGGGGGGGGGTTACAGGTACATTATCCATTTCAAATTCTAAGTTTATAAAACATGTACCTGTAGGCTGCTACTAAAAACAAAGTAAATGGTAAGAAATACAGAATTTAAGTGATAAACAGGAAAAGAAAACTAAAAACAATTGGGTCTCCACCCCCAACCTCCCATTCCCTCAACCCCACCAAGGCAAAATGTCTCCCGGAAACCATGTTTCCCACCGCACCTAGCAAGTAGGGTTGCTCGTCAGTCACCCCCACCCTTCCTCTCCCAGCGATCAGAGAAAAACCCTCACCATACCACCCCTTCCCCGTTGGCCTGAAAGTAAAGATTAAAGTAGGTATGTATGTGTTGGGCTTTATGGATTGTTTATTTGTGTTGGGCTTTAGCTGAGATTGTTCTTTAGAGTCAAGTATATTTGGCAAGGCCTCAATTGTTCCTTGACTAGCACCATTAATTCTCACTGTCAATAATTCTAATGTTATAACTTCTAATAGTAACTGTATCCACTGGTGAATTGGGAGAGAGTGAAGTGATTAACATCTTTTTTGGGGCAGTGCTGCCTGTCAGCAGTAATCTTCTCTGATTGATTGAGAGATTCAAGACGCTATGACAAGTAAGTAACATAATATATGCAAAGCATTGAATATTTACATTCATGCACTTCGAAATGAATTTAGGAACTTTGCCCCAGAAGCATTTAATTGCAGGGCACTCCCACATCATATGGAGGAATGTGCCTACCTGATTTAGGGGACACAGTGAAGGAGGAGGAGAGAAACATGAAGCAGCAGCAGTACCAATATTCTTTTCAAGCCAGCACCAGTTCGGGGTCCCGATATTTCCATTTGCGAATTCAAAACCTTTTTGTTACCAATCCATGTCTGTTTGCTTCAATCACTTGACCTATCTTTGTGAGAAGTGCTGCATAGCCAAAGCATCTATGCAGGCTAGTCCATTTCTGTCATTGTCTGCCTCAACCATGGGAACATCTGGGCCATCCTAATCTTCAATGCGAGGATCTGGGCAGCCATTCTGTTTGAGGAAATTGTGAAGCACTGCTCTTGCAATTATGACAATGCAGCATCTTCTTGGTTGAAAGCGCAGTGTTTATGAGACAATGGAAACGACTCTTCCATACACCAAACGTGCTCCACTACACCTATGGTGCGGATATGAGCTTGGTTGTACCGTTGTTGCTCAGGTCCTAATACATGACGCTAGGGGGTGAACAAGAAATTGGTCTGCATACCCACTATCACCAAGTATGATTCCACCATGTTGTCCTCCTTCAAGCTGAGCATACAAATAATAGTTTTCCCAACATGCAACAATGTTGGAGAACTGAAAATTGGGAGTGCACACACTTTGTACATTTATTCAGAACCAGTTTTTATGATTCCTGTACTCCTCAGCATCTGCTGTAGAGGGACACTTGATGGGACTATGACGTCGAGCTATACAGCCACTGACTCCCATATACCTAGAACTCTACCTTGTAGTTGGCTTGGGCAGCAGCATCAGGGAACTTGATGTTCATATAGCATTGCAGACTTTGGATTATTCTGCATACAGTCGGTTGATTTACACCACACAAATCTCCTGTTTCACGATGGAAGGTTCCAGATGCCAAAAACCTCAAGGTGATCAGTACTTGTCTTTGAACATACGGAATCATTCAGTGGGTTGCTCCTGTCTATAACTGCCCTTCTGTCTGGCCTTGGTGGTGCTCTTTGACCATCATTGAAATAGCCAAGGTCAACCTGGGGGCCAACATCCATTCCTCTGGGTCCGCAAAACCCATCATGTGTAAATTGATGGTTCAGATTACGGGATGCCAAGGTCATATTCTTCCATATTTAGTTCCAGTTATAGGGTTGTTCAGATTCACTTAAATCTGTGGAACACACTTTTTTAATGGCTAGTTCAATGTAAGCTTTCCAAAAATTGTGTATAAATGATAGAGATCAGTCCTTTCAGGAGCCCAGATAATTTATTTATAGGTCCCATCATTACATGGTTCAGTTGTTGGGTTTCCCAAGGGACTCGATAGGCCAGCATAGCTGACCTAAGTTGTAAATATAGAAAAAAAGGAGTTGCCTGGTAATGTCTTTCAAATCTTTGAATGTTCTCAAACCATTACTGTCCATGATATCGGTAAGGGTACAGATTCCACATTTGGACCATTGGGTGGATGCAAAATGCTGCCCTCCAGATCGGAAGGCATTATTGTGAAATATTGGAGTATGGGCATGCCATTTTGATTCCCAGTTATATTGTTTTGACATTTTACGGCAAGTAGAAATTGTGTGAGCAATAATAGGACCAAAGCGTAGTTTACATTATTTAAGAGATATATCAGTGAAGACCACCTCTTCCAGGGCAATAGGAAACACCATATTTCTCTCTATACTCAGCCAGGGGGCGGAAGAATCATGTCTAAACCAATTTAGGATAGGACGAAAAGCTAGTGCCTGGAAACACAATTTAAAGTTGGGTACGGATAGTCATCCTACGTCTTTCCCTTTTTGTAAATTTGTAAATTTTATCCACGCTCGCTTACCTTGCCATATACATTTTATCCCAATAGCCAGAAGGGGGAGACAAGGGAAGCATTGAACCACAGAAATTCAGCCGTGGCAATATATTCATTTTGACAATATATATTCTTCCGGTTAAAGCAACTGGGATATTAGTCTATCTACTGAGGTCGGATTGAATTGATTTGAGCGTTCTCTAAAAGTTTGGCAATGGTTTTTATCTAAGGAAGGAAATACATATATTCCCAAATACTGTATTTATAAGTGGAAACGATTGGGATTCCATAAGTAGAGACTGAGTCCTCCATCGGGGTCTTGAGAGGCAGAAGGGCAGATTTGGTTAGATTTATTTTATAACTTGAGATGAGGAGAGCCAGTATGAGGGTTTGCACTCAGGCTAGAATGCATGCCGGCCGGTGCGTAGGAGAAAAAATATCTGTTGAGTTCAAAAGGTACTCGCACTCAAAACCATGAAAAGGAATAACCCAAGGAGGCAGAGATGCAAAAATAATATACTTACTTTAATCTGTGCTCAAAATAATACAAAAATTGAAAGTGCAAGGTACTATAAAACAAAAACGGAGCATTCGTTTCGACCTTATGCCTTTATCATTGCTGTACAAACAAATGAAGACGTACTTAAGCAAAGACACCTGCTGTGCGTAACAGGTGCAACAGGTACAAGCAGATAGTTGATTAGATACTGGCGAATAGGTAGTCAATGAATATTAACAAGGAACATGTAGAAGAATATAACAAATTGACAATTCAAATGTTACATATAATTGAAAAAAGGCAATGGTCTAGGCTACATAACAATATCAGAAGCAATAGATATGAATTAAATACTCTTGTAGGCTAAAAAGCTCATAGGGTGGGTGTTCAAAGTGGATCGTTTCAAGGGGAATCAATTGGGCCTAGTTACTGTTCATTAGCAGCATACATTTGCATTCATTCTCTTAAATCTCTTAAAATAGCCTATACTCTTCTTGTGTAATGTATAGCCCCCCCCCCCCCCCCCCCCCCCCCACAAAAATTGTAAAGTGGTTATCCCACTGGCTATAGGGTGAATGCACCAATTTGTGAGTCGCTCTGGATAAGAGCGTCTGCTAAATGACGTAAATGTGCCCTTGAGCAAGGCACTTAACCCTAATTGCTCCTGTAAGTCGCTCTGGATAAGAGCGTCTGCTAAATGACTAAAATGTAATGTAAATGTATAGCCTACTGTACTGTCTTTCTGTCTGGACTGTCTGCCTGTCTTGGTGAGAAGTTAATCAAATACTAAAATAGTCTTTAGTTTGTGTGCCTATTATTATTTTACATTTAAGTATGACCTCCTAAAACTAGAACAGTATTTTGGGCGTCATGGAAATGTAACATTTTAACACATTCTAATAACATTTTATTTGTCCAAAATCGTGTGACAAAACCCTTTTTGTTCCTTGTATTAATGGCAGTGTTCTTTGCCTATCAGTATAATAAGCATTTATCTGTGAAATTAGACATTGAACTTGAACCATGTTTCAACAATCATCAGCTGATTCAGAAAATAACTTTCCGAATGACAGTATAGTGAACAGCTCCCATTATGCCTGCCGAAAATGGAACACTGCATTCTACAGTAAGAACCTCATACCAAGGTCAATCATAGTGGTGGTAGTGTGATGCTTTGCTGCTGTTAATGAAATAAGTATGTAATTGTTGTGTTATTTGTTCACTCAGATCTGATAACGTTCAGTAAATATGCAAAAGTAGAGAAAATTATAAAGGGGCAAATACTTTTTTACAGCACTCTTTTAAAAAGGACTCGATCTGGCTTGGTGTGGATTTACAATCAGAGGTGTACAATTCTTTATAGAAATAGGAAAATCTTTGGTTGATTTAATTTGGGTTCTGATAGTAATTCAACGTATTCTGATTCAATAGTTGCAATATCCGCTAATTGATCATTACTGCAAAGCTTGTTAGCTTGGAAGTAATGGTTGATTCTAACTCGATGGTGGCAAATTCTGCTCTCTGTCTTATCAATAGATTTAGTTCCGTCTTGACTTTGAAGAGAGTAGTCACTACCTGGTCTGAAAAAAGTATTTGTTGAGAACGCTCTAATGTCTTTAAGAACAACTCCAATTCTGACATCATCTTTAATTGTGATTTATTCAGCCCAAATGCAAATGTAGTTGCATTGCTTTTAATAAAACCTTTAATGGCGTCCCATAAAATCTGAGGATCATCGACTTTAATCTTTTGTTACTCATTATGAATTCATTCAATTCAGTTTCAAATTGTTACAGAAAATAGGATTTTGTAGTAAGGAAACATTAAAGAGACATCTTGTCTCTTTTAGGAGATTCTGATATTTGGCAGTAATAAGCATGATGATCAGATTGGCTCATCTGTCAAATTTCTATTTTCTTGACTAAAGAACATAGAAGAGTAGATAATAGTAGGAAATGGATTCAGGAGAATGTTTTGTGCCTGTTTAAATAGAAAGTGTACTCTATTGCTTTAGGGTTATGAGCTCGCTAGGTTATCAATTAGGTTGTAATCCGAGATTATATGTTGGAGAGCCTTGGTTGTCTGTGGATTGTAGTTGGTCTTATTAGATTTGTCCCACATGTCCAGAATAGCATTCATGGCCGTCCAAATAACCAGTTCGAATTCAGTTAATTCTAACAATATGCTGTTCAGAGAATTAAAAAACGTAGGATCATATGATTTTGGAGCATACACATTAATAAAGGCAATGTTCTTTTCATTATGGATACATTTAAGGAAAGTGATTCTGCCTTCTTGGTCTTCACCTTTACCAAGGATGGTGATTTTCAGGTTATGTGTCATTATGTGTCCCCTGTAGCTCAGTTGGTAGAGCATGGCGCTTGCAATGCCAGGGTTGTGGGTTCGTTTCCCACGGGGGGCCAGTATGAAAATGTATGCACTCACTAACTGTTAGTCGCTCTGGATAAGAGCGTCTGCTAAAATGTAAAAAAATTATTACACCCTTAGTTTTGTTTGGGGCTGATGAAATAGCAGCCAGTTTGTACAAATGGTTCTCTGTTCTATGTTTGTCTTTTTGTGTCAGAAGGGAACCGATGTGGATGTGGTGGAGGAGTCAGGCGCAGGACACAGAGGTTAAGTCCAACAGACTTTAATAATCCAAAGTCAAATGTCCAAAAGTAACACGACCTCGACAAAACAAGACGCGAGGGAGAATTACGCATACACGCGTAAACACTAAACACAAAACAAACAGAGTGCAAACACGTAGCTCCGAACATCATGACAGTGAAAACAACACACAATCATACTAGTGCAAAACAAGGAACTTATACGACACGTAATCAACACACAAATGGACACAGGTGTAACAGACAGACAAAAGCAATCAAATAACGAAACATAGAGCGGTGGCAGCTAGTACTCCGGGGACGGCGAACGCCGAAGCCTGCCCGAACCAGGAGGAGGAGCAGTCTCGGCCGAAACCGTGACAGTACCCCCCCCTTGACGCGCGGCTCCAGCCGTGCGCCGACCCCGGCCTCGGGGACGGCCAGGAGGACGCGGACCCGGGCGCGTGGGATGCCCACGGTGAAACTCAGTCAGGAGGGATGGATTGAGTATGTCCCTCCTGGGCACCCAGCACCGTTCCTCCGGACCGTACCCCTCCCGCGCCTCGAGTCCAAGATGGTCCGGACTCTGTACGCCGGGGCCCCCTCGATGTCCAAAGGGGGCGGAGGGGTCTCTCCTATCTCATCTTCTTGGAGTGGGCCAGCTACCACCGGCCTGAGAAGAGACACATGGAACGAGGGGTTAATATTTTTATACTCTATAGGCAGTTGTAACCTGTAACACACCTCGTTCAATCTTCTCAGGACTTTGAAGGGCCCCACAAACCGCCGACCCAGCTTCCGGCAGGGCAGGCGGAGGGGCAGGTTTCGAGTCGAGAGCCAGACTCGATCTCCCGGTGCGTATACCGGTCCCTCACTGCGGTGGCGATCGGCGCTCGCCTTTTGTTGACGGATGGCACGCTGCAGATGGACATGGGCAGCGTCCCACGTCTCCTCCGAGCGCCGAATCCACTCGTCCACCGCAGGGGCCTCGATCTGGCTCTCGTGCCATGGTGCCAGGACCGGCTGATAACCTAAAACACACTGGAAAGGTGTTAAATTGGTGGAGGAGTGGCGGAGAGAGTTCTGGGCCATCTCTGCCCAGGGAATGAACCTAGACCACTCCTCCGGCCGGTCCCGGCAATAGGACCTCAAAAACCTACCCACATCCTGGTTGACACGTTCCACCTGCCCATTGCTCTCTGGGTGATACCCCGAGGTAAGGCTTACCGAGACCCCCAACCGTTCCATGAACGCCCCCCAAACTCGGGAGGTGAACTGGGGACCTCGGTCAGACACTATATCCTCGGGGACCCCATAGTGCCGGAACACATGGGTAAATAGGGCCTCAGCGGTTTGTAGGGCAGTAGGGAGACCCGGCATGGGAAGGAGACGACAGGCCTTGGAAAACCGATCCACAACGACCAAAATGGTGGTATTCCCCTGGGAGGGGGGTAGGTCGGTTACGAAATCCACCGATAGGTGGGACCATGGTCGTTGTGGAACGGGCAGGGGATGTAGCTTACCCCTGGGCAAATGTCTAGGCGCCTTACACTGGGCACACACCGAGCAGAAGGAGACATAAACCCTCACATCCCTAGCTAACGTTGGCCACCAGTATTTCATGCTAAGACAGTGCACGGTCCGGCCAATACCTGGATGTCCAGAGGAGGGTGATGTATGAGCCCAATAAATAAGACGATCACGAATCTCGAGCGGCACGTACGTCCGCCCCACAGGACACTCGGGGGGAGTAGGGTCGGTACGCAGTGCCCGCTCGATTTCCGCATCGACCTCCCATACCACCGGAGCCACCAAACAAGACTCCGGCAATATGGAAGTAGGCTCGTTGGACCTCTCCTCTGTGTCATACCGCCGGGACAGGGCGTCTGCCTTACCATTCTGGGACCCAGGGATGTATGTGATCTTAAAAACAAACCGGGTTAGGAACATGTTCCACCTAGCCTGACGAGGGTTCAATCTCCTAGCTGCCCGGATGTACTCCAGGTTACGGTGATCAGTCAGAATGAGGAAAGGGTGTTGAGCCCCCTCAAGCCAATGCCTCCACACCTTTAGGGCCTGGACTACGGCTAACAGCTCCCTGTCCCCAACATCATAGTTGCGCTCCGCCGAGCTGAGCTTCTTGGAGTAGAACGCACAGGGGCGGAGTTTAGGTGGCGTGCCGGACCGCTGTGACAGAACTGCCCCAATACCGGTCTCGGACGCGTCTACCTCTACTTGGAATGGCAAAGAGGGATCCGGATGCGCCAGCACAGGAGCCGAGGTGAACAGGTTCTTTAGTTTGACAAATGCCCTGTCCGCCTCAGCCGACCACCGAAAACGAACCGGACCCACCATTAGCAGGGATGTAATGGGAGATGCAACCTGTCCAAAACCCCGAATAAACCTCCGGTAGTAATTAGCAAAACCCAAGAACTGCTGCACCTCTTTTACCGTTGTTGGAGTTTGCCAATTACGCACGGCCGATACCCGGTCTACCTCTATCTCCACACCAGACGCGGACAACCGATAACCCAAAAAGGAGACGGACTCCTGGAAGAACAGGCATTTCTCTGCCTTGACATACAAGTCATGCTCCAACAGTCTTCTCAACACTCGGTGCACCTGGGCTACATGCTCGGCTCGTGTAGAAGAATACACTAGGATGTCGTCGATGTAAACTACTACACCCTGCCCATGCATGTCCCGGAAAATCTCGTCAACAAAGGATTGGAAGACTGAAGGAGCATTCATTAACCCGTATGGCATGACGAGATACTCGTAATGACCCGAGGTGGTGCTAAATGCTGTTTTCCATTCATCCCCCTCCCTAATGCGCACCAGATTATACACGCTCCTGAGATCCAACTTTGTGAAGAACCGCGCTCCGCGTAACGATTCCGTCATCGTCGCAATCAGTGGAAGTGGGTAACTGTATTTAACTGTGATCTATAAATAAAAAATAAATTGGTCATTTAGCAGACACTCTTATCCAGAGCGACTTACAGGAGCAATTAGGGTTAAGTGCCTTGCTCAAGGGCACATCGACAGATTTTTCACCTAGTCGGCTTGGGGATTAGAACCAGCGACCTTTCGGTTACTGGTACAACGCTCTTAACCACTAAGCTACCTGCCGCCCTGATCTGATTGAGACTACGGTAATCAATACACGGGCGCAATCCCCCGTCCTTCTTCTTCACAAAGAAGAAACTCGAGGAGACCGGGGAAGTGGAGGACCGTATGTATCCCTGTGCCAAGGACTCGGCTATTTAAGTCTCCATAGCCGCTGTCTCCTCTTGAGACAGGGGATACACACGACTCCGTGGCAGAGCCGCTCCTGTTTGGAGATTTATCGCACAGTCCCCCTGTCTATGAGGAGGTAGCCGTGTTGCCCTCGATTTGCTAAACACAAGTGCTAAATCCTCATACTCAGGGGGAATGCGCAGTGCGGGCACTTGGTTCGGACTCTCTACTGAGGTCGCCCCTACGGAAACACCTAAACATCTCCCTACACACTGGGCAGACCACTCCATAAGAGCTCTCTGTTGCCACGCTATGGTAGGATCATGGGTGCTTAACCAGGGAAGGCCCAACACCACGGGGTACGCAGGAGAGTCAATCAGATAAAACTGAATGATCTCCTCATGACCCCCCTGCGTCGTCATCGTCAGTGGTGCTGTGACCTCCCTGATCAGGCCCGACCCCAACGGCCGGCTGTCTAATGCGTGGACAGGAAATGGAGCTTCTACCGGCCGAAGGGGAATTCCTAACCTACAACAAAATGCCCGATCAATAAAGTTCCCAGCTGCGCCTGAATCTACTAGCGCCTTATGCTGGGAATGAGGTGCCACCTGTGGAAATCTCACAGGAATACTCATGTGACCAACAGAAAGCTCTGGGTAAGTGGGGCGCCTGCTCACCTGAAATGACTCCCCAGTGCGTGGCCTGTTGTCACCTCTCCCAGGAGACCCTCCCCAGCACCTGGCCGCGGTGTGTCCTCCACGACCACAGGTGGTGCAGGGGATGGCCCCCCTCGGGTTACCTCTCCTCCTCTCTCTAGCGCCAGCACCCCCGAGCTCCATGGGAATCGGCTCGGAGGTGCTGGAGGGCGGAATGGACGACCCCCACTCGGGACGTCCGCGGGTAGCCAGCAGGGTGTCTAGACGGATGGAAATGTCCACCAACTGGTCGAACGACAGGTTGGTGTCCCTGCAGGCCAGCTCACGACGAACGTCCTCTCGTAGGCTACACCGGTAGTGGTCGATGAGGGCCCTCTCATTCCACCCCGCATCCGCTGCTAGTGTCCGGAACTCCAGTGCGAACTCCTGTGCACTCCTCTTCTCCTGTCGGAGGTGGAACAGACGCTCTCCCGCCGCTTTCCCCTCAGGTGGATGATCGAAGACAGCCCTGAAGCGGCGGGAGAACTCCGCGTAGGTGATGGTTGCGGCATCTATTCCCCTCCATTCGGCGTTGGCCCACTCCAACGCCTTGCCGGATAGACAGGAGATGAGGGCGGAGACGCTCTCGTATCCCGAGGGCGCCGGGTGTATGGTGGCCAGGTAAAGTTCCACCTGCAGGAGAAATCCCTGACACCCGGCTGCAGAACCGTCATATGCCCTCGGGAGCGAGAGCCGAATGCCACTGGGTTCCGGTGCTGAGAGAGGAGGACTGGCCGTTGGTGATGGGATGTTGTAAGAGTGCGTGGGCACCTCTCGATTCACCAATCGGCGCAGAGTGTTGGACACATCCTCCATGGCGGCCCCGAGTTGCCGGATCATGGTGTCCTGGTAGTTGATCCGGTCTTCCAGGGATTCGGGTGCCGCCGCTGTTCCTGCTGACTCCATGTTGGTGTGTTGTTCTGTCAGAAGGGAACCGATGTGGATGTGGTGGAGGAGTCAGGCGCAGGACACAGAGGTTAAGTCCAACAGACTTTAATAATCCAAAGTCAAATGTCCAAAAGTAACACGACCTCGACAAAACAAGAGGCGAGGGAGAATTACGCATACACGCGTAAACACTAAACACAAAACAAACAGAGTGCAAACACGTAGCTCCGAACAGCATGACAGTGAAAACAACACACAATCATACTAGTGCAAAACAAGGAACTTATACGACACGTAATCAACACACAAATGGACACAGGTGTAACAGACAGACAAAAGCAATCAAATAACGAAACATAGAGCGGTGGCAGCTAGTACTCCGGGGACGGCGAACGCCGAAGCCTGCCCGAACCAGGAGGAGGAGCAGTCTCGGCCGAAACCGTGACATTTTGGAGCAGGTGTGTTTGTTGGAGCATTGATATATAAATATGGTTTCATGCTAGAATATCAAGACAGCTAGAACGCTTGATAGGAATATTAAGGCCTTTCAAATTCCACGAGAGAATAGCCAGTGTTGCCATTGTTTTTCAAAAAAATGTAATTGTTATCTTTAGTGTTGATAAGCCCAATTATGTAAAATAAAAAGCAGGACCCACAGGGAAACCCACCCATTGGTTTCTCTCCACCAAGAGGATCCTCTCTATAAATTGTTCATCCTACCCCCCCTCCCTTCCCAGCCCCCCTCTTCCCCAGCCCCCCTCCTCCCTAGCCGTCCCTCCCTGGTTCCTCTTGCCCTGCACTATAATTACAGGGTTGTAGCATAACGGCGAGTGGCAGCCTTACATATGAAATCTCTTAAGCAGCATATTTTTGGTCTCAAGGTATTAAAAAAATAAAATAAAATAAGTAACCAATTCAGACCTTTACAATTATGTTAGCAGACTTGACAAGTAAGGATGGGTAATGAAGAAAAAATCACGAAAATGAAAACAAAACTAAGATATGACAGATAGATATGCAAGCCTAATGCCTAATCAGTCAAAAATAGGATAGCTGTAGGATCCATGTATTGTCCATACTTCATTAATTGGCATGGTGTCATCGCTATGTAAATGTCCTGGACCATAGGCAATAGAATTATAACAAGTTCAATGCTCAGCAATAATAGTAGTATTGTTCCTTGTCCCAAAATATGAGGGGTATCCTCCTCATTGTCTTATGCTGAGAGCAGCATCATATCAATAGGCTAGGCTGCATGAATAGCATACCTGAATAATGAGCCAGTGATGGGGTTCCATCTGTCGGCTTGTCCCCTTGTATGTTGGGTTTGATGTGCTTCTCAAAGAAGTCTTGAGCTTCCTTGGCAGTGGAAAACGTGTGTGTTGTGTTCTCGAAGGTCAAGATGAGTTTTGCCGGGTGGATGAATCTCAGGTTTAGCTTGCGTAGCTGGGATCTCACCTCATTGTAGGTCTCCCTCTGTTTTAGCAGTTCTGCACTTAGGTCTGGGTAGATGCTGATCCTCTCCCCTGCATAGGTCAGATCCCCAGATTACGCTTCAAGGCGAACAATTCGCTGCTTGACTTCAAAGCTGTGGATCCGTACAATCATACAGCGAGAGCCGTTGCGGTGTTAATCAGCGGCATGGGACCCAGCTTCTCCTGCCCGAACAGTTAATAGAAAAGAGCCTGTTCTTGCTTTTTAACAATGTTACAAATGCCTATTTCCTCTGTACTGAAAGTGCCCTCACCCACCAAGTTTATTTCTGTTTATATGATTAGGGGCTCTATTCATCGGAAATTACCTTTACATTTCTATCATGCAATCTAACGCTTCAGTTATACAGATTGAATAGAATCCTAAATCGGTGTGCAATCAACATCAGTTTGCTTTCACAGGAGGGGATCAGCAACTGACAACAAGTAGGCCTAGGATTCAACTCAAACTGTGAGAATAAAATATTCAGTTATCTCAAATACAAACTGACTACAGTGATTGATGCTTTCAAACCTGAAATTAATACCCCCCAATAAAACAAGATTTAACCACAGACATTTACGTTCTTCTACGTTGTATAACTTTACCCTGAATTAAATAGGCCTGAACTTTACCCTGAATTAAATATTCCACAATCGATACAAAACTAGGTCAAGGAGCATATTGTAAGGAACAGTGTACTTTTAAAACTTTTACAAACCTTCGAGAATGCACAAGGACAACAATAATACGTCCATATTCATTAAAAGATAGAATGCATCCAAAACAATCCCTTTAATCTGGGGACTGCTCAGGGTCTTAGTTGAAGAAACTGACAAGAAGAACAGAAGGAAGTAGTGTCTTTATAGATTACTATTAACTACCATCCACAGTTATACAGTGAGGGAAAAAAGTATTTGATCCCCTGCTGATTTTGTACGTTTGCCCACTGACAAAGAAATGATCAGTCTATCATTTTAATGGTAGGTTTATTTGAACAGTGAGAGACAGAATAACAACAAAATCCAGAAAAATGCATGTCAAATGTTATAAATTGATTTGCATTTTAATGAGGGAAATAAGTATTTGACCCCCTCTCAATCAGAAAGATTTCTGGCTCCCAGGTGTCTTTTATACAGGTAACGAGCTGAGATTAGGAGCACACTCTTAAAGGGAGTGCTCCTAATCTCAGTTTGTTACCTGTATAAAAGACACCTGTCCACAGAAGCTATCAATCAATCAGATTCCAAACTCTCCACCATGGTCAAGACCAAAGAGCTCTCCAAGGATGTCAGGGACAAGATTGTAGACCTACACAAGGCTGGAATGGGCTACAAGACCATCGCCAAACAGCTTGGTGAGAAGGTGACAACAGTTGGTGCGATTATTCGCAAATGGAAGTAACACAAAATAACTGTCAATCTCCCTCGGCCTGGGGCTCCATGCAAGATCTCACCTCGTGGAGTTGCAATGATCATGAGAACGGTGAGGAATCAGCCCAGAACTACACGGGAGGATCTTGTCAATGATCTCAAGGCAGTTGGGACCATAGTCACCAAGAAAACAATTGGTAACACACTACGCCGTGAAGAACTGAAATCATGCAGCGCCCGCAAGGTCCCCCTGCTCAAGAAAGCACATATACAGGGCCGTCTGAAGTTTGCCAATGAACATCTGAATGATTCAGAGGAGAACTGGGTGAAAGTGTTGTGGTCAGATGAGACCAAAATCGAGCTCTTTGGCATCAACTCAACTCGTCGTGTTTGGAGGAGGAGGAATGCTGCCTATGACCCCAAGAACACCATCCCCACCGTCAAACATGGAGGTGGAAACATTATGCTTTGGGGGTGTTTTTCTGCCAAGGGGACAGGACAACTTCACTGCATCAAAGGGACGATGGACGGGGCCATGTACCATCAAATCTTGGGTGAGAACCTCCTTCCCTCAGCCAGGGCATTGAAAATGGGTCGTGGATGGAAATTCCAGCATGACAATGACCCAAAACACACGGCCAAGGTAACAAAGGAGTGTCTCAAGAAGAAGCACATTAAGGTCCTGGAGTGGCCTAGCCAGTCTCCAGACCTTAATCCCATAGAACATCTGTGGAGGGAGCAGAAGGTTCGAGTTGCCAAACGTCAGGCTCGAAACCCTAATGCCTTGGAGAAGATCTGCAAAGAGGAGTGGGACAAAATCCCTCCTGAGATGTGTGCAAACCTGGTGGCCAACTACAAGAAACATCTGACCTCTGTGATTGCCAACAAGGGTTTTGCCACCAAGTACTAAGTCATGTTTTGCAGAGGGGTCAAATACTTATTTCCCTCATTAAAATGCAAATCAATTCATAACATTTTTGACATGCGTTTTTCTGGATTATTTTGTTGTTATTCTGTCTCTCACTGTTCAAATAAACCTACCATTAAAATTATAGACTGATCATGTCTTTGTCAGTGGGCAAACGTACAAAATCAGCAGGGGATCAAATACTTTTCCCTCACTGTAAATAGACCAATAAGAAAGGAGTGTCATTGACATACAGTACATTATGATTATTCATGATTTCTTATCAATAACAAATAAAATGTATTTGTCACATGCGCTGAATACAGGTGTAGACCTTACCGTGAAATGCTTACTTACAAGCACTTAACCAACAATGCAGTTAAGAAAAATAAGAGTTAAGAAACATTTACTAAATATACTAAAGTTGTAAAAAAGTTACACAATAAAACAACAATAACGAGGCTATATACAGGGGGTACTGGTAATGTATGCATATTCATGTAAATAAGCTCATGTGTTTGAATCTGTGTACACTGTTGAACTAACAAGGTATCTTCGTCATGGCAGGTCCAAGATCTTGAAGGGCTCCAGGATAGCATCAGGATATTGCAAGTAGAGACTGTCTTGCCTACAACATCAGAATACTGCAAGTAGAGACTGCCCTGGCCGCAACATCTGGATATAGACGGGTTAGTTGTTTAGCAACTAAACCGACACTTGTGCAACTATGGGGCAAAACAGACTGGGTTGACTTAGATTGTTGACATATAAACTATATTTAGTCTCCAAATATTTATTGAAAACATACATACATTTGCACAATCAGCACTTGTCTTTCAACTACATCATTACAGTTGTTGGTTAGCAAGTTAGTGAATTTTAGCCAGTGGTGGAAAAAGTACTAAATTGCCATACTTGAGTAAAAGTAAAAGCTATACATAAAATTCCTTATATTAAGCAAACCAGACGGAACAATTTTCTTGTTTTTTTTAAATTTACGGGACGTTGTCAGACAACCCATCTATTGTAAGTAGAGACAGCTCTGGCCACAACATCAGGATACTGTAAGTAGAGACTGTCCTGGCTTCAATATCAGGATACTGCAGGTAGAGACTGTCCTGGCTTCAATATCAGGATACTGCAGGTAGAGACTGTCCTGGCTTCAATATCAGGATACTGCAGGTAGAGACTGTCCTGGCTTCAATATCAGGATACTGCAGGTAGAGACTGTCCTGGCTTCAATATCAGGATACTGCAGGTAGAGACTGTCCTGGCTTCAATATCAGGATACTGCAGGTAGAGACTGTCCTGGCTTCAATATCAGGATACTGCAGGTAGAGACTATCCTGACTACAATATCAGGATACTGTAAGTAGAGACTATCCTGACTACAATATCAGGATACTGCAGGTAGAGACTATCCTGACTACAATATCAGGATACTGCAGGTAGACTGTCCTGGCTTCAATATCAGGATACTGCAGGTAGAGACTATCCTGACTACAATATCAGGATACTGCAGGTAGAGACTATCCTGACCACAATATCAGGATACTGCAGGTAGAGACTGTCCTGGCTTCAATATCAGGATACTGCAGGTAGAGACTGTCCTGGCTTCAATATCAGGATACTGCAGGTAGAGACTGTCCTGGCTTCAATATCAGGATACTGCAGGTAGAGACTGTCCTGGCTTCAATATCAGGATACTGCAGGTAGAGACTGTCCTGGCTTCAATATCAGGATACTGCAGGTAGAGACTATCCTGACTACAATATCAGGATACTGCAGGTAGAGACTGTCCTGGCTTCAATATCAGGATACTGCAGGTAGAGACTGTCCTGGCTTCAATATCAGGATACTGCAGGTAGAGACTGTCCTGGCTTCAATATCAGGATACTGCAGGTAGAGACTGTCCTGGCTTCAATATCAGGATACTGCAGGTAGAGACTGTCCTGGCTTCAATATCAGGATACTGCAGGTAGAGACTGTCCTGGCTTCAATATCAGGATACTGCAGGTAGAGACAGCCCTGGCTGCAATATCACAATACTGCAAGTAGAGACTGCCATGGCTACAACATCAGGATACTACAAGTAGAGACATCAATGGCTACAGTATCAGGGTATTGTCTGTCTTGGCACTTTGTTATGGTACACTCAGGACAGATGATATGAGATCTAATGAAAGATGCAAACAGCTTCGCATTTAGATTCAACACAATTGACCCTTCGCTAAGCCCCACCCCCTTGGTTATTGTTGCAACCTTGGACAACATTTTCCCGGGAAGCCTAATTCCCCATTCAACGGTCCACTGGCGAAATCCCCTCACAATGATCTCAAACTGTGTTTTTAATACACAAAGAAATTAAACACAAATGTTAATTTACTTTTATACCATCTGCATATTTCAAAACAAAGCATATGAGGGTGCAGTGAGATACCCGATGGGTTGGGCGATACTTTTCTTGTCAATCATCTTGAAAAAATGTATACTTAAACTGGAAATCATCATCCATCGTTAACACAATGGAAAGGTCAAATGCTTTATTATCTAAATGTTGAAAGTGCGTGAGCGACGGAGAGAAACAAAATGGTGCAGTTTGAGGCCATGTGGAGCTGGAGATGGGGGTGTGAGCAGGTGGGTCTGGGCAGGGGTCATGTTGTGGATGTTTGTGTGCGTCTATATGTTGTTGTTTGTATGTGTATGTTTTGTATTGTTTAAAAATAATAATAAGAGCTTACAAACAAACAAGAAAATGGCTAAAATTATGTTTCTAGTGTGGCTAGCCACTGAATGGCTCTGAATTCTCTGAGTATGCAGTCAAAGCTACTAACCACTTTTGGAGCTAACTAGTGCTCTCAAATGATGTTTACAGAAGATGTGATTTGTATTCATAACATGGCTTACTTAGCTAGCTAACTTACATTTAGAGAAAACAAGTTATATTAAGTGGCTAGCTAGCATTAGCAACGTTTGGTGGTCAATGAGACTGAGCTAGCTAACCAGCTGAGTTAGCAAACAATGTAACAAAAGTATAATTTCAGATTTGTAAAATACTCCAACAGGCTCTGCATTTCAGGAATAAGTAGTAAGAACTCCTGGTGCACTGTTCAATTATTCAGCCATTTAAACAATACATTTTCTTAAGAAACTCCGTTTTCCCCACTGCCCTCACTGGCTTTCATGCAACGTGAGCTTGTCTGAGGTGTTGGACTCGACGACAGTTGCTTTCCATTGGAGCGCTTGGTTGCCCAACATTCTGGGGCGGGGCTTAGCGAAGGGTCAATTTCAGAAAGTTACCAGACAGCAATGATGCTTTTGAATATGTTCATACATCTTAAACAGTTCACTTCATATGATAAAATGTACATTAACTTGCTCTTATACCTGTGTGGTAACACTGAAATGACTCTGGTAACAATGTTCTATCAATATTTTCTCATGTAGTAATGATAAATGCTTTGTAATTGCAATACTTTTAAACTGTTAAACTTTCTGTTAAAAAATTAATAATAATCTGTGACCAGAATTCAACATGAGAAGTCACAGTCACTACTTAGTTACTACCCCACTAAAGGCTACTATCCCTCTACTACTTATAATAAAGTCACTAATTATTCTACTACACTAGCCTCCGATTTTCAACACTAGCCTCTTCTAAACTTCTTCCACTACCATAAAACTAGTTTTGGACAGCTGAAGCAAGCACACAATTCTTATTTCGGAAAAGTACCTTTTCTAGTTACCTTTTAGAAAAATAATGTTACTACACATAATAACATGTAACAGCAACTTAATATAAAGTGTAACCCTTCAATTTAACAGTGGTGTAAAGTACTTAAGTAAAAATATAGTTTTTTGGGGTATCTGTACTTTATTTTACTATTAATATTTTTGACAACTTTTACTTCACTACATTCCTTAAGAAAATGATGCACTTTTTACTCCATACAGTTTCCATGACACCCAAAAGTACTCGTTACATTTTTTTTCTGCTTAACAGGACAGGAAATCTGGTCATCTCTTAACAGGACACATCTCTGGTCATCCCTACTGCCTCTGATCTGGTGGACTCATGAAACACAAATGCTTTGTTTTGTAAATTATGTCTGAGTGTTGGAGTGTGCCCCTGGCTATCTGTACATTTTGCTTAATATAAGGAATTTGAAACGATTTTTATTTTTACTTTTGATACTTAAGTATATTCAAAACCAAACACTTTTGTCGCAGTGGTCTAAGGCACTCTATCGCAGTGCTAGCTGTGCCACTAGAGATCCTGGTTTGAATCCGGGCTCTGTCGTAGCCGGCCGCGACCGGGAGACCCATGGGGCGGCGCACAATTGGCCCAGCGTCATCCAGGGTAGGGGAGGGAATGGCCGGCAGGGATGTAGCTCAGTTGGTAGAGCATGGCGTTTGCAACGCCAGGGTTGTGGGTTCAATTCCCACAGGGGGCCAGTATAAAAATAAATAAAAATAAAAATTATAATAATGTATGCACTCACTAACTGTAAGTCACTCTGGATAAGAGCGTCTGCTAAATGACTAAAATGTAAATGTTTTACTCAAGTAGTATTCTACTGGGTGACTTTCACTTTTACTTGACTCATTTTCTGTTAAGGTATCTTTACTTTTACTCAAGTATGACAATTGTGTACTTTTTCCACCACTGCATTTTAAAATGGTAGGACGTTGACGGGTCAGCAGTGGGATGAAGTTGCTATAGACACAGATTTAAGGTCAGTTTTGGGTTTCAATCACAAATGGTTAAGGCTTATATCTGTGCCTAAAGGCTTACATCTGTGGTTAAGGCTTTGGGGATTGAAAGCTGATCCTAGATCTGTGCCTAAGGGCAACTTATATCCAGCTGATGGCACATACAAAGGTTGTTTCCTGCCATCCCACCCTGTTTCCATACTGGTGCCTTATTTGTCGGTTGGGAGAAGTTGATATTTGACCTTTGACTCCATGGATCTGTAGATGACCACTCCACACACCACGGCGACGGCTGCCAGGAGGCAGCCAACGATGAACACCAAGTTCAGGTTCAAAGCCACATCAGTAGCTGGAGAGGGGAAACATGTATTTAAAGGGTGTTTGCCTACTTTACTATTAGTATTTCCTCAATGCAAAAGGAATATTAAATGAGATATAACACAGTATCTACAGTTGCTGGCAGAATATTTTATAAAAATAATATAATAATATGCCATTTAGCAGACGCTTTTATCCAAAGCGACTTACAGTCATGCGTGCATACATTTTTGTGTATGGGTGGTCCCGGGGATCGAACCCACTACCTTGGCGTTACAAGCGCCGTGCTCTACCAGTTGAGCTACAGAGGACCTACTTGATTTGAAGTATAGGCGATATGCACAGGCGAGCATGACGTATTTCCGGTTAAATCTCAGGATGGATGTAAACTTCCGGTTATCGTAGAATGCTGTGCTACCGTATGCTAGCATTGAATGCTTGTCGTCAAAAACATCCAAAACTGTTAATTTTCGTTGTTGTTGTTTATCTTAATGTTTGTTAATGTTTTTACTTGTAATACTTCGTATTGACTTATAACACGATGACGTGTAAACGTACGAAAGTGTCCTTTCAAAAACGGGATGACAGCTCTTCCAGCCATCACTGCTGTGTGCCGCAATGTACAGTGTCTGCCAGATGCAATTCTTCTGTTAGTTTTTTTACTTTTCCCAAAGACAGTGAATTACATAAACGGTGGGTGATTAACATTCGACGAGTCAACTTTCTTACAACAAACACACGAGTCTGCAGCCGACACTTTCTAAGTGAAGATGTGATAGAGCCTCCGACTCCAGCTGGGCGCAGACGTCTGAAGAAGGGAGCTGTTCCAGTGCTGTTTCAATGGATGGTTTCAAAGTGTAGATCTGGAATAACAATATCAGGAAAAGTAAAGGGTTCACTAGGAAATACACCAGAATCTAACATCGATTAATAACATTTATTTCGCAACACATTGTAGTCTGCCTATTTAATTGTACTCTGCATACCTAATTCCGCTTGCCGGAGTAGCATCTGGTTTGGGCTTCACTACAACCATGGCATCCACAGGTCCTGGCTTCACTCCCTATTTATTTATGATATGGTATTAGGAGAGATGCTAGTATGCATGTGACACAACTGTCTGGTATTGAAATGATACAAACCATTGTTCGTGGTTTATGCCACTTCTGCTCTGTTTCAGTGCCCGAAAGTACAGGAGGGACGACAGACATGCCACATTCAGAGTAATGGGCAGTCTGATATAGTAATGCAACCAAATTATTGCATATCCTTCACCCAGCCACACAGGAACAGTAGCTTTTAACAAGCACAACTGGCTGTGAATCACGCAATGTCATCTGAAATACACAGAAGCATAATTTAATGGGCTTTGAAAGACGAGGGTCTACAGCAGCAGGAGTAGGAGCAAAACTTGTTCTTTCTACTTTTTACTGGTGTAAATAACTTATCTACTGTCTCGTGTCACTTTTGTGCTTTCTGCATCACTTTCCTACTGTCTTGCACCACTTGGCTATACTGTCTCCCACCACTTACCTATTGTCTTGTGCCATTTACCTACCTTCAAACAGTATTGGCAGAGCAGTAGGTGAGTGGTGCAACATTGTAGCCTAGTACCAATAACAACAGTAGAGTGAAGGTTTTGCTCCTAATTCCTCTTGAAAAGTAGAAACATCAAGTACAAAAGCAAGGAAGTTGGGCCATATGTTTATAAAGAAAGAAGTAAAGATGACAGGACAGTTTTGAGTAGAACATCAGCAGTTTCAAGAATAGCTGATTGGAATATGTTACTGTCATTGCAGTCATCAAGTCAGGAAAAAGTAGTAATCTCATTATTGTTTACATTTCAAACCAAACTCCAATTTGTTTACAACAGACCCAACAACAAAGCATGGCAATTCCCACTCAGCTACCCTGGTCTGTATTAGGCTACCACTGTTCAGCTATCGTGAAAACCACTAAAGTTCTAAAGTGTTCTCTTAGCAATGGCAATCAAAGCTGTTGTAACATTAAACGAGTAAAACATGTGTTGAACGGAACCTTGAACAAGTTCAACAGAACTTTGAACGTGTCACTTAATCTAGTCCTACTCTCAGCTGGTGTGGTGGCTTTAGTTTCTTCATTGAGCGGTAGCAGTGGGCTCTAACAGAGATCTCATTTGTAGCCCTGTTTTTACCTGATACTTTCATAAAAGTACAAACACATGAAGTGAGAGGTATATACACATGATTAAACTTTATTTAAAGCATGATTAACCTGAAGCAGGACGGAGTCATGACTTAAAACACCAAAGCAAGGCTTCTAGCTCAGGCTAGCTAGCGTTAGCATATTACCTTCAAAGTTGCAAAGAAAAGAAGAAACGTAAAATTTGAAGACTTTATCCAGTTTGCTACGTGGTGTCGTACTGGATGTCCGGACGACCCTCCGTATATCATTAACAGATACTTTAGGCAACTCCAGCAAACACCTTGTAAACGTCATCTCTGACATCATAACGGTCTACTGTCACTGTCTAATGTTTTTTTCCGGTAACCGGAAATGCCCAAGCATCCTTACACCAATGCAGAAGTGATGCGTGCATAGAGCCTATTGTGCCCATGACCATATATCTAAATCTGACCAAATCATCATTCAGTTGACCAGTTTTTCAGGATTACGGTCTGCTGGAAGGCGCCTCTCCCATGGCGATGAATGCCGTTGACGCAGCCCTGAGCACAGCGGGTGTTGGGGTTCTCAGCCTCACACAGGATCACCGCACAGCTGATGTACACCTGGAGGGGTTAGAGGTCACAATCAAGCTCACAGCCAATCAGGATTAGAGGTGACTGAACTGCTACTCAAAACACAAAACATGGTTGAGAAACTGTTTGTTTACCATTACCAAAGTAATGTAGTCTCTGTATATAAAAGGGTGGGTTGAAAAGATGGAACGACTTCAAACACATAGCCCACACAGTCAGGCAGTGCAAGCCAAGCAGGGGCACCTCAACCCACAGTACCTCACTGCATTTACCTGGTCATGCATCCCAATGAATTTAAAAGCTTCCATTGCAAAATGGAACTGGGACTGGGAACTGGAGTAGATCTGAACAGTTTTGTCCTTCTTGCAGCTGGGGAAAGAATATACGTTAAGTTAGTGGGTCATTCGACAAATGCACTGTTTCAACCAGAAGGAACGCTGCAATAAAATATGCATGTGTCCCAATTGGCACCCTATTCCTTACATAGTGCACTAATTTTGATCAGAGCTCTATAGGCCCTGGTCAAAAGTAGTGCACTATATAGGGAATAGGGATGGCATTTGGGAAGCAACCTATATTTCAGCATATGCAACAGTTTAAGCAAAGACCCATTTTGGATGACGCTGTAATGCTCAGGGTTTTCTGAGGGAGTGGCCTTACAGGACTCCACAAACATCTCAGTGTTGGGGACAGAGGTCAATGACGTGATCTCCATGTAGACCAACTCCTTCAGATCCACCTTGAACCACAGAGAGGGATGACGTTGTCCATAGATGTTGATACAAGGTCAGGTTGATAGTTTTACTCCCTTCCCCATCTCCAAAGGTCAAGGTTAGGATTTGAGAAAGGTAAGCTGATCCTAGAACTGTGCCCTAACCAATTAGCCTATACATTGGCTAGCTCCTCTTTAGTAATGAGAAGTATTTATTGGCTAACTCAATATAGTTGTTTACATAGTGAAAGTACAACAGCAAAGACAATGCAGTGTCTTGTTCAATGAAGCTGTGTTGTCTACATTACTCAAGACCGTGTTAGCCCACTGATCAGGCCAGGGGTGTATTCATTATGTCTTGCAACGGAAACCGTTTAAGAACCAAACAGAAGCAAACAGAGCAAACAGAACGGGGAAGGACCTACCTGAATTTGTCCAATATAAACTATTTTTACTCATTTTGTTTGAAAAAAAATTCTGTTTGGAGTAAACGGTTTCTTCACAACATATACCCAATACACACAAATCTAAGTAAGGAATGGAATTTAAGAATACATATATGGACAAGTAATGACAGAGCGGCATGGACTAAAATACAGTAGAATATTATAGAATACAGTATATACATATGAGATGAGTAATGCAAGATATGTAAACATTATTAAAGTGACTAGTGTTCCATTTCTTAAAGTGGCCAGTGATTTCAATAGGCAGCAGCAGCCTCTAATGTGCTAGTGATGGCTATTTAACAGTGATGGCCTTGAGATAGACGCTGTTTTTCATTCTCTCGGTCCCAGCTTTGATGCACCTGTACTGACCTCACCTTCTGGATGATAGCGGGGTGAACAGTGGCTCGGATGGTTGATGTCCTTGATTATCTTTTTGGCCTTCCTGTGATATCGGGTGCTGTAGGTGTCCTGGAGGGCAGTTAGTTTGCCCCCGGTAATGCGTTCGGCAGACCGCACCACCCTCTGGAGAGCCCTGCGGTTGCGGGCGGTGCAGTTACCGTACCAGGCAGTGATACAGCCCGACAGGATGCTCTCAATTGTGTATCTGTAAAAGGTTGTGAGGGCTTTAGGTGCCAAGCCAAATTTCTTCAGCCTCCTGAGGTTGAAGAGGCTCTGTTGCTCCTTCACCACACTGTCTGCGTGGGTGGACCATTTCAGTTTGTCAGTGATGTGTACGCCAAGGAACTTGAAGCTTTCCACCTTCTCCACTGCGGTTCCGTCGATGTGGATAGGGGAGTGCACCCTCTGCTGTTTCCTGAAGTCCACGATCATCTTCTTTGTTTTGTTGATGTCTGTAGCTCAGCTGGTAGAGCACGGCGCTTGTAACGCTAAGGTAGTGGGTTCGATCCCCGGGACCACCCATACACAAAAAAAATTATGCACGCATGACTGTAAGTCGCTTTGGATAAAAGCGTCTGCTAAATGGCATATTATTATTATTATTATTATGTTGAGTGAGAGGTTATTTTCCTGGCACCACACTCCCAGAGCCCTCACCTCCTCCCTGTAGGCTGTCTCGTCATTGTTGGTGAAAAATGTTTTGCAACAGACAAAACATTTTGCAACAAAATTGGCGTAATGAATACATCCCAGGTAACACATCAAGCAAGCATAATTATTTGAACTACCTTCGCTACATACACACCTCCACTGGGTAACTGTCTGGATCCACCATCGTGTTGAAACGACTGCTGTGGAAGAACTCAAACTGGTAGGTGAACTTCCCGAAGCCCTTCTCTCGGAAAATGTACAGAATCTTGTTGGCCAGGAATTCCAGGCTCACCTTGCCCCTCTTGGAGTAGATGCAGGAGAACTTGATCTCCACCTTGTGCCTCCTGGTGATTATGTCACTGGAGTCGTCAAAGGACGTGATCTCGTTTCTGAAGATCAGGTTGTCCCCTTCCTCCTGAAAAGCAACATATTTTGCTTTGATTCAGCAGTAAAAAATAATTGGTGACAGGGTCGGACTGGGACCAGAAATCAACCCTGGCATTTCTAAAACACTGGCAAATGTATTTTCCTTGAGGCCCCCACACCGGCCTATTTTGTCGTTGAGGCCCCCATTATTAGACAGATAATGTTAATTTTGAAAAAGGACAATATAGGATTGAGATCGAATCCTCCTATATCGGCTCCGACGCTCATCAGATGTGGCAGGGCTTGCAAACCATTACATCTCGCACCCTGTGGCTGATGTAAGTAAGACTTTTAAACAGGTTAACACTCACAAGGCTAGAGATTTCTTAGAGCATGCGCAGACCAGCTGGCAAATATTTTTGTATTTAATTTTAACAGGTAAGTTGACTGAGAGCACATTCTCATTTACAGCAACAACTTGTGGAATAGTTATATGGGAGAGGAGATGAATAAGCCAATTGGAAGCTGGGGACAATTAGGTGGCCATGATGGTATTACCCAGAACACCAGGGTTTACACCCTAGTCTTTATGATAAGTGTCATGGGATATTTAGTGACCACAGGGAGTCAGAACACCCTATCCATAAGATGAAACAACTTTTTTAGACCAGAGGAAAGTGTGCCTCCTACTGGCCCTCCAACACCACTTCCAGCAGCATCTGGTCTCCCATCCAGGGACTGACCAAGACCAACCCTGCTTAGCTTCAGAGGTAAGCCAGCAGTGGGATACAGGGTGGTATACTGCTGGCCCAAGTGTCTTCACAGACATGTTCAACCTCTCTTTGTCCGAGTCTGTAATCCCAACATGTTTCATGCATACCACCATTGTTCCTGTTCCCAAGAACTCCAAGGTAACCTGCCTAAATGACTATCGTCCTGTAGCACTCACATCTGTAACCATGAAATGCTTTGAAAGGCTGGCCATGGCACGCATCAACACCATCATCCCACACATCCTGGACCCACTCCAATTTGCATACCACCCCAACAGATCCACAGATTACGCAATCTCTATTGCACTCCACACTGCTCTCTCCCACATGGACAAGAGGAATACCTATGTGAGAATGCTGCCTACAGGCAAGCTAATAGGTCAATATAACTCTACAGTAAAACCACAACAATAGTTAATCAAATAGCTACTCGGACTATTTGCATTTACCCTTTTTTTTGCACTCATTTGCAATGACTATGCACACTCACTGGACTCTACCCACACCCGCATACTTAAATTGACACTCCAACACACACATACACACACACACACACACACACACACACACAAACACATTCTTTTACACTCTTCATACAGTTGAAGTCGGAAGTTTACTTACACCTTAGCCAAATACATTTAAACTCAGTTTTTCACAATTCCTGACATTTAATCCTAGTAAAAATTCCCTGTCTTAGGTCAGTTAGGATCACCACTTTATTTTAAGAATTTGAAATGTCAGAGTAATAGTAGAGAGAATGATTTATTTCAGGTTTTATTTCTTTCATCACATTCCCAGTGGGTCAGAAGTTTACATACACTCAATTAGTATTTGGTAGCATTGCCTTTACATTTTTAACTTGGGTCAAACGTTTCAGTTAGCCTTCCACAAGCTTCCCACAGGGCGGCAGGTAGCTTAGTGGGTAAGAGCGTTGTGCCAGTAACCGAAAGGTCGCTGGTTCTAATCCCCGAGCCGACTAGGTGAAAAATCTGTCGATGTGCCCTTAAGCAAGGCACTTAACCCTAATTGCTGATGTAAGTCGCTCTGGATAAGAGCGTCTGCTAAATGACTAAAATGTAAATGTAAATAAGTTGGGTGAATTTTGGCCCATTCCTCCTGACAGAGCTGGTGTAACTGAGTCAGGTTTGTAGGCCTCCTTTGCTCGCACACACTTTTTCAGTTCTGCCCACAAATCTTCTATAGGATTGAGGTCAGGGCTTTGTGATGGCCACTCCAATACCTTGACTTTGTTGCCATTTTGCCACAACTTTGGAAGTATGCTTGGGGTCATTGTCCATTTGGAAGACCCATTTGCGACCAAGCTTTAACTTCCTGACTAATGTCTTGAGATGTTGCTTCAATATATCCAAATAATTTTCCTTACTCATGATGCCATCTATTTTGTGAAGTGCACCAGTCCCTCCTGCAGCAAAGCACCCCCACAGCATGATGCTGCCAACCCCGTGCTTCACGGTTGAGATGGTGTTCTTCGGCTTGCAAGCCTTCCCCTTTTTCCTCCAAACATAACGATGGTCATTATGGCCAAACAGTTCTATTTTTGTTTCATCAGACCAGAGGACATTTCTCCAAAAAGTACGATCTTTGTCCCCATGTGCAGTTGCAAACCGTAGTCTGGCTTTTTTATGGCGGTTTTGGAGCAGTGGCTTCTTCCTTTCTGAGCGGCCTTTCAGGTTATGTCGATATAGGACTAGTTTTACTGTGGATATAGATAATTTCCTCCAGCATCTTCACAAGGTCCTTTTTGCTGTTCTGGGATTGATTTGCACTTTTCGTACCAAAGTACGTTCATCTCTAGGAGACGGAACGCGTCTCCTTCCTGAGTGGTATGACGGCTGCGTGGTCCCATGGTGTTTATACTTGCGTACTATTTTTTGTACAGATGAACGTGGGACCTTCAGGCGTTTGGAAATTGCTCCCAAGGATGAACCAGACTTGTGGAGGTCTACCATTTTTTTTATGAGGTCTTGGATGATTTCTTTTGATTTTCCGATGATGTCAAGCAAAGAGGCACTGAGTTTGAAGGTAGGCCTTGAAATACATCCACAGGTACACCTCCAATCGACTCAAATGATGTCAATTAGCCTATCAGAAGCTTCTAAAGCCATGACATCCTTTTCTGGAATTTTCCAAGCTGTTTAAAGGCAAAGTCAACTTAGTGTATGTAAACTTCTGACCCACTGGAATTGTGATACAGTGAATTATAAGTGAAATAATCTGTCTGTAAACAATTGTTGGAAAAATACTTGTGTCTTGCACAAAGTAGATGTCCTAACCGACTTGCCAAAACTATAGTTTGTTAACAAGAAATTTGTGGAGTGGTTGAAAAACAAGTTTTAATGACTACAACCTAAGTGTATGTAAACTTCCGACTTCAACTGTATATGCTGCTGCTACTCTGTTTATTTTCTATCCTGATTGCCTAGTCTACGTGTACATACAGTGCCTTCGGAAAGTATTCAGACCCCTTGACTTTTTCTACATTTTGTTACGTTACAGCCTTATTCTAAAATGGATTAAATAAATATAAAATCCTCAGCATCTACAAACAATACCCCATAATGACAAAGTGAAAACAGGTTTAGACATTTTTGCAAATATATTTAAAAAAAGATACATACATTTTTTACGTAAGTATTCAGACCCTTTGCTATGAGACTCGAAATTGAGCTCAGGTGCATCCTGTTTCCATTGATCATCCTTGAGATGTTTCTACAACTTGATTGGAGTCCACATGTGGTCAATTCAATTGATTGGACATGATTTGGAAAGGCACACACCTGTCTATATACGGTCCCACAGTTGACAATGTCAGAGCAAAAACCAAGCCATGAGGTTGAAGGAATTGTCTGTAGCGCTCCGAGACAGGATTGTGTCGAGGCACAGATCTGGGGAAGGGTACAAAAACATTTATACAGCATTTAAGGTCCCCAAGAACACAGTGGCCTTCATTATTATTAAATGGAAGAAGTTTGGAACCACCAAGACTCTTCCTAGAGCTGGCCGCCCGGCCAAACTGAGCAATCGGGGGAGAATGGCCTTGGTCAGGGAGGTGACCAAGAACCCAATGGTCACTCTGACGGAGCTCCAGAGTTCCTCTTTGGAGATGGATGAACTTTCCAGAAGGACAACAATCTCTGCAGCACTCCACCAATCAGGTCTTTATGGTAGAGTGGCCAGACGGAAGCCACTCTAGACTCTCAGACCATGAAAAACAAAATTCTCTGGTTTGATGAAACCAAGAT
This sequence comes from Coregonus lavaretus, assembly GCF_964263955.1. Lineage (NCBI taxonomy): Eukaryota > Metazoa > Chordata > Actinopteri > Salmoniformes > Salmonidae > Coregonus > Coregonus lavaretus. Next base: position 12,003,496 of record NC_140020.1, on the reverse strand, counting down.
TGAACTCTTTGGCCTAAATGCCAAGCGTCACGTCTGGAGGAATCCTGGCACCATCCCTATGGTGAAGCATGGTGGTAGCAGCATCATGCTGTGGGGATGTTTTCAGCGGCAGGGACTGGGAGACGAGTCAGGATCGAGGCAAAGCTGAACTGAGAAAAGTACAGAGAGCTCCTTCATGAAAACCTGCTCCAGAGCGCTCAGGACCTCAGACTGGATCTCTGAATGTCATTGAGTGGCCCAGCCAGAGCCCGGACTTGAATCCGATCTAACATCTCTGGAGAGACCTGAAAATAGCTGTGCAGCGATGCTCCCCATCCAACCTTACAGAGCGTGAGAGGACCTGCAGAGAAGAATGGGATAAGCTTCTCAAATACAGGTGTGCCAAGCTTGTAGCGTGATATCCAAGAAGACTCGATGCTGTAATTGCTGCTAAAGGTGCTTCAACAAAGTACTGAGTAAAGGGTCTGAATACTTACGCTACCGGTCAAAAGTTTTAGAACACCTACTCATTCAAGGGTTTTTCTTTATTTTTACTATTTTCTACGTTGTAGAATAATAGTGAAGACATCACAACTATGAAATAACACATATGGAATCATGTAGTAACCAAAAAAGTGTTAAACAAATCAAAATATATTTTATATTTGAGATTCTTCAAATAGCCACCCTTTGCCTTGATGACAGCTTTGCACACTCTTGGCATTCTCTCAACCAGCTTCACCTGGAATGCTTTTCCAACAGTCTTGAAGGAGTTCCCACATATGCTGAGCACTTGTTGGCTGCTTTTCCTTCACTCTGCGGTCCGACTCATCCCAAACCATCTCAATTGGGTTGAGATCGGGGGATTTTGGAGGCCAGGTCATCTGATGCAGTACTCCATCACTCTCATTCTTGGTAAAATAGCCCTTACACAGCCTGGAGGTGTGTTGGGTCATTGTCCTGTTGAAAAACATATGAAAGTCCCACTAAGCCAAACCAGATGGGATGGCGTATCGCTGCAGAATGCTGTGGTAGCCATGCTGGTTAAGTGTGCCTTGAATTCTAAATAAATCACAGACAGTGTTACCAGCAAAGCACCCCCACATCATAACACCTCCTCCTCCATGCTTTACGGTGGGAAATATACATGCAGAGATAATCCGTTCACCCACACCGTGTCTCACAAAGACACGGCGGTTGGAACGCCAATTTCGACTCCAGACCAAAGGACACATTTCCACCGGTCTAATGTCCATTGCTCGTATTTCTTGGCCCAAGCAGGTCTCTTCTTATTATTGATGTCCTTTTAGTAGTGGTTTCTTTGCAGCAAATGGACCATGAAAGCCTGATTCACACAGTCTCCTCTGAACAGTTGATGTTGAGATGTGTCTGTTACTTGAACTCTGAAGCATTTATTTAAAAACACTGACTCGCCCACGGATTGAAGAGTTCGGCATTTGACTAGCCATGCTACAGTGGGGAGAACAAGTATTAGATGCACTGCCGATTTTGCAGGTTTTCCTACTTACAAAGCATGTAGAGGTCTGTAATTTTTATCATAGGTACACTTCAACTGTGAGAGACGGAATCTAAAACAAAAATCCAGAAAATCACATTGTATGATTTTTAAGTAATTAATTTGCATTTTATTGCATGACATAAGTATTTGATCACCTACCAACCAGTAAGAATTCCGGCTCTCACAGACCTGTTAGTTTTTCTTTAAGAAGCCCTCCTGTTCTCCACTCATTACCTGTATTAACTGCACCTGTTTGAACTCGTTACCTGTATAAAAGACACCTGTCCACACACTCAATCAAACAGACTCCAACCTCTTCACAATGGCCAAGACCAGAGAGCTGTGTAAGGACATCAGGGATAAAATTGTAGACCTGCACAAGGCTGGGATGGGCTACAGGACAATAGGCAAGCAGCTTGGTGAGAAGGCAACAACTGTTGGCGCAATTATTTGAAAATGGAAGAAGTTCAAGATGACGGTCAATCACCCTCTGTCTGGGGCTCCATGCAAGATCTCACCTCGTGGGGCATCAATGATCATGAGGAAGGTGAGGGATCAGCACAGAACTACAGGGCAGGATCTGGTCAATGACCTGAAGAGAGCTGGGACCACAGTCTCAAAGAAAACCATTAGTAACACACTACGCCGTCATGGATTCAAATCCTGCAGCGCACGCAAGGTCCCCCTGGTCAAGCCAGCGCATGTCCAGGCCCGTCTGAAGTTTGCCAATGACCATCTGGATGATCCAGAGGAGGAATGGGAGAAGGTCATGTGGTCTGATGAGACAAAAATATAGCTTTTTGGTATAAACTCCACTCGCCGTGTTTGGAGGAAGAAGAAGGATGAGTACAACCCCAAGAACACCATCCCAACCGTGAAGCATGGAGGTGGAAACATCATTCTTTGGGGATGCTTTTCTGCAAAGGGGACAGGACGACTGCACCGTATTGAGGGGAGGATGGTTGGGGCCATGTATCGCGAGATCTTGTCCAACAACCTCCTTCCCTCAGTAAGAGCATTGAAGATGGGTCGTGGCTGGGTCTTCCAGCATGACAACGACCCGAAACACACAGCCAGGGCAACTAAGGAGTGGCTCCGTAAGAAGCATCTCAAAGTCCTGGAGTGGCCTAGCAAGTCTCCAGACCTGAACCCAATAGAAAATCTTTGGAGGGAGCTGAAAGTCCGTATTTCCCAGCGACAGCCCCGAAACCTGAAGGATCTGGAGAAGGTCTGTATGGAGGAGTGGGCCAAAATCCCTGCTGCAGTGTGTGCAAACCTGATCAAGACCTACAGGAAACGTATGATTTCTGTAATTGCAAACAAAGGTTTCTGTACCAAATATTAAGTTCTGCTTTTCTGATGTATCAAATACTTATGTCATGCAATAAAATGCAAATTAATTACTTAAAAATCATACATTGTGATTTTCTGGATTTTTCTAGATTCCGTCTCTCACAGTTGAAGTGTACCTATGATAAAAATTACAGACCTCTACATGCTTTGTAAGTAGGAAAACCTGCAAAATCAGCAGTGTATCAAATACTAGTTCTCCCCACTGTAACTGGAGCTGTTTAGCTTTAGAAAACCCTAGGTAGATCTAGCTTGCTTCATAGGATACCCCTCATGTCTGCAATAAACTTGAATGTGAACTGATTGTTTACTGTCTCTGAATGTCCATTATGTTTTTTTCTTGATTTAGCATCACACAGTCTTTCAAATGTGTAGGCCTTTGGATGGCCCTACCAGACCTTGTGCTAGGAGTGTAGATTACATCTGGAGGTGCTTGACCTGAGATGTTTGGATTCTCTTGTTGAGGTGGTGTCCACCTCTAGGTTATTTTCAGCATCCTGCTCTGTTTACTGGCTCTGTGCCAGGCTCCGCAACAGTGGGGAAGTAATCCTCTACTTCTCTGCTCTTCCTCAGGTGTCTCCTGTTCCTCCTGATGACCTGTAGCTGTTCTGTCTTCACCTCGTAGGACTTTTGCGCCACAGGTCTGACTACTGTTGCCCTCTGCCACCACTGTTTCTGTCCTGTGAGTGGCTGAAGTCTCACCTTGTCATCTTGATGCGACTCTGTGAGATACTTGGCAGAGGTGTCATAGTACTGTACCGGTCTCTGCTGTCTTTCTTTGAACTCCTCCTGCTGACCGTTTGTCATCACTGGTCTCAGCAGATTTTCACTCATTAACAGTAGTGTCTTTGTTCATCTTCCCATGAGTGCCATTGCAGGGCTGCTGTCTGTTCCTTGTGAAGGGGTATTTCTGTGATCCAACATGGCCAGATATGCGTCAGCACCTGCCCTCTTTGCTTTTACCATCAGTCTTTTGGCTGTTTTCACTGCCGATTCCATTGTTGTGCTTGAAGTCCCAGGCCTTGCTGAAACTTCGGAACTCATCCGAAGAGTACTGGGGGCCATTGTCTGAGTACACAATGTTATTTATCCCATAGCGTGCAAAGCATGTATTCAGTTATTTCGACAGTGTGCCCATGGTCACAAGCACCAAGCTCCATCTGATATGTAGGCAACGATGAGAGATATGGAGCAACCACCACCAGGGAGAAGTGAACATCGACCACAGCAAACTCATTAGGAACACCATCCATGTTCCCAAATGCTTATTTTATCCAGCCCTGAGCATTCACTGGAGGGGACCTGTTAGCCACATCATCCTCACCAGGGGCGGTGTGTTCATTAGGGCGATATGGGCGACGCACTGCCAAACGGGAAAAGGAAGGGATTTTTTTTCTAATCAATTATATCACGGCAACAGTAGTTATCAGTGTTCTAATCTAGACGTCTGATCTGCCACTAAATGTCCAATCAGGCTAAAGTCGTGCTTCAAATGGCCCCGCCCCTTTTGGGGCGATTTCAGTCAGGTTGAAAATCGCCCAGGGGTCTCTCATAGACTATCATGTAAAATCTTTTTTTTTCAAATATCAGAGCTTTCAATACAATCTCTATGGGTTTCTGAGGGCTTGCACTTACGCGCTTTCGTCATACGTAACATAACCATGAACGTAACTAAGAAAAGAGCGGGTAGCAGCGTCAATCAATTCACGTACTACTATCAACATGGCTAGCGTTCAGTGCAACTCGATTGCCTCTTTGAAAGAAGTTCACATCAAAGACCATTCAAAACGAGCTACTGGAGTGTATGCTAGCGGTCATGAGGGAACATATTGTGGAGGAGGTGAAGTCGGCGAACTTCGTAGCTATCCAAGCTGACGAGACCACGGACGTTTCTACACAGACACAGCTGGTGCTTGTGCTGAGGTACATAGATAGCAACCACAAAGTGCAGGAGCGCTTTTTTGAGTTCCTTCCCATCTCGGAATCAACCTCAGTCTCAATCGCCAGTGTGCTTTTGGAGAGACTGAACGGTCTTTTTGCCGACGACGTGAAAGTCAAACTGTGGTGCACTGGCACTGTACCAGGTTCTCATGAGCTACAACCTCCAGGAGACGTTCTCTGAGACTGTGACTCTGTTGAACATCCTCATACCTACTCCCATGACAACAGCTGAAGCTGAGAGATGTTTCTCAACTTTGACACGAGTTAAGACATTCCTGCGAAATTCAATGGGCCAGGAACGTCTGAATGCACTGGCCATGCTTTCCATGGAGAGGGAACTAGTCCTCAGCATGCCTGATTTCAATGAGAAAGTCATTGACCGCTTTGCTGCATTGAAAGAGAGAAGAGAACAGTTTCAGTACAAGTAATGTAGCCTCTCTCTCTCTTTGTCCCTCCCTGTCTGTCTCTTTAACACACACACGCCCAAATCAGTTCACAGTTGATGTTGTTTAAAATAGTTATTTTTCATTTTAAAAAAAGTAAAAAAAAAATAATAATCTGTTCATGTTCATTTTTACAAATCTATACAATTGGCCAGAATATGGTTGTTCATATTTACAAATCTATACAATTGGCCAGAATATGGTTGTTCATTTTTACAAAGCCATACAGATAGCTGTGTTTACCTTTTCTAGAAATTATTTTCAAATTCTGTTTTCAGGCAAAATGTCTATCACTGTTCATTTTCACAAATCTATACAAGAGGGCAGAATATGGAAGTCTATAAACATTTCTTATTACCAATAACTTGCATCAATGTTTTCAGTAGCCTCTATCAAAAGCTCCTGCTTGCTTGTTGTGAATTATGCTCAGGTGCACATATTTCCAATTCAACCATGAGGCAAAAAATGTGGTAAAAGCTCTTGTTGATCCTGCAATCTGAACAAATACCAAGATGCTGTATTTTCAGCTGATATTTCATTTGTTTATGGAAATGCATATTGTTTATGCAGTGTTGAGGAATGTGAAAGAACACCCTTGATTATTTTTACTGTGATAACTTATTTTGCTTTTGTAAGCCAACACTTTTGAGATCAGTCAATAAATGCTTCTGGCATTGACTTATATGCTGCCCCTGTCTTCATGTTGTTGCTGGACATATCTTTTTAAAAATGTGTGTAGGTCACCTAAATCATCAGAAAAATTGCCCCCCCTGAGAATTTTTTCAGGAGCCGCCACTGATCCTCACCTTCCTCCACCTTAACAGTAGACACAGTAGGCCTACATGCTGCAGGAACTGTCGACCGCTCCTTAACAACAGAACATGACAAAACCGGTGGATCTGGCTTTTCCACCAAACTTCTTCAAGCTCCTGATACTCATCACAAGAACAGCCGTGTCAGCCTACAAATTCCAGACCGGGCATTCCAATGGATCCTCACTAACCTTACAACCTGACTGGGAAGAATCTCCTCCCTTCAGTGAGAAACGTGTAAGCTAAATCAACACCTGACCCTCAAACAACCTTATGTTCAGCCTGCTGAGGAACCACAATCTCTCCTAATTTGGCCAAGAACATGTCAGGTAAAGGAACCAAAGAATCACTGACAACCTCTGAATATAACAGATCACTTGGGGGAACCACCTCATTTCTCAGACCACAAAGACAACCTAGTTGCTCAGTGTCACTCAACACAACAAATAATGTCTCCCCTAAATTGACACCTGAATCAACCTCATCCTCAACCTGCAGTGGACACACTACATCATATATATTTTAACAGAAAGTCTCAGCCAGAGACACACAATCACCTTCCACACTAGGGAGAACCATTTCCTGGGAACCACTGTCTAGCTTGGCAAATAATGTTTCCTCCAAGTCCCCACACAAATCATCCTCCCTATCTGGTTTGCCATGAGCACTCTTCTGAACATGAGCAACTTCACACACTGGGGATACCTCAAAACTGAGAGACTCCGCCCTTGAGACACCTGACTTTTCACTGGGGTTACACAAACATGATCACTTGGGGAAACTTCTCTTCACTCTGATCACTGGAGGAAACTGGTCTAGTGACAAGAATGTGATTGACTGGAAACAAACTTCCTCCCCTCCATGCACCCCTTAACTCATCTGCTTTTCCAATAGTGCCATCTCCTGTTCTAGCCTTGCCATTTCCAACAAGTCTCCCATTGGGCACACACTGGTTGAATCAACGTTGTTTCCACGTCATTTCAATGATATTTCATTGAACCAATGTGGAATACTCACTCCACGTCTCCCATAACAGCACTTCAACATCTAACTTGTTCAAGTCCTCTCCTATTTCAACCTCCAGCATTTCTGCCAGCTGAAATAACTGATCACTTGTTAGCTTGAGAAACCCCCCACGAACTTCTACCTCTGCACAAAACACTGCTGGCTCAAACGCCCCCATACTCAAAATCAGTACGCCACAAAATAACTATAAACCAACTGACAAAAGCCATTTGAACGTAAACTTTTTTTTTTTAACCAAATGTGTTTTCTGGCAGAAATGCCTTATGGAACATGTGAACTTTCATGTGCCTTAATAAAAAGCGTGTATGCCATCTGTAAATACAAAAATAATTGTTAAATTACGAGCCTAGTTGGTTTAGCCACAGAAAATGATAGCTAAGGAGATGGAGAAAATTATAGTGTTTGATTGCAAATATGCAGACTTTAGAAGGCTGTTGTATAAAAAACCTATCTCCGGATTACATCTTCACACTAAGGCAACCATGGCATCCATGACAGAGAGGGAGAAGCGTCCATCCATGTATACAGGATAAGATAGTCTAGCTAGCTACATTTTCAGATATTACAGGTTTCTAATTTTGTCAGAAAGTCGTTTTCATTTCAAGGTAAAGCATACTGTTAGCTAGCTAGCTAACTTATGTGTATGATCTGTGGAGTAATATTATTTGTATCTCAGAGCCATTTGCATTGCTAGTTATGGCCTAATGTTAGCTAGCTAGCTAACATTTAACCTGGTTGGTTAGCTACCTGCAGATTCATGCAGGGTAGTAATGTTATGAGTTGGTATTATGGTTAATTGTTCAGCTAGCTACATGTCTAAACAAAAGACTCCACTATGCAAGTAACCATTTCAATAGAATGTTTGTGATGTCACTGCGACAACTGTCGATAGACGTAGCTGGTAAATTGGCTCTGGCTATCTACTCTGATTTCAGAGCACTCGTCTGAGTGTGCCAGAGCGCAGAATAACTGACGAATTTACGAACGCTCAACACCCGTTGAATATGGCCAGTGTCAGTAAACGTTGGCAAAAAATAGTAATTCAATTGTTTGCCAGCAGCACAGTTGCAGTCACCAATGCTCTGGATAACATAAAAACAGCTTAACCAGCTCTGCTAGGGCGAGTAAAATGGTCAGAGTGAGCGGTTCCCTCATTTGTGTCTGGAAGTGGCTAGCAAGCTAGCCAACGTAAGCTAGTTAGCTTGGGTGCTTGACTGCTGTTAGGTCAGATCGGATCAACCCTACTTCTCGACCAGAGCATCCAGTGTGCACTCTGAAAGCTCTGAGAGTTAAACTCTCTGAATTTACGAACTGACAATCTGACAACGCTCTGAGTTTACGAACGCCAAAAGCGTACTCTGAGCACACTCAAACCAGCCTTTAGTCTTGAAATCTTTGATTGTTTAGTACGTGGCCTCACATGTGAATCGTTAGAGCTGGGTTCTGCTAAAGCTTCAGAGGGTGTGAACAATGCTGAATGGGTGTAGACAAAGAAGAGCTCTCCAGTAGCTGTACCAAAACATTCAAAGAGCCATTTAATAAAAAGTGAGGTTACAAGTTTAGCAACTTTAAAAGCATAATTACTTTCCCATTGTTCCTCAAATGTAGTGTATGATATACCATTTTCTAGCTCTGAGTCTCTATTTTTATCCAATGTAAAAAACACAATTTCAAATTTTGCTACATAAGACCGAATTGAGATGGTCGGTCACAATTGTGCAATTCTTTGTTTTTTTTGGCGCTAGTTGTAACTTTTTTTGTACATAATGTTTCAATGAGCCGGCGGCGAAGGACATACTGCTCATGTCGGACCAGACGGAAATCCTCAACACTCTAAAAGGAAGAGGCGCCGTTAAAAGAAGCTGGCATGCAGTGCATTCGGAAAGTATTCAGACCCCTTCCCTTTTTCCACATTTTGTTATGTTACAGCCTTATTCTAAAATTGATTAAATAAAACATTTGTCATCAATCTACACACAATACCCCATAATGATAAAGCGAAAACAGGTTTTTAGAAATGTTTGCAAATTTTGCTACGCTCATCTTTCTCTCGATCCTGACTAGTCTCCCAGTTCCTGCAGCTGAAAAATATCCCCACAACATAATGCTGCCACCCCCATGCTTCACCGTAGGGATGGCGCCAGGTTTCCTCCAGATGTGATGCTTGGCATTCAGACCAAAGAGTTCAATCTTGGTTTCATCAGACCAGAGAATCTTGTTTCTCATGATCTGAGAGTCCTTTAGGTGCCTTTTGGCAAACTCCAAACGGTCTGTCATGTGCCTTTTACTGAAGAGTGGCCACTCTACCATAAACGCCTGATTGGTGGAGTGCTGCAGAGATGGTTGTCCTTCTGGAAAGTTCTCCCATCTCCACAGAGGAACTCTGGAGCTCTGTCAGACCATCGGGTTCTTGGTCACCTCCCTGACCAAGGCCCTTCTCCCCCGATTGTTCATTTTGGTCGGGCGGCCAGCTCTATGAAGAATGATGGAGGCCACTGTGTTCTTGGACCTTCAATGCTGCAGAAATGTTTTGGTACCCTTCCCCAGATCTGTGCCTCGACACAATCCTGTCTCTGAGCTCTATGGACAATTCCTTCACCTCATGGCTTGGTTTTTGCTCTGACATGCACTGTCATCTGCGGGACCTTATAAAAACAGGTGTGTGCTTTTCCAAATCATGTCCAATCAATTGAATTTACTACAGGTGGACTCCAATTAAGTTGTAGAAACATCTCAAGGATGTTCAATGGAAACCTGAGCTCAATTTCGAGTCTGAAGACTTATATAAATAATAATATATATATATATATATATATATATTTTGTAAATATTTCTAAAGACCTGTTTTAGCTTTGTCATTATGGGGTATTGTGTGTAGATTGGTGTGGAATTTTTATTTATTTAATTCATTTTAGAAAAAGGCTGTAACGTAACAAAATGTGTAAAAAGGGAAGGGGTCTGAATACTTTCCGAATGCACTATAAATGCCTTCTATGCTCGCTTCGAGGCAAGCAACACTGAACCATGCATGAAAGCACCAGCTGTTCTGGACAACTGTGCGATCACGCTCTCCGTAGCCGATGTGAGTAAGACCTTTAAACAGGTTAACATTCAGATGGATTACCAGGAAGCGTACTCAGAGCATATGCTGACCAGCTGGCAAGTGTTTTCACTGATATTTTTAACCTCTCCCTGACCTAGTCTGTAATACCTACATGTTTCAAGACATTTGTAAAAATGTCTAAAAACATAATTCCACTTTGACATTATTGGGTATTGTGTGCAGGCCAGTGACAAAATCTCAATTTAATAAAGTCTAAATTCAGGCTGTAACAACAAAATGTGGAAAAAGTCAAGGGGTATGAATACTTTCTGATGGCACTGTACTAAACTGACACTACAACAAACACACTCACTCACACAGACGCACTTTCACACACGCTGCTGCTACGCTGTTTATTGTCTTTCCTGATTGCCTTGTCACGTTACCCCTACCTACATGTACATATTATCTCAATTACCTCAACTACCTCGTACCCCTGCACATTGACTCAGTACCGTTACTCCTTGTATATAGCCTCATTATTGTTATTTTATTGTGTTACTATTTCCTTTTTTTGCAAAATTGTCTTACTTTTGAACTCTGCCATTATTGGTAAAGTCTACACCTGTTGCTTTCAGCTCATGTGACAAATAAAGTGTGATTTGATTTGAATACATGCACACGGTGCAAGCCCTAGAGATTACTACTCCAAACAGGCAATAAATCAGCACACCATGCCCAAAAGCTACAAACCATAACAACAATTAGCGCTAACACAAACGCAAGTGCCACAGAGTCCTCCAGACTTCAAACTGGGAAATGTAATCCTGCAATTAACACTAACAAAAGCTACCAAAATCATAGCCAAAACAGTCAACCCAAAAACTCCTCCTCAGCCCTACTGTAGATAATGACTATCAGCTGCAAACAATTGACTACCTTCGCGGGCAGGGCCACACCAAACATTTCTGTAGACCAAAAAAACATCAGCTATCTTGCTAGCCAGCAAACTGAAACTCACACTAGGGCTACTGCAAACCTCACCTAGCATGTTTGACACAAACACCTGTTACAAACTTTCTCAATAAATGCACAATGACACTACTGAACCATACAGGTTCAAATCCACCTGGACTGCTAACATCTGCCCCACCGGAGCACCCAAATGGTAACATGTATCCTGGACGAGCCCCCATATGTTATGAAACCAATAACTAGCCTACTGATTTTGCTGCATTCGTTATGTCTAAAGGTCTTAGGCCTAGCTAAATGGTCTGTAACTTGATTTGATGTGTGCATAAATGTGAAAAGTAAGCGTATGCGACCAGGTGTTGAATGTACATGTGCCCAGAGAGACAGCCACCTTATCTTAGGTCCAGAGCCAGCTCTTTCTTGACTCCTTTTGTCAGCCAGTCCAAGCAGATTGTTCATATGCTCATGGTGACAAAATAAATATGTACAAAAACTAAACTACAAAAAAGCATGCCTAACTAAATAATAGGGTAACTAACACAAAACAAACAAAAGCTGTCTGAGATGCTTTATGGCTTCCTCTCTCTCTATCTCCCTCCCCCGGACTGACAATCACCTTCATTGACTGCACCAGATGTGCTTATCAAGCTTTGGCTCAGCATTTAGACTCGGTTGGTGCTGCCACCTGGGGGATGGAGTGTGGAAGTGTATCCTGGATAGTGTGTTTGTCTATGTCCTAACACTAAACTACCCACCATATCTATATATGGACATAGGGCCGTGACTAGGGTTCCAAAATTCCAGGAACTTTCAATAAATTCACTGTTTTCTTTTCTTTGTAAATCCCAGCTGGAAGATTCCCAGAATCAAGAGGGTATAACTCCCGAGTGGCGCAGTGCTAGCTGTGCCACTAGAGATCCTGGTTCAAGTCCAGGCTCTGTCGCAGCCGGCCGCGACCGGGAGACCCATGGGCGGCGCACAATTGGTCCAGCGTCGTCCAAGGTAGGGGAGGGTTTGGCCGGCAGGGATGTGGGTTCGTTTCCCACGGGGGGCCAGTATAAAAAAAACAAAAAAAACATGTATTCGTTCACTAACTGTAAGTCGCTCTGGATGAGAGCGTCTGCTAAAAATGTAAATGTATAAGCAGGAAATCTGGAATCCTCCAACCAGAATTTCAGGTTAACTATGGAATTTTTGAAAGTTCCAGGAATTGTTCAACCCTAGCTGTGACACAGCCGCCTCGCACACCTGCACAGTTTTTACATTCAGCCACCCTTATAGTATTTAAACTGACACACAACCAGTTATTACTGCTACTGTTTGCTGCCAATCGAACCGTCCCGCTGCCACACCGCTCTCCTCCCTATTGTATTGCTCAACTATATTCCTACTGAATGGGTACAGTAACATACTCCATCCACTACCACCCGACCACTCACCACTTTTCTCAGTATTTTATTTACAATAGTGCACCTTGCTTTCGAGTGTGCATCTTGAGTTTATAGTCTGTTATGCAGTTACTCTGAGTTTGTGAAACAGGCTTTCATGGGGAATAGGAGAGAATTGGATCCCTGGGCCGCTGGTGGTCAGCATCGATTAGAACCAGATGGGGGCGTGTGAGAAAAGAGGGATAGAGAGGAGAGGAGAGGTCTGAGTTGGTGGGAAAAGTAGTCACACATTAAAGACTGGTTTCACATAAATTGTTCCTGTGTACAGCGAAGAGATACAATCGGACAAAGTGAAGTGAATATGTTCTGCAGTGCATTCATTCTGGCATGTCTCTGGCCAAGGCAAATAATAAAAAAAATAATCCAACCTATGACTTTGGAATGTGGAACTTATTTTTATGGATTTTGTAATTAAATATAAGAACTGCAGCTGTCACAATTCCACACATACCAAGGGAAAACAGAAGGCATCTTGTATGTGGTCAGATGAAACCACATATCCTAGGCCCTGTCTTTAACTGGACATCACTTTTATTAAACCAACCAAAATAAAAGTGTAGAGCTATCACAGGAGGTTGGTGGCACCTTAACTGGAGAGGACAGGCTCATGATAATGGCTGGAGCGGAATAGGTGGAACGGTATCAAATACATCAAACACATTTCCATGTGTTTAATGCCATTCCATTTGCTCCGTTCCAGCCATTATTATGAGCCGTCCTCCCCTCAGCAGCCTCCACTGAGAGCTATGTACTGTATGCCTCAGCTGGTGGGGCAGTGGTGAATGTGTCCTTTCATAGTGCCTGCCTGCCTGCTTGCCGTGGTTAGAGCAGCACCGTCCTAGCCAGGCACAGCTGTTGGGCATACAGACCTCAGAAACATTACTCCACTCCAACGTTAGTTAGTTAGGTTTCTAGCCTACACAACATGTAGTTGAAAGATAGTGTTTGCACGATCATACTATAAATGAAATAGTGGCATGAAACTGATAAGGGACAACATCAGCTCATATGAACCCACATATTACTTAACTACATCCCACTGGGCACAGACGTCAATTCAAAGTCTATTCCACGTTGGTTCCACTTAATTTCATTGAAATTACGTGGAAACAACGTTGATTCAACCAATGTGCCAAGTGGGATGTTTACTTTGTTGTCTCTGATTATCCAGTATGATATCATACCCATCCAAAATGATGGCAGAATGTTGCCATAAACAGTGCAAAATGTCACTTAGTTACATTGTACAGTATATAGGCTATGTATCATATTCCTAATGGTTGACAAGCACATTAATTGTTGTTACTATCATGGCCCTGATGAGGGTACAATGCTTCTCCAACAATCAGCAGGAGTAGCACATCCACAGGAAGTGTTAATCTGGATGTGCGTTCCTCCACTATCTCAGTGTGAAGAGGGACATGGCAGATAGCAACCAGTCTGGATACTAGCAGTGACACACATGACTCAGGACTCCCTCCTGTCCTGCTCTGTGTTCACACTACTGTATCCTCTTGTTATCAGAAACACTGGCTGGCAGAAGCAGCAACTGACAAGGACACGTTTCATATCCTGTCCTGTCACCCTACCATGCACTCACACTCCCAGTTCCACACCAAGGTCCATGGAGTTCTGTTAGTCCATCTCAAAATCCTTAGCAGGAGTAAGCTGTTGCATGATGTAAATTAAGTACAACGTCTGGGTAGAAGGATGCCTATTTTCTACTTTATCTTGTGTCAAGCTTGATAATCTTTTAATGACCCATGCTTGAGTGTATTCAAAAGTGTTTATCTCGTAATGTTACATGTCATGAAGTTAATTGAAAATAGACATCACCTTTTTTTGTACTGTGCTCAACTGAGCTGGACAAGTATTTTATCTACATGAGTGCCCCCCGGTGTTGATAAACTAAACTACAGTTAATTTCTCCCCAGTAGAAGTCCTGAGCAGTCCCCTCTTGAGACTCACCACCCTCATTCTTGCTCAGAGAGGAGCATGTTTTTGACAAAAGGCATCAAGGATCTTCACACTGGATATAAAATGATTAAAATACAGATTACTGTATCATCCATGGTTGAGGGTTTCTAAAAATCAAATATATAAATATTCAATATACTCCCCACAATATTTTCCCAAAAAGAAAAAGGAAACACTCCCACACGTAGTGGTCGTTTCAATATTTACTGAAAATCCTGCTGCATCTGTCAGCCCCAATTATCATGAAAAATGAGAGAGCGATCTTCAGAGGGACTGTCAAAGTCTCCAGTTGATATTGATCCCTTCCCTTCCTCTAGTGAGGTGCAGGTGCTGCTGAGAACAGGTCTGTGGAGGAGGTGTAGTCCCACCATACCTGACAGAGCTCTTTCCCACAGACAATAAACCCTATCCATCACCCCCACCCACCTCCACCAGCACAAACCACGCCACAGAAAGATGACAAATTACATTGATTTACTTTTGGAACACAGCTACCGCCGCGCTGAGGTTCATTGTGCCTCTCTTCAAAGTGATAATTTTTTTTTTTTCGGGTGTACCAGTGCAGCAGTGTGTGTGTCTAATCGGTGAGCTGGCTTAATCAAAGCAGCCCACTCCCCAGAACTGTCAGTGCCCAGCCTTCTGTAGGTAGCCCAGCTCAGCCCGCATTCTGGAGGAGGGAGAAAGTAAATTACATTTTCTTTCTTCATGAGGCCAGGCAAACAATAATTGTGTTGTGATGCTCTGTCAGACTAATGAAAAATACCTGGAGGGGAGTCATTGTCTTTTTATTAACTTCATTATGGTTCTTTAATTCATTAAATGAAAACCTCTGTTCTCTCCGAGGAGTTTCAACACTCTCTGACTGGCTATTTTCCACCCAGTAGATCTATTATAGGTTTATGGTATTGAGCTGTCAGCGATCCTCTTGTGCTTTAGATGAGCAGAAAGTATAATGTTCCAGGACCTCAACTGTGTTCTCACTAAGTATATTAGAAAATTAACCTGATTACCATAGCAACATCTTCCTCAGAGGTTACCTCTCTATGCCTGTTGATTCAAAATTGATTTCTACAGAATGATACCTATTCATATGCTAATAATGGAAACCTGTTTCAATCTGAAATTCAGAAATGATAAATATGTGAAACATTTGCTTATAATTGTAGGAAAAGAGATGGCTGGTGTCCATACTATAGCAAACTATTCATTTTCACTATCAGTTAACCCTTGCATCATATCACCACACACTCAGAAACAGGCACTGTTATTATCAACATCTGCATGGATAAACAACGCACTAAATCAGAATCAGTCCCTAGGATATACATTCGGTTTTGTCACCATCAGCAAACATGGCCTGCAGTGCAGCACTGTTAGCCCCATCTCTAAGAGTCAGGCCGGCTAGATGACTGGATGTCTGGCCCACATTTCCCCCCAGCCTGCAGTACCCTGCCAGACACTCTAGAGGGCAACAACGGTCACGGATTCAGGCCTGGAACTACCGCAACATCTCCCCAAGGCCTCCCAGAGAAGAGAGAAAGAAATGTCCTCCATTGTTTTTCAGTTGCTGCAGGATGGGACCCCTGCCAGCCTCCTCCCAAATATTACACACCCGGAGAAGAATGAGTGAAAACCCTATGGAGCAGAAAATACAGGCCATAAACATTCAGACTTGTCATGGGCCATTTAATGTTATGGTCTTGGGGAGTGGATGTTGAGGCATTTTGAGGGATGTTTTTTCTACTTCAGTAAATAACATAGCCACTACAATTTGACAGAATTGCACAGAGTTGCAGTCAATTTCTCTGGTTTTATAAAAAGAAATACTGATGTAATTCAAAAGAGACCCAAGCTATACAAAGCCATAAAGCACTGCTTTCGATAAATCGACTAAGAGCATTTATATTATGTGATGTGAAAATGTATATTTTGAAATAACAAAATAAGATGAAGGGAAGACCATAACATGAGAGGTCTCTTTACAACTGGAATGCTTTTGTCAAAGACGTCAGGCAGGACGTCAGGCGGCTGTCAAAGGTTACCAAAGGACATGTAAATACAGACAACATTCTTCTCTCTGGTGTCCAAAGTATTGTGGGGGTGTAATCAATGTCAGAGGAGACGCAGGCAGGCGGTGTGGGTGTGGGAGAGGCGTGCTATCCTCCTGTGATTGGGGTGACATTTCCTCTCCCCCCAAGCAGCACACACCCAAACACAACGTCAGTCCTGTCGGTCTCCACAGGCGCTTAGCTGTAAATCAAACACATCCTCCAGCTCCCAGACCCATTTCTGACACATAATGACAAAAACATATTTCAATGTCACTCCTGTCTAATCCTTATTCGAATATCTCAGGGGAGACTAGGCGAAAGGTCAAGGTTGAGGTGAAAGCAACCAGGCACAGAGACGTCTTTGAAATAATGATCAGAATTTCTCATTCTGAATCATCAATCATGTTTGGTCAGATATGTCCTGTTTGAAAATTAAAGATCTTTCGAGGGTGCAAAAAATAACAAACATCAGAAAAATGTGGGGAATTGTAAATGAAACGGCCAGGCAGTCACACCCATGACAATCTAGTGTTGTATACATGTCTATTTCCGGCATTAAACATGCAAGAGCAGATTAAATCACATGAGTGAGGCCCCTCCCTCCCAGGTGATTTCTGTGACCATACTGATTATATGCACTGATATGATGAATATAGACATGCACTATGACTATACACTCACATGTATGTGTGAATATACACACAAACATAATAGTATAAGACGTTATGATGTTTTTATTGTCACATACACTGGATAGGTGCAGTGAAATGTGTTGTTTTACAGGGTCAACCATAGTAGTACGGAGCCGCTGGAGCAAATTAGGGTTAAGTGCCTTGCTCGAGTGCACATTGACAGATTTTTTACCTTGTCGGCTCGGTATGTATGAATGAGATACAGTAAATACAAGCACCTCCAACCTGCTTGCTTGATGACAGTCAGAGTAACCAAAACAAACATAACATTGAACTCTGAAGAGTATGACCACAAAGTGAGTACACCTCAGACCTGTGTGCAGCAGTCAACCTCAGAGCTAGGAGTTAGGAATCGGAGGGAGGGCTGTAGAATGGAGAGCGAATGGATGGCCAGACATCTGCTGCCTGCCATACTTGTCAATATTTGCTCTAATAATTGCCAGGGTGGCGCTTTGTTATCCTCAGAAACCCCCTGTAATAAAGGTCCATCAGAGTTCCTCAAATAAGCAGACGCGCGCCAAGTCTCCACTTTCTGTTTTTATTTTATTTGCACGTTAATATATCTTCCAAGCGTATTTTCTGAGGAGTGAGACAGAATTCCTTTCCTAGAAGTTTGCTTTCTATGAAAGAGTGTTCAGGGTCTCCAACAGAACACAGGGAGGGAGAAGTGTACAGCAGTAGTCACAGAATAGCTCCAGGGTCGTCAATGCTAATGTACAGGACACAGATCAAACAGTGCACAGGAAAGAAAACGGGTCACTTTGATGCAGAGATGTTCCCCTCCTCCTGCACTTACACGTTTTTGAATTAAATGAACAGCAGCTCCCCAAACGACCACTAGAGCTGTCTTGTCTGCTGAAACAGTCTTCGGCTGAGGTGTCATTTGGTGGAATGTGGACTTTGCACTACTTCAAAGAGGGAGTGTTTAATGTGAGAATAAACACATACAGTAGATTCATGCACAGAGGAGAGACAGACTGAGTAGTTCCCTGAGACCCCCTTGCCCCCCATAGTCTACACAAAACACAGATCTCACATGAGTCATTAGCCATGTATTTCACAGTTCCCACACCGTGTAGTATCTAAAATATACATTTTGATTTGATTTCCCCCAAGTGACCACAGTTCCTTATGATTCGTCTCTGTCTGAGAGCACGTTGCCTGAGGAGGAATGTACCCATTGCTCTCTGGGTGCAGCGGAGGCAGCTGTGGTGAACCTTAAGCATTGATTTATTATTCCCCAGCACATTCTACTACGTTGTGCCAGTACACCATTTTGTTTTTGCCCCGGAGCGCTGCGCCTGATCTCAAAAGGAGACACGTCATAAAAAACAGTAAACGCAGTATTGACATGATAAAATACCCACAAAATATGTGGCTTAGCGATTTATGAAAGCATAATTCAATTAAGTGTGTTTTGTAAAGAGGCCCGACGCCCCTAAACCTTGCTGCTTTGGGTTGGCCAGTCAGCCTTTAACCTTTCACTTCACAGATTTGTGTAACTCCAGTGCACAGAACTATCCCCCTCTATCTTCCAGAGATATTGATGAATTATGCCTCCATTACTCTCGTTGGATTGTGTAGAGAGATAGGACACATTTTTTCCATCTGTTTCTCCATCAAAACTTTACCTCATCTGTTATGTGTAGAATTCCGGCAACGGACATGATCACATGTAATACGTTATAATGGGAACTGACATTTAAATGCCCAGATGTTAGTCATAAGAAATCTCCATGCAATACATTACACTCCACAGTCAAAAGTCTGTACATTCTTGTTTCACCATCCGAGGCTTGCTTTAAAAAAAAAGGCCTCCATGTGAGTGATCCTGTCCAATGTTAGTGACAGTAAATAAAGTGTGTTTGGAGTGAGTGGCCTTGGTATAGGTCTGCGTCCTAAATGGCACCCTATTCCCTATGTAGTGCACTACTTTTGACCAGGGCCCATAGGGAATAGGGTGTCATTTGTGACAGAGCCATAGTATAAAGCTGATGTTGTGCAGCATGAACCAGACCAGAGGCTGTATGTTGCTGTGAGCTGTATCAGGGAGGCCCAGCCAGCAGGACTCTATCCACCAGAGCATGATTAACACAGACACAGCGGTTAGTTATTACAACACCTCGGTCTTTAGACAAACATTATCGTTAAAACACATTTTATGGGTGCACTCTTAATTAAACACATTTTCTCTCCAAATGATTTATGCTTATTCACATTCAAGGCATTCTACACGTTTCTTCTCTCTTCACTCACACGTCAACCTCACATTGTCGACACCCTGTCTACTTTGCTGTTACTGACAACTAACCCCATGAACACGATGGCGGTGCTACCTGAATCTAAATCTGCCCAAGAGGGAAATTACATTGTAGAAGCAGTCAGATACAGAAAGCCCTGGTGAGTTTGTGATTAGCCAGTGTGAAGGACTCCTGTTCCACCAATTCCTTGGCTAACTGGCCTTCTAATGGGATTAAACTACTACCACAGCCAGATAAACTGGATTCCCAAATCCCTCCTGGCACGAGGGCCTAGGTTATAATCACTGGAGGAGGTACCGAGTTGAGGAGAGGAGAGAGGAAGGAAGGGAGGCTAGAAGGAGGGGCCAGGCTTCTAATCAAAATGATGAGCCCAAAAAAGCAGCGGTGCCCTACAGAGAGGGAAGAGAGGAGTAACTACGGTAACCAGTCCAGTCTCCTATGAAATGGACAGTAGAATAGCAGAGCAGCTGCAAGGAGAGCCTTCATAGGACTGGACAGTAGTTCTGCAGTCTTATTCCCACCATTATTGTCATAAGCTTGAGTCTCAACTAATGTACTACTTAAACAGAAACATTTCCAACTAACTAAGGACCAAAAAGAATGCTAAAGCTAAATACCAACCTACAGTATTTGCTTGGTAACAGGCTTGGTAACAGGCTGTACACAATGACACCCCTCTGCCCCTTACAGTAATAATTCAGCACAATTCCTCATTTGCATGGTACAGTATCACCATGATAATGGTCCTCTTTCAGGGCTTTTGGCAGTAAAATGCTTCTCCTATAGAATTAGACAGATCTAATGATATGACTTCTCCCCCTCCTTCCATCCCACGTCCTTCAGCAGTGTGTACTGTAGCAGTTTGCATTGTAGCATACAGTATACAGTAGGTGGCAGTTGGTGCCGACCCCCCTGGACTGCCAGCAGTGTAGTAGGAATGATGGTGGGTGATGCCAGACCCCATGTGAATAAAGATAACCCTGTATGATGGCCCAGCTGCTCCTGGTTGGCTTCTGCACAGTCAAAGGCAAACAGTGGGCCTCTTACAGTTTACACTCCACACAGATTACAGATAATGTGAGAGACCTGGGATGAAGACTGTAGTCTGAGTGGATGATTGACCCCTGGCTAACACACAACCTGCATTCAGAGGGAAGATCTGAAACATGGACTTGTATGACGGTTATTGCATGACATCGTTTTTTCACATCATCATGCATATATGTACAACACACCAAGTTGGAACACATCAATAACTCCCTCCTGTTTGGATCTCATTCTCCTTCCTCTGTTGAAAACCAGAGGCCTGTGTCTGAAACAGGCTTCCCATGGGGAAACTCAGCCAGTGAGACAAAACAGAAACAGAAAGAGAAACTTCTGGTAATGAGGAGCACGTCACCTTCTGACAGTCAAAAGACAGCTATTAACCTGGTGTGATAAAACTGCCAGAAGCTTCACTCAAATCAAATCAAATCAAATGCATTGGTCACATACACATGGTTAGCAGATGTTATTGCAAGTGTAGCGAAATGCTTGTGCTTCTAGTTCCGACAGTGCAGCAATATCTAGCAAGTAATATCTAACAGTTCCACAACAAAAACCTAATACACACAAATCTAAGTAAAGGATTGGAATAAGATTGTATAAATATATGGATGAGCAATGTCTTAGCATAGGCTAAAATGCAATAGATAGTATAGAATACAGCATATACATATGAGATGGGTAATGCAAGATATGCAAACATTATTAAGATAGCATAGAATACAGTATATACATATGAGATGGGTAATGCAAGATATGTAAACATTATTAAAGTGGCATTATTAAAGTGACTGGTGTTCCATTTATTAAAGTGGCCAGTGATTTTCAAGTCTGTATGTAGGCAGCAGTGCCTCTGTGCTAGTGATGGCTGTTTAACAGTCTGATGGCCTTGAGATAGAAGCTGTTTTTCAGTCTCTCGGTCCCAGCTTTGATGCACCAGTACTGACCTCGCATTCTGGATGATAGCGGGGTGAACAGGCAGTGGCTCGGGTGGTAGTTGTCCTTGATTATCTTTTTGGCCTTCCTGTGACATCGGGTGCTGTAGGTGTCCTGGAGGGCAGGTAGTTTGCCCCCGGTGATGCGTTGTGCAGACCGCACCACCCTCACTGCTCCCCTGTCAACGTGTGAATGACGCAGAGCAGACTGACTGACATTTCACCTGTGTATCACAGCTGTGGTGTGCATAGAGCAAATCAACAGGACGTCAACCAATAAGTCAAGTAAAAACTGAGAGAAGGTGACAAACGATCAAACACAAAAAGAAGCGGCGCTCTGGGAAATAGGATGAGAGGAGAGGCCCTAGATTAGGCGGAAAGCTTTCCAAACACATAGATCAATCACAGAGGCTATGCATACCTCACACAGGTGGGGTGGCTGTGATGAGAAGTGCATGGTCATTCGGAAAGTATTCAGACCCCTTGACTTTTTCCACATTTTGTTACGTTACAGCCTTATTCTAAAATTGATAAAATAGTTTTTTCCCCTATTCAATCTACACACAATACCCCATAATGACAAAGTGAAAACAGGTTTCTAGAAATGTTTGCAAATGTATAAAAAATAATAAACAAAAATACCTTATTTACATAGGTATTCAGACCCTTTGCTATGAGACTCAAAATTGAGCTCAGGTGCATCCTGTTTCCATTGATCATCCTTGAGATGTTTCTACAACTTGATTGGAGTCCACCTGTGGTCAATTCAATTGATTGGACATGATTTGGAAAGGCACACACCTGTCTATATAAGGTCCCACAGCTGGGAGCGCATGTCAGAGCAAAAACCAAGCCATGAGGTCGAAGGAGTTGTCCGTAGAGCTCCGAGACAGTATTGTGTCGAGGCACAGATCTGGGGAAGGGTATCTAAAAATGTCTGCAGCAATGAAGGTCCCCAAGAAAACCGTGGCCTCCATTATTATTAAATGGAAGAAGTTTGGAACCACCAAGACTCTTCCTAGAGCTGGCCGCCCTGCCAAACTGAGCAATCGGGGGAGAAGGGCCTTGGTCAGGGAGGTGACCAAGAACCCGATGATCACTCTGACAGAGCTCCAGTGTTCCTCTGTGGAGATGGGAGAACGTTCCAGAAGGACAACCATCTCTGCAGCACTCCACCAATCAGGCCTTTATGGGAGAGTGGCCAGATGGATGCCACTCCTCAGTAAAAGGCACATGATAGCCCGCTTGGAGTTTGCCAAAAGGTACCTAAAGACGTTCAGACCATGAGAAACAAGATTCTCTGGTCTGATGAAACCAAGACTCTTGGTCTGAATGCCAAGCGTCACATCTGGAGGAAACCTGGCACCATCCCTATGGTGAAGCATGGTGGTGGCAGCATCATGCTGTGAGGATATTTTTCAGCGGCAGGGACTGGGAGACTAGTCAGGATCGAGGGAAAGATGAATGGAGGAAAGCACAGAGAGATCCTTGATGAAAATCTGCTCCAGAGCGCTCAGGACCACAGACTGGGGCAAAGGTTTACCTTCCAACAGGACAACAACCCTAAGCACGCAGCCAAGACAACGCAGGAGTGGCTTCGGGGCAAGTCTCTGAATGTCCTTGAGTGGCACAGCCAAAGCCCGGACTTGAACCCGATCGAACATCTCTGGAGAGACCTGAAAATAGCTGTGCAGCGACGCTCCTCATCCAACCTGACAGAGATTGAGAGGATCTGCAGAGAAGAATGGGAGAAACTCCCCAAATACAGGTGTGCCAAGCTTGTAATGTCATACCAAAGAAGACTTGAGGCTGCAATCACTGGCAAAGGTGCTTCAACAAAGTACTGAGTAAAGGGTTTGAATACTTATGTAAATGTTATATTTCCGTTTTTTATATAACGTTTTTGCTTTGTCATTATGTGGTATTGTGTGTAGATTGATGAACAATTTTTTTAGAATAAGGCTGTAACGTAACAAAATTAGGAAAAATTCAAGGGGTCTGAGTACCTTCCGAATGCACTGTATGCTAAATTTAACCCACGGTGCACAGGGGAATGGCCTGTGATCTGGGACGTGGGAGGGGTGTCTGGTGGGTGGATGACAGGAAGCACGGGCACCACTAGAGGGGAACGTTTTCCCTGGGCCCAGGCCTGAGGGGTAGAGGGGCGGTGGGATCACACCCCTGAGAGGGAGGTAGGCAGTGTGTGAAGGGGGTGAATTAAGGGGAAATGGTGAGTAGATGAAGTGATAGATTTATGATGTGAGGAGGGTGGGTGGTGGTTGGGTGAATGTGAGGGAACTGTGTGGTAGGTCTAAGGAACTAAATATGGTGGGTAGTACTGTAGAAAGGTAGTAGATGGGGGGTTCAGTCAGCACACTGACAAGCAGCTGGAAGTGGACCACACCACACTGCTGTGGCTCCACTCTCAGGAAGTCAGCCTTCTCTGTCCCCACATTCCTCCAACAGATGTTTGACATAGAAAATATTTTCACAGCTGGGAGGGAGGGAAGGGAGGGAAAATATATGTTTCACGCTAGAGTTGGCAAAAAAGAAGAAAAAACACAGATACACAAGACGGTCTATTTACTGTTCTCTCAGCGTCTTCACACGTTTGGGCCAGAACACTGTATGTCCATTCAGAGTTTCCTCAATCTTTAGCAGGTTTCATTGTGTCACTGCTTTGGTGTGTAGTCCAGCTGATTTTTACCCATTCATCATTCATACATCAGCCTGATGAGAGTAGTGTACATTGGTCCATCCCAAATGGCACCCTTTTCCTTATATGGTGCACTACTTTTGACCAGAGCCTTATGGGCTGGTGCACTACTTTTGACCAGAGCCTTATGGGCCCTGGTCAAAAGTAGTGCACTACAAAGGGAACATGGTGCAATTTGGGTTTCAGCCCATGTCCAATGATGAATCCACTCTACTGTAGCAACCTCTGGTCTCTCTACCAATGATGATGATGATTTTATGACAGACAACTACACAGATGATTACCATACCATAATAAGAACCATACATTTAGGAAGATGCATGAATGACCTAATATAGATTTGGAAAAAACGGATTCTTTAGGACTATTGCATAACAAGTAAAATCATGCCATATGGATAAGAGCATCTGCTAAATGACGTAAATGTAAATGTAAATATCAATGTACCTTCTGCAAAGCAGTTGGATGTAATTGGATGCAGTAATTGGATGACTTTATGTTTTCTTTCGGACCATGTCAGATGGGAGAAGCTAAGAAGTGGTCTTTATCAGACAGAATAAGAGTGCAAGCCAGCCAGCCCAGTACAGGGTGCTTTATATGGGAGACTCTGACACCCTATTCCCTAATAATAATAATATGCCATTTAGCAGACGCTTTTATCCAAAGCGACTTACAGTCATGCGTGCATAAATTTTTTGTGTATGGGTGGTCCCGGGGATCGAACCCACTACCTTGACGTTACAAGCGCCGTGCTCTTCCAGCTGAGCTACAGAGGACCACATAGTGCATAGTGGGCCCTGGTCAAACATAGTGCACTAACTAGGTAATAGGGTTCCATTTAGGACTCAGTCGTGGTTTTATTCACCCAGAATATCAGCACCAGCCAGCCCAGTACGGGGTGCTTTATATAGGAACCTCTCTCTAGGGGGGAGGCCTCAGTGAGCTGAACTCTCTGAACAGAAACAGCTAGATCACCAGGGACCAATTAAGCTCAATTTCCTGGGCTGGGCAAGGGCCTTTTTGATCCAAACTGAAATAGAACAACCTGCTGAGACAATAATTTTCTCCTCTCAGAAAAATGTGCCTGGTCAATTATCCAACCCCTCTTTAACCATTCAGTGTTTTATCCATCAATTGAAGTCAAAACAACCGGTAACAAACAGCACTCTGGTTCCCCTAATATCGTAAACATGCATCTGTCCAAGGGAAGGACAAGTTGTATTTGGAATGCTGTAATACATGACATAGTCAGTTGGAGTGTTATGACATTTAGATGATAATGAACATTTACGTCCTCTCTCTCCTGTCTTGTCACAGCTGTGTCTGTGAGTTTGAAGATCCTCATAGTGGAAGGAAAACATGGGCTGGGAGAGATCAATACCCCTCCTGTTATTATTGCTGCTGTGGCCTGGAGACATTCATGGAGCTCGGCCAGAGACAGCAGGCAGCCAAAAGACCAGAGAGGAGAAGAGAATCCTGTCTGTGAGAAACACGTTAACAAACTGGACACTCAGGACTTACAGATAATGCCCTACATCTCAACTTTTATGTATAGTAACGGAGTATGCATGTTGAGGGATGATGTGAGGATGATGATGATTATGCCGCTAGTGATAATGATGATGATAATAATCCTTATTAAATTGAGTTGATGTCTATGGAATGTCTTTGGGACGGGTGCTAGTACCCCTACATGGATGGCGACAACATACAGTACATCTTCGTCATCTTAGTCTTTTACCCTTACCCTTGATTAATATACTCTTAAGTGAAAAAGGAAAAGTTTTGCCACTGTTTCCTAACATGGCAGATATGAGCTTCCTGTTGCCTCCAGCTGGTGCCATGTTAGTCCTGCCTGCTGACTGGTGATGTCATGCCCCCTTCGTTTGTACTGGTGTCATAACCCCCCACTGCGTGTGCTGCTGTCCAGACTGACCAGATGGCCTCCTAGAGCAGCCCTGGTGTTTGACCTCCTGACCAGCCTGCCCTGAGCCAGGATACGGTCACTAGGCTAGAGCAGTGAGGACTGGCTGGCAGTTACAGTATCAACTCTACTCTGTGTTTTACTAATACATTAAGCAGTTGTGGATCGACTACTGAGTACATACAGTACGGTACTTATTGAATGTAATGCATTAACACAACTCCAACAGTGATTGATTCTAAGCGGAGACACAATATCGCCTGCTAATTGCACTTTCTTCCAAATCACTAGGGCACATCAATCTCTGTAGTCAGAAACAGCCTCTGTAAGCTAGGCACTGAGACCTGCGGGGGCAGGACTGTGAAACAGGGGTGGTAAGTCTTGTGTGTTTCCCAGGATGTTGCCTGTTAAAAACTAAAGGCCCCCCACACCCCTGCCTGCCTGCGCTCAGCAGTCAGCTCCATCTTAGATGTTTATTAGGAGAGTTGTAGTTTTCTAGACGGCTGGTACCATGTGTCAGGAAGAGAGGTTTATAATTTGCTTCCTTTGTATGTCCCATACCCATTCCCAGTTTTGCATACTCACATATGCTATTGCAATTTGAGAAGAAGCCCTGCAAGTTTAAAATGTTTTGTAATTTAGCAGATACTCTTATCCAGAGTGACTTACAGGAGCAATTAGGGTTAAGTGCCTTGCTCAAGGTCACATCAACAGATTTTTCACTTAGTCGGCTTGGGGATCTGAACCAGCGACACAGGGCATTAATCTAGTGACTGCTATCATCTGATGTGACAGATAATGGCAATTTCAAGGGCCACTGCTGTTACATGAGTCAAATTATATAGTGATTGCTGTTTAGTGATACTTGGAGAATTGGAGCCCATTTCCTTTTTGATTGTCAGAGCTTGTTATAACAGGATCTCCAGCCGACCTGGGGCCAAACCGTCTCCCTACAGCCAGGAAAATAGCAATAACATTATAATATGCTGCTTCTCTCCGGAGATGGGAACAAATCCTTACAGTATACAATATTTCAGGAGAGAGAAAGAGAAAATATGAAATAGTATGCAAGTTGGCTTACAGTCAAAGCCCAATAACCGACATTGAAGCATTGCCAGGTTCAGTTTCCTTTCAACCAGTCAGAGCCATGAAAGTAGGAGCCACAATAGTACAGAGGGTGAATAGAGTCGGCGGTCCGGCCAGTGTCTTGCCCGCTTCGCTCACTGTCAGGCCCTTTTCAGTGCTCCATGCACAGTCTCCCTGTGAAAAGAGCAAGGATTAAGACAGTCGAAGACAAAGACAAAAGGGACACATCTCCTCCCTTTCCCCAGAGAGCACCCCGGCCACACAATGACAGCGCACAATGGGACGATGTGTTCTTTCGGGCGGATGTGTCATCTCGCACTACTGTGCAGAACTTCCCAGCATTGTGTGCGGGCCTCTGCCATTGTGCCCGGGCCATACTAACACCTTACAGATATTTCACAGTAGATGAATGCTTTCTTTCTTTCCGCCCAGGCTGCCTGGTGTTCTCTGGCTACCAGCTCCCAGGGCCAGGAAGCAGGGAGGCCCCTGGACTCATGAGCCAGCAGAGCAGACCGTAGCCAGTTTGCCACCACCGCTGTGGGGGAGGTGGGGATCCTTTTTCTGTTTAAGTGTCTGTCCATCCATCCATCTTTCCCTCATCTATTGGTCTCTCACGCTGTCACTCCTCCTGTCGCCTGTCAAATGGCTTCAGGCTCTCAGTGTTTGTCAGAACTAAAGTGTGCGATGATCTGCCTATGCAGATGCCTGTCATATTTGTCATGGCCACAAAGCCGTGTCTAGTGAGATGTGACTGGAGGCCAGCTGAATGGGCAGTCAGAGGACAGAGGACCTGACAGACTGGGTGACTTTTTGAGAGCACAGCAGAGAAATGAGTGGAGTGCTGGCCACTGGAAGAGAACATGGCCCCAGGTGGCTAAGAAAGCATATTTTTCTCCAATGTCATGGAGATTGCTGTCTCTAATGAACTATGGCCATGGGCTATCAACTGCTGCCAAACTGCAGAAGGGAGTTGTTCATTTGGTTAATTCAATCATGGGTAATTTTGCAATGTGAGACATTGTGAAAATGTTAGTGGGAATTTATTTCCACACATTCTTGTTTGTTTTGATTCCATGAAAGAGCTTATTGAAAGACTAAACCCTGGAATACATGATTTGTTGAGTGCCGGAATGGTAGGCAAGATTTTCGTATTTTCACTTAAGTTAAGTGAGGACATGCTTTCGTCAATATTGAAACTACAGTAACACTTTATTTGGATGCCTTAGCAAGCAGTTGCTTATCAACAGATAGTTTGTTGATAGTATGACCATCTGTAGAGCATCTACAGATGGACAATATGGACTATCCAAATAAAGTATGAACGAAACTACTCCCTCCCCCAACTCCAACAAAATCAGCTGCACAATCAAATGTGCCAAAATGGAACTAGCTGTTCTCTTAGGATCTTCTTTCCCAACAATATTGACTGTGGTAAAACATGTAAAACAATACCCTCAACAGAAAAGCAAAACAGACTTTAGCCCATGGCACTTAACAGGATACTTGATCTTTGAGCAATGCTTTAGAAACCTTATATACCTCAGTGAGCTTAGGCGATGTTAGCTCTGCCCTTGGGGTAATACCTAGAGTAAATGTAATAGGTTCCAGGGAGTAAGAGAAGACCGGGACAGTGAAAACAGCAAGGGGCTCAGTATCTTAGTGGAAAAACAACAACAGCCAGAGTAATCCCTCTCAAAGCGCTGTCCCTCCACATGACTGACAGGTAATTATTTTGAGAACTTGGCCATATTATCTCCCATTCATTACCTCATTCTAATAGTCTTTATTGAGGTGATAATGTATGGATGTATGTCAGTGTGGTTAGTTCAGGCATTTTCCTTGAAGCTTTTCTTAAATCTTCATTTTCAAGGCTGAAAGTTTGCAATTCTCAAAGGGTCAGTGCTATCCTGATTCCTTGGGACTCCTTACCCTAAACCCTAACCCTAATCTTAACCACCCTACCCTTACTCTGACCCTAACCCTAACCATAACCCTTACCTAACCCTAACCTTAACCCTTACCTTAACCATTTTAGATGTGCACTTCAATGGAGTAGGGACGTCCCAAGGACCTGGATAGTACGGACACTTCTCAAAGGATCTGGGGGACAGAAAACATCAAATGGAGGGGTTTAGGCTAGGGCATTCACCTTGGCAACCTCCATCCTACCACATTT
This sequence comes from Coregonus lavaretus, assembly GCF_964263955.1. Lineage (NCBI taxonomy): Eukaryota > Metazoa > Chordata > Actinopteri > Salmoniformes > Salmonidae > Coregonus > Coregonus lavaretus. Next base: position 11,974,101 of record NC_140020.1, on the reverse strand, counting down.
CCTCTTCTAATAGGCCAATGAGGTTTTTTGTCTGAGAAGGCTTTGAGATGATGAAAAGAAGTTCTACATAAACTTTACAGCTGTTTTAACAATGCAACAGAAGTGAGAATGCAACGTTTTCATGTTCAAGGCTCACCCCTCCAGATGAAAGGGTTCTTTCATGGTGTTATATGCAGTAAAAATGTCCACTTGTATGCAGCAGACTGGAACTCTGGGGAAATGGTTCCAGGTGGCCACATCTGGCACACAATGGAGGTAAAACAAACTTGTTGTGGTGTGTGGTGTTGAATTGTTTCGTGTTGGTACTGAGCAATTCTTCTCCTTCAACATTATGGCGACGTTTTCTTCATGCTCCTCCACAGGTGCTTTTCATTTTTCATAAAATTCAAAATCATATTTATTTACTGGGAAAATCTATTGTTCAGCTTTTAGTAGCAGTTTCTAAAACAACAGACTGTATAAAAAACCCAAGTATTCTCTCTGGAGAAGTTGCAGCCTACTGTTTCAAAATATATAAACAACATATTTGCTTATACTGCATGGTTTCACGTTATAAAAAACTAAAAGATGGAACTATGTCAAAGTTACAGTAGTAGAATGGATTCCACTGAAGTACCATTGCCATGCTCAGCTAGACACCAGTGCTGTCTCAAGTTCAAAAGGCTGTGCTCTCAGACTTATCCCTCATTTAGGACATTCTGAAGCCTAGCGGGCCTCATTTCCACAAAGAACACTCACTCCAGATTTTCTAAGGGGAAAACGTTTATTTTTCCTGTGTTTTATTTTCCAGTATATATTCCAGTGTTCAACTGTACCGCTCGTACAAAATCCAAACACAAGCACATCTGTTCCTGGTCCCCTCTCAAAGCAGACACCTCTGATCTGGTGTCAATATTCCTAGAGTACAGGTGAAGTTGTTGGAACACATTACATCAGGATGAATGGGTAAATAACCATAGTGGTACACTACCCCAGCTGAATGAATGGTAGCCCAGGCTGTTTGATGTGTGTGTCTCTCTCTCTCTCTCTGGCCTGTGCCAAGGCAGAGCAGGGTTTGAGTTTTAGGTGCAGGCTTCTCTAACACATAAGTTACCCTGCTCTGGGTTTCCGTGACAGCAGAGCTCTTGTCACCGCATAGCTGAAGCTGTCGGAGTAACGCCTGCACACCCATCTTCTCGACTCCCGTCAAATAGTCTCTGGCCATCATGTTAACATAGGTAATGAGGGCATGAGAGGCTGTGCTCCTCCTCACCAAGGGGGAGTGGCCATAACTTAGAATAGTGGGGTTCTGTGCTAACAGAGAGAAGAGCTTTCACTTTCAATAGTGTTGATATCTCTAAATACTGTTAAAAGATTTAGATTGGCCTCTATATTAAGCAGATATGGACTAGGAATGCTTTCCAAGTAAAACATGCTTTTATGAATCTAAGCATCTAAGCAAATGTGAACAGCCACTTGTTTTAGTCAAATCTGTGATAAGTAATGGCCTAAATAGAATTGTATTGTTTTGGTAAGAGATTAAAATGAAATTACAGGTCAATAGTTTTGGCTCTTCCTAATGGTCCCTGTTTTTTTTAGAATCTCCACGTTTGAAATGTTTGCTTTTCATTTCCTGTCTGTAAGAAAAAGATGACATCTTGAAAAGATATCATCCACTTCCTTTGTTTTGTCACTTAGTTGCAGTGGTCATGGAAACAGGGCTCTGGACAAGGCAGCCAGCAAGTTGTGAGGAGTGGCTAAATACCTAGCGAGGAGATAGAATAGAAAACAAAATATTAAAAATTACAAATGTAATACATGCCAGAAATATATGTAAATTATGTTACAGTGGCTTGCGAAAGTATTCACCCCCCTTGGCATTTTTCCTATTTTGTTGCCTTACAACCTGGAATTAAAATCAATGTTGGGGGGGGTTTGTATCATTTGATTTACACAACATGCCTACCACTTGGAAGATGCAAAATAAAAATAAAATGTGAAACAAACAAGAAATAAGACAAAAAAACTGAAAACTTGAGCATGCATAACTAATCACCCCCCCAAAGTTAATACTTTGTAGAGCAACCTTTTGCAGCAATTACAGCTGCAAGTCTCTTGGGGTATGTCTCTATAAGCTTGGCACATCTAGTCACTGGGATTTTTGCTCATTCTTCAAGGCAAAACTGCTCCAGCTCCTTCAAGTTGGATGGGTTCTGCTGGTGTACAGCAATCTTTAAGTCATACCACAGATTCTCAATTGGATTGAGGTCTGGGCTTTGACTAGGCCATTCCAAGACATTTAAATGTTTCCCCTTAAACCACTCGAGTGTTGCTTTAGCAGTATGCTTAGGGTCATTGTCCTGCTGGAAGGTGAACCTCCGTCCCAGTCTCAAATCTCTGGAAGACTGAAACAGGTTTCCTTCAAGACTTTCCCTGTATTTAGCGCCATCCATCATTCCTTCAATTCTGACCAGTTTCCCAGTCCCTGCCGATGAAAAACATCCCCACAGCATGATGCTGCCACCACCATGCTTCACTGTGGGGATGGTGTTCTCGGGGTGATGAGAGGTGATACTCCAATCTCTGCTGTGGAGCATTGCAGCTCCTTCAGGGTTATCTTTGGTCTCTTTGTTGCCTCTCTGATTAATGCTCTCCTTGCCTGGTCCGTGAGTTTTGGTGGGCGGCCCTCTCTTGGCAGGTTTGTTGTGGTGCCATATTCTTTCAATTTTTTAATAATGGATTTAATGGTGCTCCGTGGGATGTTCAAAGTTTCAGATATTTTTTTTATAACCCAACCATGATCTGTACTTCTTCACAACTTTGTCCCTGAACTGTTTGGAGAGCTCCTTGGTCTTCATGGTGCCTCTTGCTTGGTGGTGCCTCTTGCTTAGTGGTGTTGCAGACTCTGGGGCCTTTCAGAACAGGTGTATATATATTGAGATCATGTGACACTTAGATTGCACACATGTGGACTTTATTTAACTCATTATGTGACTTCTGAAGGTAATTGATTGCACAGGATCTTATTTAGGGGCTTCATAGCAAAGGGGGTGAATACATATGCACGCACCACTTTTCCGTTATTATTTTTTTGAATTCTTTGAAACAAGTAATTTTTTTCATTTCACTTCACCAATTTGGACTATTTTGTGTATGTCCATTACATGAAATCCAAATCCAAATCAATTTAAATTACAGGTTGTAATGCAACAAAATAGGAAAAACGCCAAGGGGGATGAATACTTTTGCAAGTTTGGCTTTATCTCAGTGCTTGAATGAAAATTTGCTGTGCAATCCAAGATCCAGTAGACAAAATGAAAGCAGAAAACAAAATGTCCTCAGCTAGCAATGCTTCTGTGGGTTAGACTCTTCATACTGCCTTTTTGAACAGTCATGGCAAGTGAAAGCTCATTCAGTTCTCTCTCTCTCTCTCTCTCTCTCTCTCTCTCTCTCTCTCTCTCTCTCTCTCTCTCTCTCTCTCTCTCTCTCTCTCTCTCTCTCTCTCTCTCTCTCTCTCTCTCTCTCTCTCTCTCTCTCTCTTCAGAGATCTCAGGGGACCAGTTTTCTGCATACTCAATATGCTCGCATCTCCTTCAGCCCACACAGTCGCCATGGCAACCACAGACCACCTCTGGCTGCCAGTGCATCTGTCAGCCCTCCCCAACATCCTCCCGCACCACTACTCCCTCCGCCCATGTTCTCGGCCACCATGCCTCTCCACCATGCCGCTCCTTACCACAGAGAGCGGAGAGCATGGAGCTCCGTCCACCATGCATACACTTTGTGATATACTGTAGTAGTTAAACCTTCATTTGATTTACCACAAACCGTGTTTAAGTCAAGTATTGCACTTGGCATGGGTTTTCAATGAAACCCATTGTTGGGAATATTGTTCCTTTTATGATCACAAACCTCCATTTTATTTCTGCACCATAAATAGATACGGTGGAGATTTTACTCTAGCAGAGCTCTCTACTCTGTCTTTGCACAATTTGCGGTTGGTTTTCAGGTGCCATGGGCACCACCTGAAGAGGGCAGACTTGATCCGTTCTCTTATAGCCGTGTCGATACTTTCTCACTTCCTCAACAAAAACCACTCAAACCTGCTGTGTCACAACCACTTCTCTGAGCCCAAGACCACCCATCCATCACCAAAAGTCCCTGGCTGTGATTTAAACCCTCCTGACCCCCCCAACCCCTTCGAATCTGTCTCAGAAACACAGGAAACTGTACTGCGTGTGCACATGGGCATGCTTCTATGTGTGTGCGTGAACGACAGAGGGGAGAAGAGAGAGAGTGAGAGAATGAGAGCGGGAGAGAGAGAGAGCAAACCAAATCAAATCAAATTGTATTTGCCACATGTGCCGAATACAACAGGTGTAGACATTACAGTGAAATGCTTACAAGCCCTTAACCAACAATGCAGGTTTTAAGAAAAAATAAAAAGTGTTAAGTAAAAAATAGATAAGTAAAAAATAAAAAATAGCAAATAATTAAAGAGCAGCAGTAAAATAAGATAACAGTAGGGAGGCTATATACAGGGGTACCGGTATAGAGTCAATGTGCGGGGGCACCGGTTAGTCGAGGTAATTGAGGTCATATGTACATGTGGGTAGAGTTAATGTGACTATGCATAAATAATTAACAGAGAGCAGCAGCGTAAAAGAGGGGGATGGGGTGGTGGGGGGGGGGGGGGGGGGGGGGCAATGAAAATAGTCTGGGTAGCCATGATTAGCTGTTCAGGAGTCTTATGGCTTGGGGGTAGAAGCTGTTGAGAAGCGTTTTGGACCTAGACTTGGCGCTCCAGTACCGCTTGCCGTGTGGTAGCAGAGAGAACAGTCTATGACTAGGGTGGCTGGAGTCTTTGATAATTTTTAGGGCCTTCCTTTGACACCGCCTGGTATAGAGGTCCTGGATGGCAGGAAGCTTGGCCCCAGTGATGTACTGGGCCGTACGCACTACCCTCTGTAGTGCCTTGCGGTCGGAGGCCGAGCAGTTGCCATACCAGGCAGTGATGCAAACAGTCAGGATGCTCTCGATGGTGCAGCTGTATAACTTTTTGAGCATCTGAAGACCCATGCCAAATCATTTCAGTCTCCTGTGGGGGAATAGGCTTTGTCGTGCCATCTTCACGACTGTCTTGGTGTGTTTGGACCATGATAGTTTGTTGGTGATGTGGACACCAAGGAACTTGAAGCTCTCAACCTGTTCCACTACAGCCCCTTCAATGAGAATGGGGGTGTGCTCAGTCCTCTTTTTTTCCTGTAGTCCATAATCATCTCCTTTGTCTTGATCACATTGAGGGAGAGGTTGTTATCCTGGTTTCACACGGCCAGGTCTCTGACCTCCTCCCTATAGGCTGTCTCATCGTTGTCGGTGATTTGGCCTACCACTGTTGTGTCATCGGCAAACTTAATGATGGTGTTGGAGTCATGCCTGGCCATGCAGTCATGGGAGTACAGGAGGGGACTGAGCACGCACTCCTGAGGGGCCCCTTTGTTGAGGATCAGCGTGGCAGATGTGTTGTTGCCTACCCTAACCACCTGGGGGCAGCCCGTCAGGAAGTCCAGGATCCAGTTGCAGAGGGAGGAGTTTAGTCCCAGGGTCCTTAGGTTAGTGATGAGCTTTGTGGGCACTATGGTGTTGAACGCTGAGCTGTAGTCAATGAATAGCATTCTCACATAGGTGTTCCTCTTGTCCAGGTGGGAAAGGGCAGTGTGGAGTGCAATAGAGATTGCATCATCTGTGGATTTGTTGGGGCGGTATGCAAATTGGAGTGGGTCTAGGGTTTCTGGGATAATGGTGTTGATGTGAGCCATGACCAGCCTTTCAAAGCACTTCATGGCTACAGACGTGAGTGCTACAGGTCGGTAGTCATTTAGGCAGGTTATCTTAGTGTTCTTGGGCACAGGGACTATGGTGGTCTGCTTGAAACATGTTGGTATTACAGACTCAGTCAGGGACATGTTGAAAATGTCAGTGAAGACACTTGCCTGTTGGTCAGCACATGCTCGGAGTACAAGTCCTGGTAATCCGTCTGGCCCTGTGGCCTTGTAAATGTTGACCTGCTTAATAGTCTTACTCACATCAGCTACAGAGAGTGTGATCACATAGTCATCCGGAACAGCTGATGCTCTCATGCATGCTTCAGTGTTGCTTGCCTCGAAGTGAGCATAGAATTGATTTAGCTCGTCTGGTAGGCTTGTGTCACTGGGCAGCTCACGGCTGTGCTTCCCTTTGTAGTCTGTAATCGTTTTTAAGTACGATTCAATCTTAGTATTCAATCCTGTATTGACTCTTTGCCTGTTTAATGGTTTGTCGGAGGGCATAGCAGGATTTATTATAAGCTTCCAGGTTAGAGTCCCGCTCCTTGAAAGCGGCAGCTCTACCCTTTAGCTAAGTGCGGATGTTGCCTGTAATCCATGGCTTCTGGTTGGGGTATGTACATATGGTCACTGTGGGGACGACATCATCGATGCACTTATTGATTAAGCCAGTGACTGATGTGGTGTACTCCTCAATGCTATCGGAAGAATCCCAGAATGTATTCCAGTCTGTGCTAGCAAAACAGTCATGTAGCTTAGCATCTGCGTCATCTGACCACTTCCTTATTAACCGATTCACTGGTGCTTCCTGCTTTAGTTTTTGCTGATAAGCAGGAATCAGGAGGATAGAGTTATGGTCTGATTTGCCAAATGGAGGGCGAGGGAGAGCTTTGTACGCGTGTGTGGAGTAAAGGTGGTCTAGAGTTTTTTTTTCCTCTGGTTGCACATTTAACATGCTGGTAGAAATTAGGTAGAACGGAATTAAGTTTCCCTGCATTAAAGTCCCCGGCCACTAGGAGCGCTGTCTCCGGATGAGCGTTTTCCTGTTTACTTATGGCCTTATACAGCTAATTGAGTGCAATCTTAGTGCCAGCATCGGTTTGTGGTGGTACATAGACAGCTACAAAAAATATAGATGAAAACTCTCTTGGTAAATAGTGTGGTCTACAGCTTATCATGAGATACTCTACCTCAGGCGAGAAAAACCTTGAAACCTCCTTAGTATTAGATTTTATGCACTAGCTGTTGTTTACAAATGTACACAGACCGCCACCCCTTGTCTTACCAGAGTCAACTGTTCTATCCTGCTGATGTAGTGTATATCCCACCAGCTGTATGTTATCCATGTCGTCGTTCAGCCACGACTCCGTGAAACATAAGATATTACAGTTTTGAATGTCCCGTTGGTAGATTAACCTTAATCTGAGGTCGTCCAATTTATTTTCAAATGATTGAACATTGGCTAATAGGATTGACGGAAGAGGCAGTTTACTCGCTCGCCGTCGGATCCTTACAAGGCACCCCGACCTACGTCAACGATATCTCTTTCTCATGCGAATGATGGGGATTTGGGCCTTGTCGGGTGTCTGTAGGATATCCTTCACGTCCGACTCATTGAAGAAAAAATCTTCGTCCAATACGAGGTGAGTAATCGCTGTCCTGATATCCAGAAGCTCTTTTTGGCCATAAGAGACGGTAGCAGAAACATTATGTTCAGAATAAATTCGAAATAACGCGAAAAAACACACATTATAGTAAAATTGGTTAGAGGGCTGTAAAACGGCAGCCATCTTCTACGGCGCCACTTCTGGGGGGGTCTCCCTCATCACTCTGTAATGTTTTACGCAGGCTTTCAGTAAAAGGCAAAACAGCATTGTGCAGTCAGCTGCGCCGAATGTGTCTATTCTCTAGTAGCCCTCTTCTCTTTCATGGGAGATTTCTTTCTATTGTTGTCACCAAACACTCCCCAACCTCCACCCTCTAAAGTCCCTCCCCCCTTTCCCCCAAAAAGAGGAGGGGTGGGGGGATTTCCATGGTCGGGCAAAGGCAGGTGGGGGGAGGGGCGTAGCTAGCACTGTTGTAATCTGCAATTGTTACTGTCTGTGGCCTAGCCACGCTGTCACCATCCCAAATTGATTTAACCATCAATGGCAGCAGCCATTTGCAGCTGCCAGAGGTCTGGCCGGGCTGCTCAAACTCAACTGAATGTTCAATGAGCCCCTCACCCCCTTTCCCACAATCTGGTATCAAAGGCCATTGTGTCCCAAGAAAGTAGAGGGGTCAACCATTCACCCCCTGGGTCAGCTACAGGCTGAGATAGAGGGAAAGTTAAAGAGAGAGAGGGAGAGAGATAAAGAAAAAGAAAGGGAGGGGGGAGGAGGGAGGGGGTCTTTAAATTTTGAAGACAGCAGCTCTATAGAACACTTCCAACTCTCTCTCGCTCTACAGAAGGAGATGACTAGCGCCTGACGTCAATGGAGCCATTTAATCTGTCAGACTGAAAATATTTTGAATTCTATTATCACTGGGATGTATGTGAGTTCCTGTTTAATGTCTCCTCGTGCTTGGTTCCTCACTACCTCCGCCCTGCCGGCTCCTCTCCCTCAGGCCGTATTTACAGGGACTCATTAGGGCATGCGAGGATCGTTTGACCCTCTCACAGGCCGGGACAAAGCACAGCTTCAAGAGGCCACACTGATAGCCTGTTTATTTTGGCTTGATACATTGATTTCACTTTCATCTTTGATGAGGTTTCTTTCATGTGTTGGCTGTGGTAGCAAGACGCTGATTGACAGGAGCAGAGCGTGAATATGAATGATTTCATAATATCTGCTGTGGGGCTGGTGGTGTTTTTGATCAACAAGAAATTATCTTAATCTAAGCCTGTTGATGTTTAGTGGGCAAGTGTAGCAAGCTCAATAATATGATGTAGGGCCAATGTAGCTAATACATACACAGTTACTCCCAGTTCCACCCCGCCCAGCTCAATAGATTCTAGACTAGAGCAGAATCCCAGATTACATCAGATGTGTTCCTTGACTTGCTAGTGGTTGTGAAAACTCAAACCTGACAGATTCTTGGCCCCAGCCCGGCACAGTGCAGACATGTTAATGTGCTGATGCCGTGTACGCTGTTTTAACTTTCCCCCGTTTCTCAACCCCAACATGATTACATAAGGAGTATATTAGATAGTATAGATAGATAGATAGGAGTATATTAGATAGTATAGATAGATATATAGGAGTATATTAGATAGTATAGATAGATAGACAGGAGTATATTAGATAGTATAGATAGATAGATAGATAGATAGATAGATAGATAGATAGATAGATAGATAGATAGATAGATAGATAGATAGATAGATAGATAGATAGATAGATAGATAGATAGATAGATAGATAGATAGATAGATAGATAGATAGATAGATAGATAGATAGATAGATAGATAGATAGATAGATAGATAGATAGATAGATAGATAGATAGATAGATAGATAGATAGATAGATAGATAGATAGATAGATGGATAGATAGATAGATAGGAGTATATTAGAGAATAATCAAGATTAATAAATTATTCTACAAAACATATAAACAATAACAGGAGTTTTTTGACCCATGGGGGAAAACAAAATATTTATTATTTCAATGTAACTTCAGGGAAATATGCTTTCTTGGAGTGAATCAAATGTAATAATACACTATACTCTAAATCATATTATTTAAAAAATAATATTCACAACGTGTCCTTTCTCCCAATCAGCAAGCCTGTAATATTGTCAGAGTCAATAAAACAATCAACCGATCTCAATTAGAGTTGTTGTGTTTGGCGTTGTTTTGACACTTTGACACAAAGCTCAACACTTTTTGTTTGTGTTCCAACAGAGGCATCTAAACTATGCAGCTCATTGTCCAATCAGATTCTTCCGATACTATAGGGCCCCAGTATCTGGCTGGTGAGTGTGCAAATGTGACTCAAATCTAGATAACAATGGCAGCCAGTCTGTGTCCATATGACAAACTCATGGCTCAGGATAATGCTGCAATTAGCTGCACAGTCACCATTCAGTAAAGCCATGTAAACACATTTAGCCGGCAAAATGAATGACTCTGGGGAGAGACTTAGACAGTTCATTATGAGACTCAATGACTTGTATCCTACAAGCAGAGTGTGAGGGATCTTGAGGTGTTCTTTTTCAGCCGACACCAGTTCTCAGGTTTATGGATGAATCTGTTTCTCCTAATTGTCCAGGGAGATCTTCATTTGGAATGCAGTGTTGAAGTTTAAGTTGAGCTGAGGGGCAGATGGGTTTGTGTAAATAGAGAATTCTTCTCCCTGCAAAGTAACTTTGGAGAGACAGCAATCATACATAGGATATCTTTGGGTTGGTACATGCTCCAGAATGCGGATGAGACTTCCTTTCATATCCCTTCTCTCCTTCTACAAAGATAATCCCTCTCTCTCTCTGTCACCCAGAGAAGGGCTGAGCTGCTGAGCACAGTCCCTTTATTTCCCAGTTTTGCTGCTCCCCGCATTACCATGGTAACCTGGATACCGTTCAGTCGTCTTCAGTGAGAGGCAGGCAGGCAGCCTTTGCAGGTGGCTGTGCTTTCATGCAAAGAATGCTACAAATGCAGTTTCTTCCAAACAACTGACTGTGTGAGTGAGGCCCTCTATTATTTGGTTAATCTGAATTTCTCCTGTAGATTCGCGAAGTTTGTTTGAAATAGCAAAATATCAGTTGTCTATAGACTCTTGAAACGCAACTTGATGAGAAAAAAACACTTCCTTTTACTCTGTAAGGATGCATCTGTCAGGAGTAAATGCATTTAATTAGCATCTGGATGTAATAAATCAAAATATATTGACTCATATTTTCAGAACCACCTGCTTTAATCACTAATTATTATTTTTCGATAACAAACTTGCACTCCGAAATGTGAGTGAGATGATGGGGGAGGAGAGACGGGGGGTGGGGGTAGAGATAGAGTAATGCGATTGATGTAATATGAGCGGACTTCTATGCTGCGTTTGTTGCCGAGTAACCGGTTGCCGTGGCAACACTTCTCCTTCTTTCTTCTCCTTCTTCCCTGACAGCCCGCCTGCCTGCCTCTCCTTCAGTGGGTATGTGATCTTCATTACTGGTGATATTAAAGTGGCTTTTATTGAGGCTTAGGATAACTACCAGGCTGGGGTAATCCATGTTCGTACACAGGTCTAGATAAACGTGTGGTGTGTCATCCACCATATGCGCCGTTCTGGGTGGCTTGCAGGAGAGGAGACATAGCCCAGGTCATGTCATGTCACTGGATGGGCTAATGGTTCTGCACACCCAAACGTAACTGAGGGCAGCCTGGCTGGCTGAATGAGTGAGTGACTGGCTGGCTGTGAGGGGGTGGCCTGACGGTGCTAGCAGGTAGGCATTTATTGGGATGACTCATGTACTGGAGGCAGCTCTGCAGAGTGGTCACTAGCTGGCACAGCTAAAAAGTCATAAAATCTGATTTTTAACCTAACCTTAACCATACTGCTTACCCTAATGCATAACCCTAACTTTAAATTAAGACTAAAAGGCTCTTTTTTTTTCACGAATATTTATAATATAGCCATTTTTGACTTTGCAGCTGGCCCATCTAGAGGAAACTGCTCAGTTCTGCCTCCAGGGAAAGACTCATGGCAATAAACATCAACATGTATGGTGCTATGGAGAGCTGAGATGACAGAAAACACATTCTGTTTTTCATTAAAGTGAGATGCTAGAATTAATTCAGTCACTCTGAGTCACTCGTGAGACTTAAACAGGGTGTGTCAAACAGCACTGAGAAATGTGCCAGCTGATGTCACCTTATTAAGTTATGTCTGAAATAAAGCTGTTTTGAGGTTTGCGTAATTCCTGTCAAATAGGCTAAAGCTATTACATAAAATTTCCTGACAACCTACTGTACAATCATCAAAATATGGCTCAAATGCAATTAAGTAGGATCTAATAAACCTGATACTGTATTTGCATAGCATCACACCACACATGTAAAAAAGAAAAGAAAAAAAAGAACACTCTTGGCTTCTTTGCACTAACACTCGCACCAAGAAAGAGAATGAGAAGTTCCCGAAAAGGTAGTGAAGGAATTCTTTCTTACAACGCTTCAAATCCCACTCGATGCTGTCGATAAAAACTTGAACGTGTACACTGTTTCGGACAAACAGGACAGAGATATGAGCGTCCAATCGTTGACAAATTTGCTTTCTTTAAGGATAAAGTAATGGTTAAAAGAGACACTGGCACGAAAATAGGCATGAAAAATCAGTTCCCGAGGGAGATTGCAGAATGGTGCAAAGTTCTGTTCCCAATCTTCAAGGAGAATAGATTAAAAGGGAAGCATTTAGCTCTCGTAGTCGATAAACTGTATATTGACAACCAAATGTTCCAAGACACAAAGACTCCTCCATGGCTATTCTAAAAATTACAAAGTTGTCATAGAGGAGTCGAATAATGTGGTCCTCTGTAGCTCAGCTGGTAGAGCATGGCGCTTGTAACGCCAAGGTAGTGGGTTCAATCCCCGGGACCACCCATACACCCAAAATAAATGTATGCACGCATGACTGTAAGTCGCTTTGGATAAAAGCGTCTGCTAAATGGCTTATTATTATAATGGAACACCCAATAGTAGCCATGGTAGGGATTGTAATAATTAAATAATATAGAGATAGAAAAGCAAGAAAATAAAACAATTGTTAAATAAATATAGTACAACTACACTGTAGCTTTCAAGATAGGGAATGATGTAAAATAATTAGTATTCAATTTTCCATTTATAGTATTTTATAAATGGATAAGACGGCATTAGAAGAAAGGATAACTAGCAAAATAATACATCTTCAAATGTAACTAATTGGAACACAAAAGTACTCAATCAACATGGTGGAGATAAAACCACAGCAAACAGAAGACATAGAAGGCACAGTATGTGGGTACATGTGGATGTATTGTGATGGAAGGTGTGTTTTTATGTTTGGAAAAGTGTGGCGTTAAGTGAGTGAGAAAGGAAATGGTTGCATATCCCAGGACCAATGTGTGTCTGTGAGCAGGGGTTATGAGAGAGAGCTTTCAATTTTGTTATGAAGCCCCTAAATAAGATCTGGTGCAACCAATTACCTTCAGAAGTCACATAATTAGTTAAATAAAGTCCACCTGTGTGCAATCTAAGTGTCACATGATCTCAGTATATATACACCTGTTCTGAAAGTCCCCAGAGTCTGCAACACCACTAACAAGAGGCACCACCAAGCAAGCGGCACCATTAAGGCCAAGGAGCTCTCCAAACAGGTCAGGGACAAAGTTGTGGAGAAGTACAGATCATGGTTGGGTTATAAAAAAAATATCCGAAACTTTGAACATCCCACGGAGCACCATTAAATCCATTATTAAAAAATTGAAAGAATATGGCACCACAACAAACCTGCCAAAACTCACAGACTAGGCAAGGAGAGCATTAATCAGAGAGGCAACAAAGAGACCAAAGATAACCCTGAAGGAGCTGCAAAGCTCCACAGCAGAGATTGGAGTATCTGTCCATAGGACCACTTTAAGCCGTACACTCCACAGAGCTGGGCTTTATGAAAGAGTGGCTAGAAAAAAGCCATTGCTTAAAGAAAAAAAATAAACAAACGTTTGGTGTTCACCAAAAGGCATGTGGGAGACTCCCCAAACATATGGAAGAAGGTACTTTGGTCAGATGAGACTAAAATTGAGCTTTTTGGCCATCAAGGAAAACGCTATGTCTGGCGCAAACCCAACACCTCTCATCACCCCGAGAACAGTGAAGCATGGTGGTGGCAGCATCATGCTGTGGGGATGTTTTTCATTGGCAGGGACTGGGAAACTGGTCAGAATTGAAGGATTGATGGATGGTGCTAAATACAGGGAAAGTCTTGAAGGAAACCTGTTTCAGTCTTCCAGAGATTTGAGACTGGGACGGAGGTTCACCTTCCAGCAGGACAATGACCCTAAGCATACTGCTAAAGCAACACTTGAGTGGTTTAAGGGGAAACATTTAAATGTCTTGGAATGGCCTAGTCAAAGCCCAGACCTCAATCCAATTGAGAATCTGTAGTATGACTTAAAGATTGCTGTACACCAGTGGAATCTATCCAACTTGAAGGAGCTGGAGCATTTTTGCCTTGAAGAATGAGCAAGAATCTTAGTGGCTAGATGTGCCAAGCTTATAGAGACATACCCCAAGAGACTTGCAGCTGTAATTGCTGCAAAATAATTGATTTTAATTCCAGGTTGTAAGGCAACAAAATAGGAAAAATGCCAAGGGGGGTGAATACTTTCGCAAGCCACTGTATACAAGGAAATTCTCAAAGCTGCTAATGAGTACCTTGACAACCTTGTACCTAGCCGGTGGGGATTCCGGTGGGGTACCCCCACCCAAGTAGTGGCAGTGCTGGCAACACTGGCTGCAGTAACCCATGGGGAGGGGGTCACACTCGGACAGTCAGAGAGGGGGCATATTATTGTGGCCATGGTGACACAAAATAATCAAAGGTCTGACTGCACAGAGATGCTTGGGGAAATGGTCACAACGGGGGACCAGCGTGTGTGTGTTTCAGGGGAAGGGGGTGGATCTGATCTCCATCACCTAGGACTTGACAATGGTTACTCAAATCTCAAATTTTTCCCAATTTTTGCTCAACCTTGCATGCTTTCTCAAACAGGATATGTACTCGTAAATCAGGTCCTTTCTTGAGTTGGGCTATGGGATGTAACAACCGTTGAGCGTCTGAGCTTATGGTTGAATGTGGGGGAAAGGGGTTGAGTGTGTAAGATTATGTGTGTGTGTATCCCACATCTGTTGCAATGGGGTAAGGATGTTAGGGACAATATAGGATGAATCACAATAATTGTTTGCTAAAATAATAATTAATGTTTGTAAAATGATGGAAATAAAGATAAGCAAGATATTTGAATATATATATATTTTTAATAGTTATATATAAAGCAAATTGAGGTGAAAGCATTGGAAATACTTTTAGCGGTTGATCTGCTTCTGTTCTGTGTGAGGCACTGTGTGCTGTTTTCAAAGGATGGGTCCTGGCCTCTCTGGGGGCCTAGGGATCCGGGGAGAGGGGGGTGGTCTGCCGGTCACTGGGATGACAACCCAACTTGGGATGGGGAGGGGCTTTAGTGGGTGGATTAGTGGAGAACAGTGGCGGCTCCTGAACAAATTCTCAGGGAGGGCAATTTTTCTGATGATTTAGGTGACCTACACACATTTTTAAAAAGATATGTCCAGCAACAACATGAAGACAGGGGCAGCATATAAGTCAATACCAGAAGCATTTATTGACTGATCTCAAAAGTGTTGGCTTACAAAAGCAAAATAAGTTATCACAGTAAAAATAATCAAGGGTGTTCTTTCACATTCCTCAACACTGCATAAACAATATGCATTTCCATAAACAAATGAAATATCAGCTGAAAATACAGCATCTTGGTATTTGTTCAGATTGCAGGATCAACAAGAGCTTTTACCACATTTTTTGATATCTGTTTAATCTTACCTTATGGCCTGCACTTGCTTGTGAAGCTGTCGAGGGCACGTTTGATAGAGACAGCATCGATGTCCTTCTTCTGTAGCTTCTGGTACAGAATGTCGACGTGGGGCATGATTTTGTGAAAAAAAATTAAATCTTCATCATGTAGTATCCTCACGTAGCCAGCTGCCTCTCTCAAGGTGTGCTGGTCAAATGAACCCAATGAACCCGTCCGGATGGCTTCAAAACATTATATGAGGTCGTCTCGATTCTCGTAGACAGTGTTCACGACTCTGCTGTTGCTAACCTCATCGTTGTGGCGGCGGACAGCTAGCCTGTATCCCTCATCCAGTTGAGTGGCAATATTCACTCTCCCAAAAGCAGACAATCTCAAACAGCTATATGTGGGTCTTTGACAGCTAATTTTTCTTAATCTTTTCTGAAAGATGGTGCATGTCGGTTACACCAGTCGCTGTCCAAGCGGTGCTGTCTGCTGTGCCGCCTTCAGGGTGGAAGAGTAAGCAGGGGTAGCAAAAAACTGCATTAGCTACATCGCAGCCTGCTAGCCAGGTTTTCCGTTCATACCAATTTTTGGAAAATCCTCGGGTGTAGGACTTCCCCCCTTTAGTAGACACCTGTTGAATTATTAAATTTGGTCTGGGGGGTCCTAATTGTTTCGTTGCCAATTTATCTTCATTTGTTCGCCGACAAAAAGGAACTTCTTTCAAACACACAATCGAGTTGGACTGAAGCCTAGCCATTTTGATAGTAGTAGTGAATTGAATGAGGCTGCTACCTGGTCTTTTCTTAGTTACGTTCATTCGTGGTTACGTTATGTATGACGAAAGCGCGTAAGTGCAAGCCCACAGACACCCATAGAGAATGTATTGAAAGCTTTGAAATGTGACAAAACTAGATTTTACATGGGAGTCTATGACAGACTTCTGGGCGATTTTCAACCTGACTGAAATCGCCCAAAAAACGGGCGGGGCCATTTGAAGCATGACTTTAGCCTGATTTGACATTTAGTGGCTGGCAGATCAGACGTGAACACTGATAACTGCTGTTGCCGTGATATAATTTTTTATAAATTTATAAAAAAAAAATATTTTTTTTTATTTAATTTTTTTTTAAATAATTGATTAGAAAAAAAATCCCTTCCTTTTCCCGTTTGGCAGTGCGTCGCCCATATCGCCCTATTGAACAAGCCGTCCCTGGTGGAGAACAATTGAAGGGTTACTTAGTAGCAATGCAAATATCATGGTACAGCTACAGTTGAAGTTGGAAGTTTACATACACCTTTGCCAAATACATTTAAACTCAGTTTTTCACAATTCCTGACATTTAATCCTAGTAAAAATTCCCTGTCTTTGGTCAGTTAGGATCACCACTTTATTTTAAGTATGTGAAATGTCAGAATAATAGTAGAGAGAATGATTTATTTCAGCTTTTATTTCTTTCATCACATTCCCAGTGGGTCAGAAGTTTATGTACACTCAATTAGTATTTGTTAGCATTGCCTTTAAATTGTTTAACTTGGGTCAAACGTTTCGGGTAGCCTTCCACAAGCTTCCCACTATGAGTTGGGTGAATTTTGGCCCATTCCTCCTGACAGAGCTGGTGTAACTGAATCAGGTTTGTAGGCCTCCTTGCTCGCACACGGTTTTTCAGTTCTGACAACACATTTTCTATAGGATTGAGGTCAGGGCTTTGTGATGGCCACTCCAATACCTTGACTTTGTTGTCCTTAAGCCATTTTGCCACAACTTTGGAAGTATGCTTGGGGTCATTGTCCATTTGGAAGATCCATTTGTGACCAAGCTTTAACTTCCTGACTGATGTCTTGAGGTGTTGCTTCAATATATCCACTTAGTTTTCCTTCCCTCCTGCAGCAAAGCACCCCCACAGCATGACGCTGCTACCCCAATGCTTCACGGTTGGGATGGTGTTCTTTGGCTTGCAAGCCTTCCCGGTTTTCCTCCAAACATAAAGATGGTCATTATGGCCAAACAGTTCTATTTTTGTTTCATCAGACCAGAGGACATTTCTACAAAAAGTACGATCTTTGTCCCCATGTGCAGTTGCAAACCGTAGTCTGGCTTTCTTATGGCAGTTTTGGAGCAGTGGCTTCTTCCTTGCTGAGCGGCCTTTCAGGTTATGTCGATATAGGACTTGTTTTACTGTGGATATAGATACCTTTGTACCTGTTTCCTCCAGCATCTTCACAAGGTCCTTTGCTGTTGTTCTGGGATTGATTTGCACTTTCTGCACCAAAGTGCGTTCATCTCTAGGAGACAGAACGCATCTCCTTCCTGAGCAGTATGACGGCTGCGTGGTCCCATGGTGTTTATACTTGTGTACTATTGTTTGTACAGATGAACGTGGTACCTTCAGGCATTTGGAAATTGCTCCCAAGGATGAACCAGACTTGTGGAGGTCTACAATTTCTTTGCTGAGGTCTTGGCTGATTTCTTTTGATTTTCCCATGATGTCAAGCAAAGAGTCACTGAGTTTGAAGGTAGGCCTTGAAATACATCCACAGGTACACCTCCATTTGACTCAAATGATGTCAATTAGCCTATCAGAAGCTTCTAAAGCCAATTTTCCAAGCTGTTTAAAGGCACAGTCAACTTAGTGTATGTAAACTTCTGACCCACTGGAATTGTGATATAGTTAATTATAAGTGAAATAATCTGTCTGTAAACAATTGTTGGAAAAATTACTTGTGTCATGCACAAAGTAGATGTCCTAACCGACTTGCCAAAACTATAGTTTTTTTAACAAGAAATTTGTGGAGTTGTTGAAAAACGAGTTTTAATGACTCTAACGTAAGTGTATGTAAACTTCCGACTTCAACTGCATATGGACACTCAATCACTATGGTACATTTTTATGGCAAATTTACAAACATATTTTATGATAAATAGATTTGAAACTTGCATCTCATTATGGTAAATGGTGAAATAAGTATAGCCAGTTATAATTATAATGGCTTAGCATATAATAAGAAAATAATACAAATATTTACCTGGCTCAAAGAGAAGGAATATAATGTATATTGTTCACAGGAAACTCATTCAACAATTTTAGATGAAGTTGTGTGGAAAAAGGACTGGGGGGCGAAATATACTTCTCCCATGGGCAAAGAAACTCAAAAGGGATGATGATATTAATTAACAGTAATTATGATCCGAATGTGCAAATTGTCCAAACCGATCCTCAAGGTAGATGGATGATTTTGAATATGTTATTGGACCATAAACAGATATGGCTCATTAACCTTTATGGACCAAATAATGATGATCCACGCTTCTTTGAAAATATATATAATAAATGATCAACTCTGCAAGCAATACAAGACTCTATTATTATGGTGAAAGATTATAATACTGTTTTAAATACCTCAATGGATCGTCACTCGGGCTCTGGCTCAGCTGTCTATAGCACTGCATCTCAGTGCTAGAGGCCTCACTACAGACCCTGGTTCGATTCCAGGCTGTATCACAATCTTAGGGTAGGCCAAACCTGGATTAAGAATTTGTTCTTAACTGACCTGCCTAGTTCAATAAAAGTAAAGGAAATCACACTACAAACTATCACCCTCATGTTCTTAAGGAAATCATGGATATATTGGAACTAGTGGATATATGGAGGCTTAAATATCCTGACCTAGTGAGATATACAGTGGGGGAAAAAAGTATTTAGTCAGCCACCAATTGTGCAAGTTCTCCCACTTAAAAAGATGAGAGAGGCCTGTAATTTTCATCATAGGTACACGTCAACTATGACAGACAAATTGAGAGAAAAAAATTCCAGAAAATCACATTGTAGGATTTTTTATGAATTTATTTGCAAATTATGGTGGAAAATAAGTATTTGGTCACCTGCAAACAAGCAAGATTTCTGGCTCTCACAGACCTGTAACTTCTTCTTTAAGAGGCTCCTCTGTCCTCCACTCGTTACCTGTATTAATGGCAACTGTTTGAACCTCAAAGAGTCACACTCCAAACTCCACTATGGCCAAGACCAAAGAGCTGTCAAAGGACACCAGAAACAAAATTGTAGACCTGCACCAGGCTGGGAAGACTGAATCTGCAATAGGTAAGCAGCTTGGTTTGAAGAAATCAACTGTGGGAGCAATTATTAGGAAATGGAAGACATACAAGACCACTGATAATCTCCCTCGATCTGGGGCTCCACTCAAGATCTCACCCCGTGGGGTCAAAATGATCACAAGAACGGTGAGCAAAAATCCCAGAACCACACGGGGGGACCTAGTGAATGACCTGCAGAGAGCTGGGACCAAAGTAACAAAGCCTACCATCAGTAACACACTACGCCGCCAGGGACTCAAATCCTGCAGTGCCAGACGTGTCAGATGTCCAGGCCCATCTGAAGTTTGCTAGAGTGCATTTGGATGATCCAGAAGAGGATTGGGAGAATGTCATATGGTCAGATGAAACCAAAATAGAACTTTTTGGTAAAAACTCAACTCGTCGTGTTTGGAGGACAAAGAATGCTGAGTTGCATCCAAAGAACACCATACCTACTGTGAAGCATGGGGGTGGAAACATCATGCTTTGGGGCTGTTTTTCTGCAAAGGGACCAGGACGACTGATCCGTGTAAAGGAAAGAATGAATGTGGCCATGTATCGTGAGATTTTGAGTGAAAACCTCCTTCCATCAGCAAGGGCATTGAAGATGAAACGTGGCTGGGTCTTTCAGCATGACAATGATCCCAAACACACCGCCCGGGCAACGAAGGAGTGGCTTCGTAAGAAGCATTTCAAGGTCCTGGAGTGGCCTAGCCAGTCTCCAGATCTCAACCCCATAGAAAATCTTTGGAGGGAGTTGAAAGTCCGTGTTGACTAGTGACAGCCCCAAAACATCACTGCTCTAGAGGAGATCTGCATGGAGGAATGGGCCAAAATACCAGCAACAGTGTGTGAAAACCTTGTGAAGACTTACAGAAAACGTTTGACCTGTGTCATTTCCAACAAAGGGTATATAACAAAGTATTGAGAAACTTTTGTTATTGACCAAATACTTATTTTCCACCATAATTTGCAAATAAATTCATAAAAAATCCTACAATGTGATTTTCTGGAAAAAAAATTCTCAATTTGTCTGTCATAGTTGACGTGTACTTATGATGAAAATTATAGGCCTCTCTCATCTTTTTAAGTGGGAGGACTTGCACAATTGATGGCTGACTAAATACTTTTTTTCCCCACTGTACATGGCAATCAAGCTAGTCGTCTTGACTTCTTTCTTATGTCATTCTCGTTGGCACCAAAAGTTTAGGGGACAGAATGCGGTCGGACCATCAGATATACATTACTCTTACTGAACATTCTCTAGCAAATTAGTAAGAATGTCTCACCCCATGTTCAAGAATAGCCTTTTTCCCTTTGTTCATATTACAACCTCTCACTTTCAGTTATTTTAAAAGTAAATAATCTCCCAAATATCACTATTTCTAAAACAAGCCATAGAAAGTTGGTTGCAATTTCAATTTAATCCACCAGAAAGGACAGAACAAATAATGCAACAAATATTCTGGTTAAAATCAAATATACTAATTGAAAAAATGTTTTAAAAAGGTATAATCTTCGTAAATGATATCATAGGTAGGACTGGTGGAGTTATATCGCACATGCAGCCAACAAAAACATATGGAAATGTCTGCTCTACCCAAAATTACAACCAACTATTTGCAGCATTACCACAAAAATGGAAGAGGAAAGTGGAAGGGGGAAAAAGTAAGGAACTTGTCTGTCGGCCCTGCATTAAAGACCATAATTGGTTTTGATAAATAAAAAAGTATATCAGTTTCATTTAAGGACCCAAAAATGTACAGCCATGCCATATAGATTGCAAAATAGTTGGGAAGAGATTTTTGAGGTACCGATTCCATGGCACATGGTTTATGAACTGATACGCAAAACGACACCGGACTCAAAACTTCTAATTTTCCATGGGAGGGGTTGAATGGAGCTGAAGGTTGGGATAAATAACAACAAGATAACTAATGTAAAACATACTGTGTCCGTAAAACGTATATAGGTTATAGGTTAAGAACTTTTGTGAAAGAGCACAGTTTGAAAGATATTGTCACGCCCTGGCTCTGGGGACAATGTTATGTTGAGCCAGGGTGTGTATTCTATGTTTGATTTTCTATGTTGGGCTGAGTGACTCCCAATCAGAGGCAACGAGTGACAGCTGGTTGTCTCTGATTGGGAGCCATATTTAACTATCGGTCTTTTCACTTTGTGTTGTGGTTTCTTGTTCCGTGTTGGTTTGTTTTTGTAACCAAGGACGTCACGTTTCGTTGTTTTGATCGTGTGATCTTGAATAAATAAATATGTTTGCTTTCAACGCTGCGCCTTGGTCCTCTCCCTCCTTAGACGATCGTGACAGAAGAAACCACCATAACAGGACCAAGCAGCGTGAAGAAGAGAGAGGATGGACTTGGGAGCAGTTGAGTAGGAGTCTCGACTGGGCCAAGCCAAGAGAAGAGGAGAGAGGTTGGACTTTGGAGCAGTGGGGTGAGAGTCTGGCGAGAACGATGGAGGCCTGGCCCACGGGGAGGAGAGACCCCCAGAAAATTTTTAGGGGGGGGCTCACGACGTCGGACCAGCAGGAGGCCGCGATAGAGCGGCCCAGCGGGTTGCCAGAGGAGGCCGCCAGGTTACGGGGGCCACTGGTCGAAGAGGGGATGGAGGATGTAGAGGCACGGCGAGAGGTACTGGGGTGTGTTACCAGTCCGGTCCGGCCCGTTCCAGATCCCGAGGTAGAGCCAGTGGTGTGTGTCCCCAGTACGGTCCGGCCTGTTCCAGCCCCTCGCACTAAGTGTACGGTGCGCGTCGCCAGCCCAGCCCGGCCTGTCCCTGCTCCACGCACCAAGCCTACGGGGTGCGTCGCCAGCCCAGTCCGGCCCATCCAAGCTCCCCGCACCAAGCCAGTGGTGTGCGTCATCAGTCCGGCACGGCCCGTGCCTGCTCTCCGCACCAAGTCTGTGGTGCGTTTCGTCAGCCCTGTCCGGCCCGTTCCTGCTCTCCGCACCAAGCCTACGGTGTGCGTCGCCAGCCCAGCCCGGCCAGTCCCTGCTCCACGCACCAAGCCTACGGGGTGCGTCGCCAGCCCAGTCCGGCCCATCCAAGCTCCCCGCACCAAGCCAGTGGTGTGCGTCATCAGTCCGGCACGGCCCGTGCCTGCTCTCCGCACCAAGTCTGTGGTGCATTTCGTCAGCCCTGTCCGGCCCGTTCCTGCTCTCCGCACCAAGTCTGTGGTGCGCGTCGCCAGCCCAGTCCGGTCCATTCCTGCTCCACGCACCAAGCCAGGGGTGCGTATCGTCAGTCCGGCTCCGGCCAGCGGGGCCAGACCGGACCAGGGGTACTTTGGGGGGTTGGAGAGGGAGTGGGGATCAGGCCCGGAGCCGGATCCGCCGCCAAGGCGGAGTGCCCACCCGGTCCCTCCCCTGTGGGATTTAGTTGGCGCGGTCGGAGTCCGCGCCTTTAGGGGGGGGTACTGTCACGCCCTGGCTCTGGGGACAATGTTATGTTGAGCCAGGGTGTGTATTCTATGTTTGATTTTCTATGTTGGGCTGAGTGACTCCCAATCAGAGGCAACGAGTGACAGCTGGTTGTCTCTGATTGGGAGCCATATTTAACTATCGGTCTTTTCACTTTGTGTTGTGGTTTCTTGTTCCGTGTTGGTTTGTTTTTGTAACCAAGGACGTCACGTTTCGTTGTTTTGATCGTGTGATCTTGAATAAATAAATATGTTTGCTTTCAACGCTGCGCCTTGGTCCTCTCCCTCCTTAGACGATCGTGACAGATATGGCAAATAGAAATCAAACCAGATGGACATCAGAAATAGATCGGAGAGGTTGAGTGTAGAGGAAGGGCAGGAGTAAAAACAAACAAAATAGAACTAATGTAAAATAGACTGTGTCCATAAAATGTATATAGTATTTCTAAGCTGGAAATGGAGGCCTAAGCATTGTTGTTCACTAGTTTACTCCAATTAGGGGAGGGGTGGTAGGGTTAGAAAGTAATAAAGGAAAATATATTTTTTAAAGGATAGGTACAGTACCAGTCAAAAATTTAGACACACCTACTCATTCAAAGGTTTTTCTTTATTTTTACATTGTAGAATAATAATGAAGACATCAAAACTATGAAATAACACACATGGAATCATGTAGTAACCAAAAAAGTATATCATTTGTTTTTCAATAGGACAATGACCCAACACACCTCCAGGCTGTGTAAGGGCTATTTTACCAAGAAGGAGAGTGATGGAGTGCTGCATCAGCATATGTGGGAACTCCTTTAAGACTGTTGGAAAAGCCTTCCAGGTTAAGCTGGTTGAGAGAATGCCAAGAGTGTGCAAAGCTGTCATCAAGGGTGGATCTTTGAAGAATCTAAAATATAAAATATATTTGGATTTGTTTAACACTTTTTTGGTTACTACATGATTCCATATGTGTTATTTCATAGTGTTGATGTCTTCACAATTATTCTACAATGTAAACATTTTTTAAATAAAGAAAAACCCTTGAATTATTAGGTGTGTCCAAACTTTTGACTGCTAGTGTATGTATATGTATTTATATGTATATATATATGTTTGTATGTATGTGTATATGAATGTATTTTATATGTGTATGTATATGTGTGTATGTGTATGTATGTATGTATGTATGTATGTGTATGTATGTATATGTATATATATATATATATATATATATATATATATATATATATATTTGCAAAATAATATATGGGGGATTGGAAGTAATAAAGACAATTATATTGATGAAGCTACAATCCATCTGCAATATTAAAGCTGATCTACCCCCTAAAAAATAAAAATGTAAAAACATGCAAAAATATCACTCGCACTTGTCTTTTCTTACTAGCACTAACTTTACTGATAGCTACTTTATTGAGAAACAATTTACTTACAGTGCATTCGGAAAGTATTCAGACCACTTGACTTTTTCCACATTTCTTATGTTACAGCCTTATTCTAAAATGGATGACATAAATGTTTTTCCTCATCAGTCTACACACAATACCCCATATTGAAAAAAGTGAAAACTGGTTTTTAGAAATGTTTGCACATTTATTACAAATCAAAAACAGAAATACCTTATTCCCATAAGTATTCAGACCCTTTGCTATGAGACTCGAAATTGAGCTCAGGTGCATCCTGTTTCCATTGATCATCCTTGAGATGTTTCTACAACTTGATTGGAGTCCACCTGTGATCAATTCAATTGATTGGACATGATTTGGAAAGGCACACACCTGTCTATATAAGATCCCACAGATAACAGTGCATGTCAGAGCAAAAACCAAGCCATGCGGTCAAAGGAATTGTCCGTAGAGCTCCGAGACAGTATTGTGTCGAGGCACAGGGGAAGGGTACCAAAAAATGTCTGCAGCATTGAAGGTCCCCAAAAACACAGTGGTCTCTATCATTCTTAAATGGAAGAAGTTTGGAACCAGCAAGACTCTTCCTAGAGCTGCCCGCCTGGCCAAACTGAGCAATCGGGGGGAGAAGGGCCTTGGTCAGGGAGGTGAACAAGAACCTGATGGTCACGCTGACAGAGCTCCAGAGTTCCTTAGTGGAGATGGGAGAACCTTCCAGAAGGACAACCATCTCTGCAGCACTCCACCAATCAGGCCTTTATGGCAGAGTGCCCAGACGGAAGCCACTCCTCAGTAAAAGGCACATGACAGACAGCTTGGAGTTTGCCAAAAGGTACCTAAAGGACTTAGACTCTGGTCTGATGAAACCAAGATTGAACTCTTTGGCCTGAATGCCAAACATAATGTCTGGAGGAAACCAGGCACCGCTTATCACCTGGGCATTACCATCCCTACTGTGAAGCATGGTGGTGGCAGTATCATGATGTGGGGATGTTTTTCAGCAGCAGGGACTGGGAGACTAGTCAGGATCGAGGGAAAGATGAACGGCGGAAAGTACTCAGAGATCCTTGATGAAAACCTGCTCCAGAGGGCTCAGGACCTCAGACTGGGGCGAAGGTTCACCTTCCAACAGGACAACGACCGTAAGCACACAGCCAAGACAATGCAGGATTGGCTTCAGGACAAGTCTCTGAATGTCCTTGAGTGGCCCAGCCAAAGACCGGACTTGAACCCGATCTAACATCTCTGGAGAGACCTGAAAATAGCTGTGCAACGATGCTCCCCATCCAACCTGACAGAGCATGAGAGGATCTGCAGAGAAGAACGGGAGAAACTCCCCAAATAATATAATATAATATGCCATTTAGAAGACGCTTTTATCCAAAGCGACTTACAGTCATGCGTGCATACATTTTTACGTATGGGTGGTCCCGGGGATCGAACCCACTACCCTGGCGTTACAAGCGCCATGCTCTACCAATTGAGCTGCAGAGGACCACAGGTGTGCCAAGCTTGTAGCGTCATACCCAAGAAGACTCAATGCCGTAATCGCTGCCAAAGGTGCTTCAACAAAGTGCTGAGTAAAGGGTCTGAATACTTATGTAAATGTGATATCTTTTATTTTTTATTGTTATACATTTGCAAACATTTCAAAAAATCTGTTTCTGCTTTGTCATTATTGGGTATGGAGTGTAGATTGATCAAGGGAAAAACAAACAATTTAATCAATTTCAGAATAAGGCTTTAATGTAACAAAATGTGGAAAAAGTCGAGGGGTCTGAATACTTTCCGAATGCACTGTAATATGACTGTAACCTGTAGTTGTCTCACCTAGCTATTTTAAGATGGATGCACTCTGGATAAGAGCATCTGGTAAATGACTACAATTTTAAATGTATTGAAGGTATGATATATTAGGCCCATTATGCTTCTAAACTGTATAGACATGCCTGTGCTGTGAGTGTTAATACCATGGTATTTATGAGAATTCCTGCCATTCTTGGTACGATGATGATCAATTGTGTCATACATAGCACCACAGTGTGTGATTTGAATCTACAGGAGACTACGGTTTGTGTCGGAGAATGCACTGCTTGTTGACAAAAATATGTATATCTCCTTTAAATCCCCTCCACAATTAACAACTAGAGTTACAAGGACACACTAAAACTTCAAGACAAGACAATGTCAGAACTTTGTCTGCTCCATGAAATGGCTTGTTTTCAACAGTTGAAACATCTTGGGGGACATTCATATTTAGGGCCTAAAGTAGAGAGTTCATGGGGTTGTCTTGCTGAAGGTTGCTATACTTCACTATCTAGCCTACAACTGTACTGGTAAGGATAGCCACACATATTGATGGAGCACAATGCCTGTGTCATTCCCTTTTCACTCAGTTTATTATGATGAGCATCAATTGTCAACCAAACCTATTAGCTTCTGAGGATACATGGGGCCAGTATATATCTAGTCCTATCTGATCCACATGAATGTTCAGATGTCTGATTGGACCCTCATCAGAGGCTGACTGAACAAATCAAAGGAAAGAGTCAATGAACGCCAGTTTCCTTCCCTCATGGCAGAGCTTTACAAATAGTATTCAAGATCTCACTGCAGACAATGTTTTATTTTATCTTTATTTAACTAGGCAAGTCAGTTAAGAACAAATTCTTATTTACAATGACGGCCTACACCAGCCAAACCCGGACGACGCTGGGCCAATTGTGCGCCGCCCTATGGGACTCCCAATCACGGCTGGTTGTGATACAACCTGGAATCGAACCAGGGGGTCTGTAGTGACGCCTCAAGCACTGAGATGCATTGCCTTAGACCACTGCGCCACTCGGGAGCCCAGATGTCATTAGTGTTTGTAATGGCGATG
The DNA here is from genome assembly GCF_964263955.1 of Coregonus lavaretus. Classification (NCBI taxonomy): domain Eukaryota; kingdom Metazoa; phylum Chordata; class Actinopteri; order Salmoniformes; family Salmonidae; genus Coregonus; species Coregonus lavaretus. Next base: position 11,946,933 of record NC_140020.1, on the reverse strand, counting down.
GGGGCCAGGTAAAATCAATAATTGTAACTCATCAGTGTAATTAATTTCTCATCAGTGAGTGCCACCTCCTCCTTGCAAACCTGGTGAACACATCCTGATGAAATAGGCAATAATGTGAATGAACAGACTCCCGGTTGGTGGGGGCATTTGGATTTGTTCTGTAGTTCATCTGGAGCTGTTTTTTGTCACTGTAATGGATAAATGACATTAAAGCAGGTCTGAGTCAGGGAAGCTTGAATTAAACCACCATTTGTCTTTATAAGAGGAAAGAATGAACTCATCTTCATTTTTCCAGAAACCATTGTCACTCCATTTCATTCTAATTCGGAATGCCTTGTGCACTCACTTGAACTGCTGAAAGTGTTCTTCGGATTCACAGTTTCCAGCTAACTGAAAGGGAAAATAAAATGATCTCCTCTATTTAAAAGTGCATTTAAGTTTCTAGGTCAAACATTTGCTTTGTGGGTCTGACTTGAGAGAGGAGAGCAACTTTGATTTCCTGATTATTTTCCTGCAACAACATGGAGCACCCCTCTGCGTCATGTTTTGATTATGGCTGCACTTCAGAAGCCAGCCAGAGCTGCTCTGCTGCAGAGCACTGATTAATGTATTCTGGGTTTGAAAACACCTCCCATCACAACCTGGTCTCAGAGCATTTCATATTGTTTTGTACGTAAATCTGAGATAATCCATTTAATATGATATATTACATTTCGTATGGTAAAGTGCAATCAGAAAGTATTCAGACCCCTTGACATTTTCCACATTTTGTTACGTTATAGCCTTATTCAAAAATGGATTAAATTGTTTTTTCCCCCCTCATCAATCTACACACAATACCCCATAAAGACTGACTAAGCAAAAACAGGTTTTTAGAAATTTGTGCAAATGTTTTACATTTTTAAAACGGAAATATTACATTCACATATAGTTGAAGTCGGAAATTTACATACACTTAGGTTGGAGTCATTAAAACTTGTTTTTAAACCACTCCACAAATTTCTTGTTAACAAATTATAGTTTTGGCAAGTCGGTTAGGACATCTACTTTGTGCATGACACAAGTAATATTTCCAACAATTGTTTACAGACAGATTATTTCACTTATAATTCACTGTATCACAATTCCAGTGGGTCAGAAGTTTACATACACTAAGTTGACTGTGCCTTTAAACAGCTTGGAAAATTGGCTTTAGAAGCTTCTGATAGGCTAATTGACATCATTTGAGTCAATTGGAGGTGTACCTGTGGATGTATTTCAAGGCCTACCTTCAAACTCAGTGCCTCTTTGCTTGACATCATGGGAAAATGAAAAGAAATCAGCCAATACCTCAGAAAAGAAATTGTAGACTTCCACAAGTCTGGTTCATCCTTGGGAGCAATTTCCAAACGACTGACGGTACCACGTTCATCTGTACAAACAATAGTACGCAAGTATAAACACCATGGGACCACGCAGCCATCATACCGCTCAGGAAGGACACGCATTCTGTCTCCTTGAGATGAACGTACTTTGGTGCGAAAAGTGCAAATCAATCCCAGAACAACAGCAAAGGACCTTGTGAAGATGCTGGAGGAAACAGGTACAAAATAATCTATATCCACAGTAAAACTAGTCCTATATCGACATAACCTGAAAGGCCGTTCAGCAAGGAAGAAGCCACTGCTCCAAAACTGCCATAGAAAAGCCAGACTACGTTTTGCAACTGCACATGGGGACAAATATCTTACTTTTTGTAGAAATGTCCTCTGGTCTGATGAAACAAAAATAGAACTGATTGGCCATAATGACCATCGTTATGTTTGGAGGAAAAAGGGGGTGCTTGCAAGCCGAAGAACACCATCCCAACCGTGAAGCATGGGGGTGGCAGCATCATGATGTGGGGGTGCTTTGCTGCAGGAGGGACTGGTGCACTTCACAAAATAGATGACATCATGAGGAAGGAAAATTATGTTGATATATTGAAGCAACATCTCAAGAAATCAGTCAGGAAGTTAAAGCTTGGTTGCAAATGGGTCTTCCAAATGGACAATGACCCCAAGCATACTTCCAAAGTTGTGGCAAAATGGCTTAAGGACGACAAAGTCAAGGTATTGGAGTGGCCATCACAAAGCCCTGACCTCAAACCTATAGAAGATTTGTGGTCAGAACTGAAAAAGCGTGTGCGAGCAAGGAGGCCTACAAACCTGACTCAGTTACACCAGCTCTGTCAGGAGGAATGGGCCAAAATTCACCCAACTTATTGTGGGAAGCTTGTGGATGGCTACCCGAAACGTTTGACCGAAGTTAAACAATTTAAAGGCAATGCTGCCAAATACTAATTGAGTGTATGTAAACTTCTGACCCACTGGGAATGTGATGAAAGAAATAAAAGCTGAAAGAAATAATTCTCTCTACTATTATTCAGACATTTCACATTCTTAAAATAAAGTGGTGATCCTAACAGGGAATTTTTACCAGGATTAAATGTCAGGAATTGTGAAAAACTGAGTTTAAATGTATTTGGCTAAGGTGTATTTAGTAAGTATTCAGACCCTTTACTCTACTTTGTTGAAGCACCTTTGACAGCGATTACAACCTCAAGTCTTCTTGGGTATGACGCTACAAGCTTAGCACACCTGTATTTGGGGAGTTTCTCCCATTCTTCTCTGCAGATCCTCTCAAGCTCTGTCAGGTTGGATGGGGAGCGTCGCTGCACAGCTATTTTCAAGTCTCTCTAAAGATGTTCAATCTTGTTCAAGTCCAGGCTCTGGCTTGTCCACACAAGGACATTCAGAGACTTGTCCCAAAGCCACTCCTGCGTTGTCGTGGCTGTGTGCTTAGGGTCATTGTCCTGTTAGAGGTAAACCTTCGCCCCAGTCTGAGGTCCTGAGTGTTCTGGAGAAGGTTTTCATCAAGGATCTCTCTGATCTCTCTTTACTCTCGGTTCATCTTTCCCTCGATCCTGACTAGTCTTACAGTCCCTGCCGCTGAAAAACATCCCTATAGCATGATGCTGCCACCACCATGCTTCACTGTAAGTATGGTGCCAGGTTTCCTCCAGACGTGACGCTTGGCATTCAGGCCAAAGAGTTCAATCTTGGTTTCATCCGACCAGAAAATCTTGTTTCTCATGGTCTGATTGTTTTTTAGGTGGCTTTTGGAAAACTTCAAGCGGGCTGTCATTTGCCTTTTACTGCGGAGTGGCTTCCATCTGGCCACTCTAGCATAAAGACCTGATTGGTGGAGTGCTGCAGAGATTGTTGTCCTTCTGGAAAGTTCTCCCATCTCCAAAGAGGAACTCTGGAGCTCTGTCAGAGTAACCATCGGGTCCTTGGTCACCTTCCTGACCAAGGCCCTTCTCCCCCCGATTGCTCAGTTCGGCCGGGCGGCCAGCTCTAGAAAGAGTCTTGCTGGTTCCAAACTTCTTCTATTTAAGAATGATGGAGGCAACTGTCTTCTTGGGTACCTTCAATGTTGCAGAAATGTTTTGGTACCCTTCCCCAGATCTGTACCTCGACACAATCCTGTCTCGGAGCTCTACGGACAATTCCTTCAATCTTATGGCTTGGTTTTTGCCCTGACATGCACTGCCAACTGTGGGACCTTATATAGACAGGTGTGTGCCTTTCCAAATCATGTCCAATAAATTATATTGACCACAGGTGGACTCCAATCAAGTTGTAGAAACATCTCAAGGATGATCAATGGAAACAGGATGCACCTGAACTCAATTTCGAGTCTCATAGCAAAGGGTCTGAATACTTACGTAAATAAGGTATTTCCGTTTTTTTTTTTTTATTAATTTGCAAACATTTCTAAAAACCTGTTTTTGCTTTGTTATTTTGGGGTATTGTGTGTAGATTGATGAGGGGAAAAATTAGTTTTAATCCATTTTCGAATAAGGCTGTAACGTAACAAAATGTGGAAAAAGGGAAGGGGTCTGAATACTTTCCGAATGCACTGTATGTATTAATTTGTGGATGTCCATCAACCATTTCATATGACATGTTACGAATTATAATTAATATTATATTTTACGAATTTGTGAAACGTACAATATGTTACGAATTTGCTAACCGTTCAATGTATTACGAATTCACTAAACGTACAATATGTTACAAATTTGTAAAACGTACAATATGTTACGAATTTGCAAAACGTGATTTGATTCTAGCTAGCTCGCTAATGTTAGCTAGGCTAGGGTGTTGGGTTAGGGGTTAAGGTTAAGTTTAGGAGTTAGTTTAAAGGGTTAAGGTTAGGGTTAGGGTTAGGGGAAGGGTTAGCTAAAAGGGTTAAGGTTAGGGTTAGGTGAAGGGTTAGCTAAAAGGGTTAAGGTTAGGGTTAGGGGAAGGGTTAGCTAACATGCTAAGTAGTTGCAAAGTAGCTAAAAAGTTGTAAGTAGTTGAAAATGTGCTAATTAGCTAAATGCTAAAGTTGTATATGATGACATTAGAACTCCCAACCTTTGGGTTGCTAGATGTTTGCGTTATACACCCACCCATTCACCCTCCTTAAATTTTTGCCTTAAGTAACCATCTGTCTTATGTAACCATACCAAATGTAACATATCATACTAAATGTTGTGTCTCGGATTTACATACAGAATAATACAAAATGCTCTGTGACCTGTCAGAACTCCCACTGAACAGGCATAGAGAGCTTCAATTCACGGCCCAAAATACCCCCAGCCTTCAGAGATCAATGGAGAAACTTCACAGGGATTTATGAAACAAACAGTTAATGCTTTGAACACTGAGTCAAGAAGTCAAAATTCTGGTTCAATTAACCCAAATTTGTTCATTTGAAATCAGTGTACGGTTGAGTCAGAAAGAACCATGGGGGTGGGAGGGAGGGAGAGAGAGAGAGAGAGAGAGAGAGAGAGAGAGAGAGAGAGAGAGAGAGAGAGAGAGAGAGAGAGAGAGAGAGAGAGAGAGAGAGAGAGAGAGAGAGAGAGAGAGAGAGAGAGAGAGAGAGAGAGAGAGAGAGAGAGAGAGAGAGAGAGAGAGAGAGAGAGAGAGAGAGAGAGAGAGAGGAAGAAAAAAGTCCAGACGACATCTTTATCTAAATAATCTATCCATAAAGCATTTTAACTGGAGTGGTCACCCTAACCCTCCATATCAGTGAGTTAGTGAAAGGAATAAAACAATGTGAATGAGGTGAATCATAGCCTGAGGCTAAGTGTTTCCCAGTAGGCCCTGGGAGGGAGGCTCTGTATGAGGTGGTATGTGTTACTGGGCTTGGCCGACATTCCCTTGGACAAACCCTCCACAGCTGTAGCCGAGCATGGAGAAGGAGAAGGAGGAGGACGAGGAGGAAAGCAGTGTACTGTACAGAGCACCCTGGAAAATCAGTTAGGGGCATTACAAAAGCCTGCTTGTCCTCTATTTGAGGACAGCTGGGAGCTGTGATTTATTGGCCTGTACCCAGAAGTACTTGCTGCACTCATCACATGGCGCTGGAAACCACCAAGGGTCGCGGCTCGAAACATTGCGGGGGAATGCTGGGGGATGAGCCGCCCAACCACAAGGCCCTGGCCCCCAACCATGAGACCCCAGAACCAGAAAACAACTACGAGCTGCACAGGCTTACCTGGGCCAGGGCCGCAGAGTCTGGGGCCAAACAGTGGGAGCAGGTCAGTGGGACAAATGGTGCATTGTAACTGTACAGTACAGAACATAACAGAGCTTTTTAAATCAGAGAGGAGATGTACTGTATACAGTCTCATTTTTCTGCAATAATATTCAGTACCAACTAGGCCTCTTTATACTGAATACACCCATGTCCTGTATGACCTTGCTTCCCTCTCCACACTGACCCTGAGATTTAATGAGGGGAAACGATGGACTAAAGAATAACACTTAACATGTCAACTCTAATGAATAGACTCTGAGCTGGGAGATAGGTTGGAGTCTGACCTTCCATTTGTCACATCAGAAAAATCTAGCCTTGCTTTTAGCCTCAAGTGCTATTCCAAGAAATACTTATTGAAACTTGACTTGTTAATTTGTCATTGGCCACAGAGCTTGAGAGGATCTGCAGAGAAGAATGGGAGAAACTCCCCAAATACAGGTGTGCCAAACTTGTAGCGTCATACCCAAGAAGACTAGGGGCGGCAGGTAGCTTAGTGGTTAAGACCGTTGTGCCAGTAACCGAAAGGTTGCTGGTTCTAATCCCCGATCCGACTAGGTGAAAAATCTGTCGATGTGCCCTTGAGCAAGGCACTTAACCCTAATTGCTCTGGATAAAAGCGTCTGCTAAATGACAAACAGAAAAAAGGTCTGAAAATTTTCTAAAAACCTGTTTTTGGTTTGTCATTCTGGGGAATTGTGTGTAGATTGTTGAGGGGAAAAAAACAATTTAATCCATTTTAGAATAAGGCTGTAACGTAACAAAATGTGGAAAGAGTCAAGGGGTCTGAATACTTTCCGAATGCACTGTAGCTATTTAGTTGTTCATATCTCCAAAATAAAAATGCCGTCTGTGTTGAATGGCTTGAGCCCTGGCCTTGCCGGCCTCATTAAATAGCTCTCCTGACAAGCCTGGACCCTACACCCTGCTACTTCATTAGTTGCTATTTTGTTCTCTTGAACCCAGTCTCCAGTCCTGTTCTTACTATGGCCTTGTTATTGGGATGGTGCTCAATTAGCTTCAGTGGGAGCCAGGGTGCTGGAACAGCATTTTATGTAAGCTTGAATGATATTGGCCGCTACACTGTTCTGTTCAGACCCGTCTGACGTTTTGGCTGAATTGGTTTTTAACTAGCACTCAGACATGATTATGATGTTTAGTTGTGAGGTTACTGAGCTCCTTACACATGTTACTGTTCACAAATGTGACGCAGGTCATGGAAATGTAAGTCATACGTTGCACTGATATAGAAATTATATGATGGAGATGATATAAAAGTCATGTTTCTTTATTTATTCACTGTACGTACAGTATTTAAGGCTCGATTCAATCAGAATTGCTTTACCCAACATCTGCATAGCGGTTGTTTTTGGCGGTGTCAGAGGTGGAACTGCATTAGAGCTGTCAAATCCATAAGTGGCTCTTTGCATTACACCTTAAGCGGACATTGCCATTGGCTGCACGGAGTCGCATTAACAGAAATCCCATGCAGCCTTGTTTACAAGTTCAAACACTGGAATGTGAGATGTAATCTACACCTCGATTAGGATGATAGAAATTCTCATTTTTCTATTTGAGCGTAATTATTTTTATATAGCCTACACTTTCTCGTTCTGAACTTCTAGTGCGAGTGGGGCAGGTGTGGCTTTGTGACAATGATCCACGACACCGCCAAAACATCCGCTATGTGGGTGTCTGCTATTGTCAGTTAACACTTGATGTGATTGAATCTAGGCCTTAGAGTAACAGGGAGGAGGAGCATTGAGTGAGAAAGGGTGAAAGACAAAAGGTGGAGGGTTAAGTGAATCAAAGTAGTTTGACTGTAACTGTAAAACCTCTTTGATAAATATAACATATAGTCTCCATATAGCATCCACCTGTACAGTGTTCGTGTTTCTAGTTGAATTGGATGGTCTCAACCAACAGCCCTTAATCAAACCAATTGATGACGGGTAGGCCTAGTGATGGTGTGCATGATTCCCCCAGCGGGAGGGAGTCTATACATGAACATAGAATATCTAAAAAATAACCCCCCTTCCCCGTCTCTGTACAGATACCTGGTAGTGAAGGCTAACTCACAAGGCATCAAAGCTCACGCCCAGGCAGACTGCGGAAACCTGGAGGTTGACGTTACACACCGAATACATTTTAAATATAATTGTTTATATTATTTTTTATATTATTTTTAATGTGCTTTTTTTTCTTTTATAAGCTGAGACAGTTCACTAAGTGTTTTCTGCTGTTCTAAATTTGACCCGAAATATGTGAGGATTATGAGTGCTCCAAAGGTCAGCCAAGGTCCTGACACACATCCACACCTCTTTGGGTAAATTATTTCCATTCTATTTGAGCTTGACCCTTGCTGCAGACTAGAGTAAAGGAGTGGAAGGCTTTTACAAGCACAAGGTCAAAGTCATTCAGATGGCCAATTGTGTGTGTGTTTTCACTACGTCACAGTACTGGAGAGCTATTTATATACTGCATACTTTTTTTCCGACCCAAAACTAAAACACGAAAATCACTTCATTATCAAGAATCAACATCATCATTAATTGAATCAGGCGTTTTACTGCTGGGCTGGAACAAAATCCTGCTCAGAATGTGTAGCTCTAACAGGACCAAGGCTGGAGACCACTGCACTCATTAAAGCTGTTTGGTTCATTGTTACCCCCAATGCAAAGCAACAGAAACACAGAAGAACGGGAGCAAAGGAGAGCTGATTAAATATTTATCATGTAATATACAAGACATGGACATTTAATTTTAAAGAGCTTCTGGGATAGGGTTTATTTTTTAGAAAGCGCTGAAGATTTCACTTTATTTCCCCCCCTCCAGTAAGCAGGTGACCCCCCCCTCATCTCTCTCTCTCTCTCTCTCTCTCTCTCTCTCTCTCTCTCTCTCTCTCTATCTCTCTCTCTCCTCTCTCTCTCTCTTGCTCTCTCTCTCTCTCTCTCTCTCTCTTGCTAATTTCCATTATGTGGTCTGAGCCTGAATCAGGGTAAAGAAACAAAGACTGTCGTCCAACTTCCAAAAGAGAGGAGCAGATGGCAGATGGCTCAGGACAGGAGCCTGGACACACAGCCAGGACCAGGTTGGCCTGCCTGCCTTGTAAACACATTAACTTCACAGGCCCAGGCAACCTACTACACACTGAACGAGATTGAAAGGATTTCAGTCAGAAACCTGGAGTTTTTTTTTCCATAAGCATTTCACTGTCTAATTGGATTATAGTGATGAGAAGATTGGGTTTTGTGTGGTTTCCTGCCTGTTGGTCAACCAAAATATGACATCATTGTCTGTATAGGAAAGAGGGATCTAACCTGATGAACTTCATAAGAGGGAATCTGAACACCCCTCTAATAATAAAAGTGGCTGATAGCCATGACCTCAGACTAATATGTGACACACACCACCCAGGAGACCACGTCATGTGAAATAGTAATGTTCATTTATAACACTACCCAATGGGCACAGACGTCATTTCAACATTTGGTTTTGATGTAATTTTGGTTGAGTTGTCAAGTAACGTGAATTCAACGTGAAATCAACAAAAACATTCACCATGTCATTGGATTTAGGTTAAAAGTTGGGTGAAAAAAATATGAAATTCCCCTACAAAATTCTCTTACATTGATGACTTTTTGCAAATCCAATCAGTTTTCCACACGTTGATTCAACGTGAAATTTTTGCCCAGTGGGTAGGGACTAAAAAACCATCTTTCAAACCAATTTGAACACTTTACAGAGCAATTGGAGGCGCCTTTGTCAAACACAAAAATAAAAAAGGGAATTTTTTACAGACGGTTTGGTCCCTAGTTCAGAGTATTACTGGTTTTATGGATGTTAATTACAAGGTGTTCAGTCACAAAAATGCATGTCTAGCTCTTCATATTTCATCCTTTTTGATGGATTGCCATTTATTTCACCCAAGGATGTATTGACCTTTGTGAGAGCCACACCTTTTTGCCTGAAGAGGAAGAATATATAAATCCTATCTCCTACTCACTTGACTTATGGGGGGAAGAGACAATGAATGTGTGCTAAAACCAGTGTCTCCTGTCACTGAACTACGTTCAGCTGTATTTCACCACAACATGGTATACACTAGTTTATTTCCCAAGGGTAAGGTCAAATAAGGTCACCAGATTTCACAGTGAACATGGGTACTTCAGTGCTTCAGAACCAATCCCTCCACTATAGAATGTGGTGCTGCTATTGCACACTGATACTCCCAATCCAATGGATATCAATTGACACTGATAACAGTTATTGACTGGCTCCCTGACTGGTGATATACTAAGACATTGCTAGGGCTCGACTGCCATGGTGGTGGCCCCTTATTTTCTTGCTTACATGCACTTCAGATTGGATTCAGCGGTCCTGAACGTGATCAATACAATTAACAGACCATGTTTTGTCTCTAAGAATGAATAACCAAGTGGAATTCACACTCATTCCTCCTACAAGAAAATAACACCTTACTTGGGCTTGTGGTCTTTATACCAGATCCAGTAATGGATCCAGTAATCCTCACATAAAAGATGGAAAACACAGCTCAACCTGTGTTTTAACCAGATTTATGCCTGACACATGCCATTCAAATCCTTGCATGCTTCGTTCATTCTCACACCCCTGTCCCTGTCTGTGTGTGGATTTAGACCGGGCAGGTTTATTGGTCATTGCGCCTGGCTTAATGGTGCACTTGACTGGCTTCTCTGGCTCATAGAGCAGGGAAGGAAGGAAGGCAGACAGGCAGCAGTTCCTGAAGAAGAGAAGAAGCCCCTAGTTCCAAACTGCTCCCTGGTAGTAGGTTATTACCCCACCAGGCTGGATGTGGCTGTTTATCTATCTAGCTAGCTAGCTACCCCATCCTCCACTGTCTGCCATTTGGAAGCTTGGGTTGTGTTTATATGGGCAAGCAAAGAAAAACATTTCCAAACATTTTCAAATGGAAAACAAGTACAGGTAGTCCCTCCCTGTTTCAGTCTGTTATCTTCCATTTGATGCCAAATGAACACCAGCCTGGAGTTGTGTTTCTCCTCTATGTTCTTTTGGGGCCTTGCGCTCTATCCAACTGTGAGGACAACAGATGTCACACACTGCCGGGTTGAGATTGAGCCATTAATCACTGCTGTGACGTCTCTGAATGAGACTCACTTACCGTAGAAAAAACAACACAGCTCTTTCTTAATTAGTTACATACGCAGAGTGACTGTGATTGGCAGGGAAATGTGAGGGAGAGGTTCTGAATAGGGAGCAGATTGTGTGTTTCTTTCCATGTCTATGTTCATAGACTCTTGGCTACATTAGCACATCGTTAACATTTCAGCTCCCTGGGGACAACAGAGAGTCATTAACGAATTATCTCCAATCCAACCAAGCTGTAAATGTGACATATACAGAACATTACTACCCTCTATGCACTATCAATTCACACAGTGCTTGGCAAAGATTGGTCAATTTTCTTATGCGCATAACAAAGCATTCAATTTCAGTGTTTTTGTACAGTTAACTTTGGAGGCGATGCCCATGCTGGAGGGGTCAAAGGTGAATTGGGGGAGGGGTAGGGGGAGATTGACAGTTTTAGCTTGCACACTGACTCCAGAGAGAGAGAGAGAGAGAGAGAGAGAGAGAGAGAGCCATCTTGCTCTGGGAGTAAGCAGCAGATGCCCTGTGTCAGAAGTAAACCCCCGTGCCCCTCCTCCCTTTATTCCCAGACAGAAGGGAGATAGGGAAGGACAGACGGTCACTAGGCCCCTTTGAGAGGAAAAACAAAAACAAGTCTTTCACCTTATAAGCTTCTGGAGCTTTGTCTGGAGATCCATGGGCAGTCAATCTAGCTGCAGCACAGTGGATGGTTAGGGAATTGGTGTCTGGGAGAAATAACAGAGAAACAGTTTAACCAGTAATGAACATGTATTTCAGTTGTATTTATGGCTTGTTTCTCAGAGAAGACTGTATTATTACGTACAGATCTATAAGAAACTACAATGCTTGTCTCTCATATGCTGTGAGCAAAGAGAGGTTTCACATGACTCCATTAGCCAGGTTAGTTTGAGGGTCCAGCCCAATGATGGTCCAGCAAGATCCAACCAGGTTTAATCAACAAACAATGACATAGCAGCATGGTGGAGATGCTTGCTATTTCAAATAAAATCTGTGTTTATTGGTCACGTATAGAGTTTTACAGTTGTTATCGCAGGTGCAGTGAAATGCTTATGTCTCTAACTCCAACAGTGCAGTAATATCTCACAGGACAATAACAATACACACATAATCCCAAAATAAATACAACAACAACAAAACACAAAAAAAACAGCCATTAGCCATTTATTTGCCAGCCATTGAGTGCTGGTCAGTGGAGACAAGGCATATGGACCTGTCACGTATACTCCCTCTCCGGCGTTCAAGGTCGCCAGTCTGCTCATTATTATGCACACCTGTCACCATCGTTACGCACACCTGCGCCTCATGAGACTCACCTGGACTCAATCACCTTCCTGATTACCACCCCTAAATATGTCACTCCCTTTGGTTCCTTCCCTAGGCGTTATTGATTCTGTTCCTGTGTTTCATTTACATTTACGTCATTTAGCAGACGCTCTTATCCAGAGCGACTTACAAATTGGTGCATTCACCTTATAGCCAGTGGGATAACCACTTTACAATGTTTTTTTTATTTATTTTTTATTTTTTTTGGGGGGGGGGGGGGGTGGGTTGGGGTAAGGGGGGAGTAGAAGGATTACTTTATCCTATCCCAGGTATTCCTTAAAGAGGTGGGGTTTCAAATGTCTCCGGAAGGTGGTGAGTGACTCCGCTGTCCTGGCGTCATGAGGGAGCTTGTTCCACCATTGGGGTGCCAGAGCAGCGAACAGTTTTGACTGGGCTGAGCGGGAACTATGCTTCCGCAGAGGTAGGGGAGCCAGCAGGCCAGAGGTGGATGAACGCAATGCCCTCGTTTGGGTGTAGGGACTGATCAGAGCCTGAAGGTACGGAGGTGCCGTTCCCCTCACAGCTCCGTAGGCAAGCACCATGGTCTTGTAGCAGATGCGAGCTTCAACTGGAAGCCAGTGGAGTGTGCGGAGGAGCGGGGTGACGTGAGAGAACTTGGGAAGGTTGAACACCAGACGGGCTGCAGCATTCTGGATGAGTTGTAGGGGTTTAATGGCACAGGCAGGGAGGCCAGCCAACAGCGAGTTGCAGTAATCCAGACGGGAGATGACAAGTGCCTGGATTAGGACCTGTGCCGCTTCCTGTGTAAGGCAGGGTCGTACTCTCCGAATGTTGTAGAGCATGTCTGTATGCTACTTGTGTTTCTTGTTTTGTTTAATTTATGATTAATTTCACTCCCTGTACTTGCTTTCCGACTCCCAGTGTACACGTTACAGGACCAGTCAGAAAGACCCAATGGATTAGTCCCGAGACACCAGTGTTGTCTAAATCCATGTGAATGTAAACATCCTCAGTCATTGTCTGTCACCCATACACAACCCCCAGATCTCTAAAGCAAACATTGCAGGTGGTTTGGGACTCCACCCTAAATGTAACCTCTGGGTACGTGGCCTGTGTTAAGCCAAAGCATGCAGACATAGGGTCAGTGCAATTAGGCAGATGGTATTCATTCAAGGCAAGCTTTTACATCTCCTAAGTGTGTCAGCTGACTCCATTACTACTGCCTCCTAGGCTTAGGGCAGCTCTGGGCTGCAGTGGCCTGGGGTGTTAAACATGTCTGTGTGTGTCACAGCATTGGGATGTTTCTCACATAGTATACACTACATGACCAGAAGTATGTGGACACCTGCTCGTCGAACATCTCATTTCAAAATCATGGGCATTAATATGCAGTTGGTCCCCCCTTTGCTATAACAGCCTCCACTCTTCTGGGAAGGCGTTCCACTAGATGTTGGAACATTGCTGCGGGGACTTGCTTCCATTCAGCCACAAGAGCATTAGAGAGGTCAGGCACTGATGTTGGGCGATTAGGCCTGGTTCGCAGTCGGCTTTCCAATTCATCCCAAAGGTGTTAGATCGGGTTGAGGTCAGGGCTCTGTGCAGGCCAGTCAAGTTCTTCCACACTGATCTCGACAAACCATTTCAGTATGGACCTCGCTTTGTGCACGGGGGCATTGTCATGCTGAAACAGGAAAGGGCCTTCCCCAAACTGTTGCCACAAAGTTGGAAGCACAGAATCGTCTAGAATGTCATTGTATGCTGTAGCGTTAAGATTTCCCTTCACTGGAACTAAGGGGCCTAGCCCGAACCATGAAAAACAGCCCCAGACCATTATTCCTCCTCCACCAAACTTTACAGTTGGCACTATGCATTGGGGCAAGTAGCATTCTCCCAGACCCAGATTCGTCCGTCGGACTGCCAGATGGTGAAGGGTGATTCATCACTCCAGAGAACGCGTTTCCACTGCTCCAGAGTCCAATGGCAGCGAGCTTTACACCACTCCAGCTGATGCTTGGCATTGCGCATGGTGATCTTAGGCTTGTGTGTGGCTGCTCGGCCAGGGAAACCCATTTCATGAAGCTCCTGATGAAAAGTTATTGTGCTGATGTTGCTTCCAGAGGCAGTTTGGAACTCGGTAGTGAGTTTTGCAAGCGAGGACAGACACGCAGACACGCTACGCGCTTCAGCACTCAACGGTCCCGTTCTGTGAGCTTGTGAAAGTCACTGAGCTCTTCAGTAAGGCCATTCTACTACCAATGTTTGTCTATGGAGATTGCATGGCTGTATGCTCAATTTTATACATCTGTCGGCAACGGGTGTGGCTGAAATAGCCAAATCCACTCATTTGAAAGGGTGTCCACATACTTTTGTATATATAGTGTAGTTGTGAGATTTTGGTCACACAGGAAGTAACCCATAGTCAGAAAGTTTGCTACATTGACATTTCAACATATTCGTTGTTAGAGTTGTTGTTCTGGTTAGATGTTAGTGCCAGCTTCGAGCATTCCATAGTGTTTTCTTGTAAGACTGATGTCTCAAGAAGACGTTCATATCCTCTCGGGTCTTGGAGTCAAATTACAACTCTGTATTTTCCCCAACTACCACAAGTTTCCTCTGATTTGCACTGTCTGTCATTTCGCAGAAACACTTTTCCTGTCTCCGCAATGTTATTTTTTTTTTACAGTGTTTATGGTGAACTGTTTGCATTCTGTAGGCTGATTGGGTGGTTTCTGTTCCTGGAAGGTGAAGAGGTTTGCTTGTTTTGATGGGCAGGACACAGGAAGTGCTCACAGGAAGTGGTGTGGCAGACATTCCGAGTCTGGATGAGAGCGAGAGCGAAAGCAAGAGAGAGAGCGAGAGAGAGAGAGAGAGAGAGCATGAGATAGACACTGACTGTAACCAATGACGAACATAGACACAAACACACCCTGTCCCCAAAATGACCCACTCAGCTGCAGGCCTTGTCACCATAGTACACCCCCGTGTCGTGTCAAGCCAACTGGCTAAATGGCCTGGTCCCAAAGGAAGTGGGCATGTCCATGAACCCTCTCTACAAATGTTTCCTGGTGCAAACAGCTCACGCAACATGACTTCAAATAGCTTTCTGATGTGGGGAGTTATCTGGGGTAAAGACTGTTTAGTGGCTTCATGATTGTCTAAAGAGGATTCCATTTTGGTCCAGTAGTGTAGGTGAAGATTTCAGTCAGTGGTACTGGGTGACTTTCACTTTTAATTAAGTCATTTTCTATTAAGGTATCTGAACTTTAACTGAAGTATGACAATTGTGTACTTTTTCCACCTCTGATTTCAGGTAGCACCTTACATTTTTTATGGAGGACAGGGTTACTTGGATGACATGCAGCCTTAGCCAAAATAGTAAGATGTGTGATCATAAAAATGTTAATGTCTTAAATATTGCATGGCCTCAGCCTGCTGGATTAAGGACAATCTCATGCTAAAGCACATTACTCAGTTGACCTCCAAGAGAAGAGTGTTTCCTAGATCACGATGAACTACATTTGCAAGTGAAAGGTCAGGGCTTGTGAGTCACTACTATACTTTTTAACATCATGAATAATCTATGTGATTTCTAAATCTAGATATGTTCCATATATTGAGATATGTTTTACGCAAATGCATGCTTCGCTGTAAAACAAGTATTGCTTTGGTACACCAACAGTACCTCATGCTGGGAAACTAAGTGAATCTGGATAAAGGAGGCCACGTCTGAGAAAATACTTGCATTAGTATTATCCTTCACAGATAAAGAGCAGGTTTGCTTTTGTTGTCTTCCAGATATATTTTATCTACACATAATCTCCAGAGTTTGAACTGTAATGGGAGGCATGCTTGTTTACACTGTGTTCTTCTCTATTATTGTTTTGGCTTAGAGATCCAGGAAATCCCACACACTGTTTTCTTAGAGACGATCGTAGCAGATTGTAATTTTGTCCAACCAAAAAGACACACCAATGCCAAAGACAAGAGGGTAGAAAAATAATAATTAAATTGAGCTTACTGTATCACTACAATCATTGCTTGGTTATGCATTATCTCTCTATTGGCATGTTATGCAGTGTACTATGGGTAACAAGTTACAAATAACTTTAAAATAGGCTTATAAAGATTAGAAGTGAAACCACAGTACTGTTGTTTTATAAGCTACAGGATGTTTTCCCACTTCCTACAAACCCCTTCAGAGGACAGGACAGTGGGTAGATCCTAAACCATGTGATTTGACCATAGCATATTTAAGATTATTTCTCTCAGCCAACATAACAGAACCAAACTGAAAACACCTCAGACTTTAGAAGGTATGTCTCTGAAGGACAGAATATATATGAGTTTGAAAATTACAATGTGTAGAATGTGACAGAACCACAGTTAACCGACAATGACTTATGTCGTGGATAGCTTCTGATTCACTCCAAGACCCGTTTTGAAACCCTTCAAATTTGTAGCCTCTCAAATATGAATTTTAAAAATGTGCCCTAAAAAACGAATATGCTCCTCATGAACATTAGTGTCATTCTAGGTGGAAGGTTTTGTGGGCAGTGTTTCAACAAGGCTGTCTAGCGTTCCTCTAGTGTCTGTGAGGATACATTTTAGCTTAAAACGTCTTGCCAAGCCCACAACGCCCATGACGTTTGATCAATGGTGACCTAGTGCAAGGAATTCCAGTCTGCTCATGAAAGGCGTTAGGCATTTGGATGTAAAATGACATTATTTCATTCAATTATGAAGGCTGTTTCCCTCTGTCAAGCAAATTATGACTTATGCATAACAACCACCCTTGGTTTAATTCATCCATCTGGTTAATCTCTAGCAATAAACATGTTTTATATCTGCAATAAGACCTTCCATCTTCCACAATAACATTCTAAACGGCCACAATTCTATCTTCATCTAATGTTCACCTCAACGTAATATCAACATATTCATAATGTTAGCTAGTATTTAATCTATGGGCCTGGTAGTTGCTTCTGCACATACCACAGATATGAATAGGCTGCCATTCTATGAATAATGCATTGGCAGGACTGATTATAAATCAAACCTTTAACCTGCTCCAGTTAAGTGGGCGGGGTTAGTATAGAAAACACCTGCATTGTGTGACCGACCACAGGCGTCATGCACCCCAAAAATCTAAGGGGGCACAAAGTACGTGGATAATTTAGCATTTTTCAAACACCTGAAACACCTGAAACAGCAGAAACAGCAATCTAGAGCCATATGCTTAATTCTATGTAGTAAAAAAAAAACATGTATATTTTTCTGCACATCTAAGCATACCTCTTGAGCTGTCTGTATCCTCCTGACAGGTGGTTCTTTTTTTTAAAGAAACGTCATATGCTTCTGTGCATCTCTGCTAAAATCTGGGTAAAAGATTGAAAGGGATGTGAGTCTTATATAGTATATTTAGATATATCTTGCTTTTCTAAAGTCTACCAACCTTGCCAGCAGGCATGCCAGCTAAGATACAGGTAACTGCCAGAATAATGGAATCACTTGAGTACATGAGGGATACAAAATATATTGAAAGTAGGTGCTTCCTCACAGGTGTGGTTCCTGAGTTAATTAAGCAATTGACATCCCATCATGCTTAATAAGGTCATGTAAAAAAAAAATGCTGGGCAGGCCATTATTTTGGCTACCATGGCTATGCCCTCATAGGATGACAATGCCCGCATCCAGAGGGCACGAGTGGTCGTAAGGGTTTAATGAGCATGAAAACGATACAAGCCATATACCATGGTGGTCTCAGTCATCCGATCACAACCCAATTGATCAATATGGGAGATTCCGGAGTGGTGCCTGAAACAGTGTTTTCCACCACCACGAACAAAACACCAAATTATTGAATTTCTTGTGAAAGAATGGTGTCACATCCCTCCAATAGTTACATACACTTGTAGAATCTATGCCAAGGTTCTTTGAAGCTGTTCTGGCTCATTGTGGCCCAACGCCCTATTAAGACAGTGTTAATGTTAGTGTTTCCTGTATTTTATTTTGGCAGTTACATGTAGTTAGACAAGATAGCTCCTCTAACTTGATTGATAGCTTGAAATGGCTTCTTGGTAGCTAGTTATGAGGTTGGGAGATTGGGAACCTATCTGGGCTAGCTAATGTTGCTAGGTGGCTGGGTGGTCCTCTGTAGCTCAGCTGGTAGAGCACGGCGCTTGTAACGCCAAGGTAGTGGGTTCGATCCCCGGGACCACCCATACACAAAAATGTATGCACGCATGACTGTAAGTCGCTTTGGATAAAAGCGTCTGCTAAATGGCATATTATTATATTATTAGTAGTATTACAGAGAAACAACAACAACAGGACAAATCGGAGGGGGCACGTACCCCTGTGACAAACAGCAGAACTTGGTGGGTTATCTCTGTCACTGGGTTATACAAACAGCAGAACTTGGTGGGTTATCTCTGTCACTGGGTTATACAAACAGCAGAACTTGGTGGGTTATCCCTGTCACTGGGTTATACAAACAGCAGAACTTGGTGGGTTATCTCTGTCACTGGGTTATACAAACAGCAGAACGTGGTGGGTTATCTCTGTCACTGCGTTATACAAACAGCAGAACGTGGTGGGTTATCTCTGTCACTGGGTTATACAAACAGCAGAACATGGTGGGTTATCTCTGTCACTGGGTTATACAAACAGCTCCTGACAAACTCCCCCTTTACTTCCCCCATTATGCATTTTATAGTAGGGCCTGGTTTAACATGGCAGAACTGCTACTGATGAATGCCAAGAGCGGCGTATTGTATTGTATGGTCCTTGGTCTGCCAATACATTACAAATGATAATGTGTGACCCGAGCCAACACCTTACATGCAATACAAAAGCTGAGGTGTTGTCACCCTTTTACAGAAACGTACATCATTCTCAGAGGAACAATATTTTACATTTTAGTCATTTAGCAGACGCTCTTATCCAGAGCGACTTATAGTTAGTGAGTGTATACATTTTCCTACTGCCCCCCCCCGTGGGAAACGAACCCACAACCCTGGCATTGCAAGCGCCATGCTCTACCAACTGAGCTACAGGGAAATATAACAGGGTTGTTGTTTAGCATGCTATAACAAATCGTACAATAGGGGAGACAGTGATTATTTACAATGACAAGCTGCATACCTTTATTACTCCTATATCGTTACTCCAAAAGAAACTTGGCCTCCAAAAGACAATAGGCCATATAACCAGTGTGGATAAGATCAGTTAACCTAAATCAAATATTGTAGTGAATGAATTATTTATAAATTACTATTGCATTCAAGACATCTTGCACAAATCTCATATTATCTGGCAAAGCGCCTCCCCCATGAAATGGTTGTCTAAATAAATCACATTTTGCCTCTAATAAAAACTAGCAAATATTCTCGTTGACAAAATTCAATAAACGCAGTCTGTTTTTAATTCTGAATCATTCGACGGTATTAACGTGAAACATGTTTCTGGCAAGGCAGTTTCATTGGTGCCATAAGGAATGAGAAAATAACTCAAAACAATGAAAGGGTCAGTGATCATCTAAATATTAGGACTATTTATTGTTCTGTGACATTCTTCTACTTTTTTCTCTTCCTGCATTTAAAGAAACCTGAGCCTCATTTGAAAATCCAGAGCGAGACAATTGAATGTCTAGACAGTGGGACTTCATTGTACTACAGACAAAATATGATTTTCAAAGTTTGCAGGACAGTTCATTACCATAGTGGGTGGGAAATGCCTACAGCTGATGTTTTTTAAATTCAAGCCATTATGGTAAATGTCAGTAATATAGTAATGTAATATCGCATTTTACTATAAGAATACCCATTGGCCTTGATGTAAGTAAGAGTCCAAACCACTCCCAATGCTCCTGCCCGTTTGGTGTGCACTGTGACAGTCCAACATCAAATCACAATGTTATTTTCATTTTTAGTCATTTAGCAGACGCTCTTATCCAGAGCAACTTACAGGAGCAATTAGGGTTAAGTGCCTTGCTCAAGGGCACATCGACAGAATTTTCACCTAGTCGGCTCGGGGATTAGAACCAGCAACCTTTCGGTTACTGGCACAACGCTCTTAACCGCTAAGCTACCTGCCGCCCTACACGTCTATTCATCTTCCACATAACACGTCTATTGTGCAAGCGATGAAGTGCAGTCCTCAGCTCCCGCTAGTCTCTTTCCTCCTCCCCTCCTCCTCTTCAGGGGCGACATAAGGGTGTAAATAGTGTACAGGAGGAAGAAGAGATTCATGTTTAAGTTGAACGGGTTCAACCTCCCCTTTACTTGTATAGAGATTAGAGAGATGATGGTTAAGGTGAATGGGTTCAAATTCACCTTGAACTGAATAAAGGCTTTGTACACAATCTGTATTATAATAAAGTAAGGCAGGTCTTCCCTATGAGCTCAGGTTTATTATAACTCAATATTGGAGTACTATGTGATTATGAACAGAAACATCAGGAGATGCATCTTCAACAGGGATCAGTGGTGAAGTGGAGGGTAAACGCACATAAACACGTTTATGCATCTTTTTTTTATTTTGCATGGAAAAATGCATTGAAAATATAGGAGCATTACTTGATTCACCACGAACGGCGATCAGCGTTTACCCACTTGTTTATTTTTAACCACTGCGTCACTGACAGAGATGTCATTCTTAGATTCCAGGCCAGAAACCAGTGTTTTGGAGGCAGATAAAGATCTCATACCAGGCATACATACTGTACCACCAGCACCAGCACCACTGACACCTCAAACATCCCAAACAGCTGGTTGTTACTGTGTGCAGTCACAGTGGCCGGATATACCAGGAACCAGTGACGCATAAACAGCGCAGTGAAATACAGGAAACAAGCAATTCGAGCACAATTGCATGCTACGGTACATGTGTCTTGGTTGGTACATGTTTTTCCCTGGTCACATGACATGCCACAATGTCAACGTTAAGCCACACTCTACAGATGATGTCATAATGGCTTGACAGCCAAGAAGTCTGAGGTACCATGACGTGAAAAGTATCATAAACCTAGCTCAATATACCTGCAGATGGTTGGTACAGTAGCTACATACAGTGCATTCGGAAAGTATTCAGACCCCTTTACTTATTCCACATTTTGTTACGTTACAGCCTTATTCTAAAATGGATTAAAAAAAAATTAAAACATCAATCTACACACTATACCCTAAACATTTCTAAAAACCTGTTTTTGATTTGTCATTATGGGGCATTGTGCATAGATTGATGAGGGGAAAAAACAATTTTATCAATTTTAGATTAAGGCTGTAACGTAACAAAATGTGGAAAAAGTCAAGGGGTCTGAATACTTTCCAAACGCATTGTACATGTCTTAATTGTAATTCCAACCTATCTAGAGTATTTGATAGAGCCTCCATCCTGCCTGAAAGTGTCTACTGTAGTAGGAATCTCATCTGAGATGTCACATGGATGATGAGACTGAGACTGTAAGGTGAGCTCTTAGTACAAATGAAGTAACAACCTTGAAGCATGACTGCAACACACAGCAAGGCTAGCAGCTAGCTTCTGCTGCTGTTTAAAAAAATTGAGTCAATCTGTTGCGGTACTTTCAGAGTGGCCATTTCTTCTAAATAATACAACGTACTAAACAGCCTTTTCTTCTATTGAAACTTTAATCAGATTCGAGCCGTTGCGATCTTGGTTACATCAAACCTCTCACTGGTCCTCTTGACAAAAGCTTCCGAGAATATAATTTAATTTTGACGTGTTTGGAGTCTTGATGTTAAAACGCCTGAAAACACCAAGGTACCGTATTGTTCAGTGTTGTGTGAGAATGAATGTAGGCGTAGAACACGTTTCCCAAATCCGTGGAAAAGGAACGTCTCTCTGTGTTTTTCACCTGTTGTAATTGGATGTGTACCCTCAATGTAAAAACAAAAGTGCTGACCTGTAAAACCCCAGCTGTGGCCCAGTCCCCAATATACACAGGGGTTTTCCCATCGAAAGTAATGGCCAAAGTAACACATGCCATGTTTTGCTTGCGGAAACCAAGGGATTTCTCTCTCTGCAGGGCCTGGCGTCTAATGGTAGATCATGTCCTTTTGAAGTACTCCCCTTTCAAGGCTGTGGCCAAAGTAAATTAAAGCAGACTACTCTCTCGACCTCCATCAAACACATCACTCTGACAGCTGTGACCATTTAGTTGGAAAAACCACCGACATTCCTCCCAGCAGAATGTATATGTGACATGTGAGATAGCAATCAACACACACATTCCTTCAGTGTGGTTACACTCCAGCTATTTCTTCCCCTTACAAAAGTAAACACTGAGGAACGTGCCACTGACCAGGTTAGAATTATGACTTCAGGATATTGTTTTTCTGTTTTTCCTGCAAACAATCCATTCTATCATTCTCATCCTCAATACATCTATTAGGTTTGTTTTCCTTTCGTACCAAAATCAGAGTGTTTCTTAAAATGGCCATGTTCCCCCCTCTGGCCACCCCTCAGAGCCTGGTTCCTCTCTAGGTTTCTTATAGGTTCCCGCCTTTCTGGGAAGTTTTTCCTAGCCAATGTGCTTCTGCATCTGCATTGCTTGCTATTTGGGGTTTTTAGGCTAGGTTTCTGTATAAGCACTTTGTGACAACTGCTGATGTAAAAAGGGCTATATAAATACATTTGATCGTTTGATTAATTAGACTTAGACGTCTTAGACTTCAAATTCTCCATTTGTTTATCTCTAATAAAATGTACAGCAATTTGGTATGGATCCACCATTGGGCATATGTAGGCGTTATACACTTGGAGAGAAAACATATGTCCTTCGAAAAAATGCTGGCTGGCTCTCAGAGTAATTTAAAGAATGACACAGGTATTGAGTCATTGATTTAGTGTTTTATCAACAAGCCGGTAAGGAAACGTCCCAGTTCCCACTAGATCCCAACATCCCCTTCTCTTCCCCCTCCCCACTCCGCCCACTCAAAAGCCAAGCTGATCTCAACAAACAAAGCTTACGGTTCCTCCTTATGGATCCATTGTGTACATCTTTGCTGAATACACAGGACCAGAGAAATCCTTAGATTTGACTTGAGAAAGAAGGGAAGAGTATTTCATCGTATAGTAATGCAGTTTTAATGAGGCATCCTTTTAAATTGCATCTAATGGGAGGTTGTCGTCTTATGAAGAACATCCAATTGAATTGACTGACTTGCAAAAAAGGATAGTGTGCTTTACTGGTAATATGAGATGGTTAATAAAACAACACAGTAAACAGAATATACAACAGGATCACACTGACGGACTGACTGCATTAATTATGCAAACAGTGGAAGAAGTCACTGATTACATAACCTAGCCTTCATATTACTTTGGGAGCAAAGCCAAGATAGGCACTGGAAATGTCAAACTGGAATAACAAAGGGAGCTATAGCTGAGCCAGTGGAATCCACAGGCTATTTGACAAATAAACTTAAACATATGGTTGAACGTCAACCACCCCTGAAATGAAAGATCTCGTACCTTGTGTTTAATCTGTCAATCCTTTTGACTTCACCATATAAACTGCACACATGCAATGGAATGCCATCAAAAATCTACTTTGTTACACAAGTAGCTAGTTCCACAAAAGCTCTCCTACTACTGGGAATCTAGATTGGGCCTGTATCTCAAATAGGGTGCCATTTGGGACACAACCTAGATGGTTCCGTGATGGGTACTATACTGAGGGAGCTGAGGGAAATGCAGTATTTGTTGCATGTATTTGTTCTCTAGTAACTCTTTGGGCGTGCCAGCTTCGTAAAACAATCTGTGTGGATGTGGTGTTTATTTAGATTCCTCCAGTGCTTACATTGCTTTATGGGATTGTGGTCGTTTTGTTTCGGAATTACACTACTTCAACATTTTTGGAAACTGTTTAGCTTTCGCTTGGGCCCACCCCTAATTCCTGTACTTTTCACTCTTCTATTGGTCCGTTCCTTTGTGTACATAGTTTACATAAAGTGACAATGGATCCTCTTTTATGGAGTCATATATAACCTACACCTTTTTGTTCATTGGCTTACTGAAAGTATCGAGGAAGTAGAATGACTTGTTGCTGTGGTCTTGAATGTCTGGGCGGGGTGTGAAACGGAACTAGGCTTTTAGTATTCATCATCAACGATCACAGAGACATCCAGCAGTACACCTGAACAAACATTCTTTCATGTACTGTACAATTTTAAACCACAACACTCTCCAGTCTCAATATTAATCACAGTCAGTTAATGAAAAGGTCATTGATTTAATGGTATGAGTTGCAAATGTCAACCTGTGCTTTTCTACCAAGTCATTCAGATTGTATATATAAAGTGTGGGCACAAAACATAGTCACATACAGACTAACATGGAATTTCCGTTTTTGGCATTTCCATTTGAGAGCAATACGCTGTTTGGCATTTATTAAGATGACTCATGTACTGGAGGCAGCTCTGCAGAATGGTCACTAGCTGGTACAGCCACAAAGTCATTAAATCAAATACATTTTAAACCTAAGCCTAACCTTAACCCTAACCTTAACCACACTGCTAACCCTAATGCCTAACCCTAACCTTAAATTAGTAATAAATGTTTTCATGAATTTTTACAATATAAATAATTTTGACATTGCAGCTGGTCCATCTAGTGGAAACCGCTCAGTGCTGCCTCCAGGGAAAGAGTCATGACAATAAACGTCAACCTGCTAGCAATACGCACACAAAACAATAAGCACACAGAGCAATACACACACAGAGCAATAAGCACACAGAACAATAAGCACACAGAGCAATACGCACACAGAGCAATATGCACATAGAGCAATATGCCCACAGAGCAATACTCACACAGAGCAATACTCACACAGAGCAATATGCACACAGAGGAATATGCACACAGAGCAATATGCACACAGAGCAATAAGCACACAGAGCAATACTCACACAGAGCAATATGCACACAGAGCAATAAGCACACAGAGCAATACTCACACAGAGCAATATGCACACAGAGCAATAAGCACATAGAGCAATACGCACACAGAGCAATATGCACACAGAACAATAAGCACACAGAGCAATAAGCACACAGAGCAATAAGTAAAGGCTCAATGTTTTCCAATAAAACCCACAAAGAGGCCCAGAGTGAGAGGTTTGTAGCAGGTAATCCATGCTAATCGATAAGCAGGTCAGGCTGGCAAACGGGCCAAAAATGTGGAAGTGGACACAGTTGACCGCTCCCTGACTGGTTGACTAACTGACTGGCTGACTGGCTGACTGGTTGACTAACTAACTGACTGGCTGACTGGCTGACTGGCTGACTGGTTGACTAACTGACTGACTGGCTGACTGGTTGACTGGTTGACTAACTGACTGACTGTCTGGCTGGCTGACTGACTGACTAGCTGGCTGACTGACTGACTGGCTGACTAGTTGACTGGCTGACTGGTTGACTAACTGACTGACTGGCTGACTGGTTGACTAACTGACTGACTGACTGGTTGACTAACGGACTGACTGGCTGACTGGTTGACTAACTGACTGACTGACTGGTTGGCTGGCTGGCTGGTAGTAGAGTAGAGTAGAGTAGAGTAGAGAGTGAGTCAGCAGCAAACGGCCTGACATGGCCGGATGGCCTGTCTGCGACCTACCAGCCAGCCAGCCCAGCGCACTCCCCCCTCTGTCCCATGGTCTGCTGGGCAGGGTGCTGCTAACACTGGACTTGCAATGGGTTAGTGCTGATACAGACTGACAGTCTTGTGCAATGCTGCTAGCACCCATTAATTAAAGCAGGACAGCCACAACAGACTGTCTGCAGGGGATAGAATGGGACGACCTGAACTAGAAACGCTGCAAGGGATATTGTCCTCTATAAATGCCTAAACATTTTGACATCTATACTTCTATGTATATTTCCTAAATAGCCTTTATGTCCAGTGATACTACAGTACATTGATATTTAAGCATCTACAGTATTTATTTACATTTTAGTCATTTAGCAGACGCTCTTATCCAGAGCGACTTACAGTTAGTGAGTGCATACATAATTTTTTTTATTTTTCATACTGGCCCCCCGTGGGAATCAAACCCACAACCCTGGCGTTGCAAACGCCATGCTCTACCAACTGAGCTACATCCCTGCCGGCCATTCCCTCCCCTACCCTGGACGACGCAGGGCCAATTGTGCGCCGCCCCATGGGTCTCCCAGTCGCGGCCGGCTACGACAGAGCCTGGATTCGAACCAGGATCTCTAGTGGGTCTCTATTTATTAAGATGACTCATGTACTGGAGGCAGCTCTGCAGAATGGTCACTAGCTGGTACAGCCACAAAGTCATTAAATCAAATACATTTTAAACCTAAGCCTAACCTTAACCCTAACCTTAACCACACTGCTAACCCTAATGCCTAACCCTAACATTAAATTAGTAATAAATGTTTTCATGAATTTTTACAATATAAATAATTTTGACATTGCAGCTGGTCCATCTAGTGGAAACCGCTCAGTGCGTATTGCTCTGGGACTAGGAGCTATCAGTCAGCGCTGACAGTATACAGAAATATACATTCAACCTACTGTACATCCCACAAATGTCACAGACCAAACATTTACTGTATATACTGTAATTCTACAATTCCAGAGCACAACATGCTTATGCCTTCTATTATAAAAACGTGACGTCATAACTTATTCACAAGGACATGGATCTGAAGGTTAGATACTCTACTGTAGCTCTCTAACGGAACCTTATGTGATGTTGATCACAGACTTTGATGTTGTTGGGTGTCTATTTCTAAACCACTTCCTTAACAGCTTCAAATGGCTGTTTCATATTGACCCTATTATAGTGCAAACCGCAATGCTATGGTCCACGGTTGCCTAGGTTTTAAAAGGACCTCATTACTCCCTACTAAGACAAAATGTGGGGGAAGAGAACACATGGCCCCATTTATTCAATCAGAGGTCAGAACTTTAGGCCTGGTAATCAAAACCACACAGCCAGCGTGGGAGTAGAGCTTCCTATCAACCCTCCAAACACCTTGATGAAGGAGAGCTTTCTCTCTCTTCTCTCCCTCTCTGTCTTTCTCTCTGTTTCGCTCTCTCTCTCTGTCTATATCTTTGTCTGTCTGTTTGTCTGTCCATCTCTAGCTTTCACTCTCTTTTTCCCTCTCCCTCTTACTTTCTCCCCCCCCCCCCCTCTCTCTCTCTCTCGCTCTATCCATGGCCTAAACCCAACAATCTAACCCAGGGCCGGCAGACATGCAAGCCCTAATCCCCGGTGTGGCTGGATGATTTTATGGCGTATTTACGGGTCTTTCAGTGTAATGCAGCCCTTACTCTGGGGCCTCAAAGAGGAAGACAGGGATCTCATCACATATGATTCGAATGAACTGTGCTATGGGCAAGTCTAACCCAGAGGACCACTGATTCTCAGAAAACGGACTGAGGGAATAAGTCAGGTGGACCAGAATCACTGATCTGTTGTGTTTATCTTGAGCGTGCCCTGTCTTGCATGGTTATGTTTGGAATGTCGAATTTCCTCATGCTGTTGGGTTAGAACAACAGTGTTATCGACGTGCATCTGAGTGATAATAGGTGTAATTCCAACACAGGGGCACAGGGCTTCTGAGGGATCTACTGTAGAAGGGGTTGGGGCTGCCCACCCTGGCCCAGTGAGTGTGGGAGGTCACTGACACTCAAAGAGAGCTGCGGATGATGATGACATGAACTGTGCCTATTGGCAGACTTCCAGCTTGCTGTGATAACACATACCCACTACAAAAACAAATGGGGGTGTATGACATCATGGAGTCCTGCCCTTTTGTGTGGTTCACTGCTCTATACACTGTGTACACTAGGAGTAGTACTACATCAGACGTACCATGCTTCACCTAGACCTACTTCACCTTTTACTGCAGTGGGCTAAATCAGGGTCACACAGAGTGATTCTTAATAGTCTTAAACAAATCTACTTTGAAACAAAAGTATACACCCCACACAGGTGCTTATGGGCTTAAAAAGAAGAAGACACCTGTACCATGTCAGATATAGAGTTGAAATGTATTCAATTTTGAGTTTGCATCCCAATATTACACTTTATATACATAATAGAAGACTGAAATATAACAAAACCGTTTGATATAGAAACACCGGATTTTTGAAATAATCTTTATTAATGATGAAGTTATGAAAAATATTAATACAATTCCACTCATGAGGCCAAAGAGGGCGCGTTTGGTCATTGACTGCAGGAAAGGGCTACTAAGGAAATCCTCCATAAAGCAATATGGGTTTAAAACAACTATAATAATATAATCCTACAGTTTCACCTCCCTGATAATATCAAAACATGGGGTACTACAGCCAATGAACTCATGGACAGGAGTGAAAAAACAAGCCTACTATGCAATACAGTCATGTATCCTGGAGCTCTGTTAGATAAGTTATGAGCTCCTAAAGTCGTCCCTTCCTCCTGGCCGTCTCCTCAGGGCTCAGAGAGGCAGAGTGAGGAGACTCACGCACAGCCTGCTGGGTCAGCTGCCTGGCGCCTGGCACTCCTTCCAGCTCCAATAACCATAAACACATGTTTAGGATCTATCCCCTCAAACCTTACATTCCATGAACTTCAAAGCCATTTCTACAGAGTGTCCCAAATGGCAATCTATTCCTTACATAGTATACTACTTTAGACCACAACCGTATGGGCCCTGGTCAAAAATACTGCACTATGTAGGGAATAGAGTACCTTTTGGGATGCAAACAACCCAAACAGTCACTCAATGTGCTCACTAAACACTCCTAAAACCCTCTAATATGACCCCTGAATGATTTTCTCCTGTTCGCTGTTGTTGACATTTCATTACAGTAATGGGTGGGTAATAGATAAAGAGAATGGGGGAATAGTGCATGAGTGAGGGATTGTGCGTTGTCCTTATAATAGCCATTAGGCTGTTCTGTGATAATGTGTTCATTAATCAGTGGAATTGTCACATTCATCACTAAACTGATAAAGTATGCCAGCAAGTGGCTGCTTTGCTAATTTCCCCCTGATAATCGATCACACTAAATCAATCAAGAGAGGATAGGCCCATGAATGATATCAATATAACAATCAGTACAGTCAATGCTGTATTATTGTGTATCCAAAACAATTCATTGAAACAGACAGAGTGCATAATGCTTGTACTCAACAATCAATTCTGAACATGCATCTTTTCCAAGTAATTTCAATCTTGTTCCTCTTTGCATGTTAATGAAACTCACTACCTGTTTAACAGGTTGGAAGAGGGAACAGGCAGTCAATTTACAACCTGAGGTGGTTACAACACTCAGTACTGGGCCCGGCTAATGCTAATAATACGCTAACACTGAGATTCTGTCACTCAACCATTCTACCCTGATTTTAGCATCATAAAAGGCCCACCAAAATTACACAAGACACAAATTGAGCCGCATGAATACCGTGGAATGTAATTCATGCATTCAGACCCCATTTCCTGCTGGGATCATTCAAATGGTGTTTGGGAACCATTCTGTTATGATTATATGACATTGTGCTAACCGTGGCCAGAAATACGTGTGATCCTGACAGGCGGCTATGGAGGCATGATTAAATCCCAACCACCAAGAGAGTGGCTTTGTGTCCGTGTCTCCAAGGACACCTGACTTATATTTTAAGAACAAACAGTATCTCACCACAATAACGTGAAATAAATTAAGTTTAGAGGGATGAGGGAACATGGTTTCTTCCTCTGTGGGTGCTGAGTTTCAAAGGGCTGGTAAATGAACTGCAGCTTTGTGTTGTGTTGAGAGCATATTTAACCCCCTCAGTCCTTTACAAGGGTAAAGGACTCGGGAGAACTAAATGAAAATGTAATTACCACACGTCTAATCTAATAATAGCTGTCATGATTGGAGCCATTTCTTTTCAATACTGCCTCATGGTTATCAAACCCATGGGAATCATTTTCTGGCACTTCTATTCTAAACAGTGTCTTTCAGCAGCCGCTTTGGTCCTAGTTGATTTTAATTCAATTTCATAATTCAGGGTCGGGGAAAGATGGCGGCCACAGATAACACATAACCTCCTTTGATCTATTGTGAGAATAGCAACACTTTGAACTAACACCATGTTGTAGAGAGATAATAACACCTGAAAGGCACGTATAGCTATCCTATACTGTAAGATGTTGTTCCTTTAGTGGAATGCACTGTCAGACCACCAGCCGCTGGGGTGATGATGAAAGCGGTTACAGCCAGAGCTGGCTCAGTGGGAGGTGGGCCTGGAAGTGCAGAGGAAGTGGAGGTGCTGACCATGCTGGTGCCTCACGCTAGGATGTGTTCCTAGAGAACACTGATCAAAGTGGACAGATGCGCTAGTTCTGCTCTCCCGCCATCAAAGCACTCTACTTGACCTGTGCAGAGTATACCCAAAGTAACACAAAGGGAGTTCTTCCGTCTGACAATCACGGAGGAGCTCTGGTTCCCATGGTTGCTCCCCACAGAGGGGACAGTAAGGGAACTGAAGCTCAGTCACCCTCTGTGTGTTGTCATTAACCTTCCCACCCTGGGTTTTCTGCAGAAAGAGAGAGAGAGAAAGAGAAAGATGAGTAGAGAGAGAGAGAGAAAGAGAGATGGGTAGAGAGATATATGGTAGAGAGACAGATGGGTAGAGAGAGAGAGATGGGTAGAGAGAGAGAGATGGTAGAGAGAGAGAGAGAGAGAGAGAGAGAGAGAGAGAGAGAGAGAGAGAGAGAGAGAGAGAGAGAGAGAGAGAGAGAGAAAGAGAAAGAGAAAGAGAAAGAGAAAGAGAAAGAGAAAGAGAAAGAGAAAGAGAAAGAGAAAGAGAAAGAGAAAGAGAAAGAGAAAGAGAGAGAGTAGGGTAGGGTAGGGAGGGGGGCAAGTGCTGTGTGCCCATTGTGTTGGAGGACCGCTGCAGCTAGGACCGTCCAACACAAACACAACAAAGGCACTGTAAACATTTGGCCCCTTCCATAATGACATTCATTTAGGCTATCCAAGGGAGTGCCATGCCTTGAACAATAGGATCATCTGCCTGCGTGCAAGCTCATTTTCCTTCCCCCACTAAACACCCGTCTGTCTGTTTGGCCCATGCTAATGTGCAGCTTGTCTAGCCAGACCCAATGTGGAGGACAGGATGCTCTCTCACCACACACTGCTTTCACTTTCACTGACTTGGTGGAAATATGGGCCCCCTCCCTCGGGCTGCGTGCAGGGCCCCCTCTGAGCAGGGACTGGGGAAGGCTACCTTTTGTGTGGGTCACATTGTTTTTCAGATGAGGAAAGAGAAAACTGGGTTGGGGGGTGCTGATGGTGCTGGGGCAGGGTGGGAGGGAGGGAGGGAGGGAGGGGGAGTTTGTTAATGGAAGCTTAGAGTTTGGTTTTAGAGTTGACGCTTCCAGAGAAAGAAAGAGTGCTGATTAAGTGGAAGCTTTGAAAAGAGCAGCGAAGTAGAGATGCTGGCTCTGATAGCTGTGGAGCTCCATCATCTGACAGCTAGGGCTTACACTGGAAAACCTAATAGAGCCTCTGTTACTGGGCTCTGACACTGACACTCACAACCACACACCCATCCTGTAGATCCATGCAATTTAAACACGCCCGTTCCAATAAGAAGCAATTAAAGAGAAGTTTGCTCCATCGTATAAACAGAGTCTCTGCTGTTTTCTCCTTTCTACGACCCACATTTGATCTCATGAATGGTGACAGTTGAAAAGCAAGCAGGAATCTGCAAACATAGGCTTACTGTAGAGTATATTGTTTTTCTGAACGACCCTGTCAAAAAAACAAAAATGCTTTGAAAATGAAGACTAATTCAACTTGGACTTCCAGCAATGGCTTTCATTTATTTATTTATTTATCTCCAAAGCAGTTAAATCAGGGCAATTCAGTTTCAATTGGCCACTGTTCATAAACTTCTGATGAGGCCCTCCTCTGTTTGTGAGTCATTGGAGCTCATCTCTCTACTCCGGGCTCTCTGATATAACCTGCATGCCTCTATCTCTCTCTGGAGAACTAGAAACATTGGAGCCATGTGATGACTTGATGTATCCTACATAAAAATGACCTGATTCACTGCTGCTGTATGTATCTCCCCAAGGAGTTCAAGTCAACATAAATTAGCTATTTTGTCACTCTTACACAACTGCAGTGCAAACTAGGCACTTCACATCTTCCAATAACAGACTAGCGTTGTGACACTCTGGCTCCACGGACCTTGATATTTGAGCCAGGGTTGTTTAATTTCATTGGTTGGGTGTATTTCTATGTTGGGGATTTCTGGTTGTGCAGTTCTATGTTTGGGTTAATTGTTCTTTATGTTGATTAGTCATATGACTCCCAATCGGAGGTAACGAGTGTCAGCTGTCGGCTCGTTATCTCTGATTGGGAGCCATATTTATACGGTGTGGTTTCACCTTGGTTTTGTGGGTTTTTGTTTCCTTGTTGCTGTTAGTGTATATCAGTATTTTGGACTTCACTTTCGTCCTATTTGGTTTGTTGTTTTTGATCGTGGTTTCTTTAATTAATAAAGTCTACGATGTTCGCTCAACACGCTGCGCTTTGGTCTCCTCCTTTCGACGATCGTGACAGAAAAACCCACCATAAAAGGACCAAGCAGCGCGTCCAGGAGCCAAGGGTCTGGACATGGAAGGAACTGTTGGACGGTAAAGGGTCCTGGACTTGGGAGGAGATCCTGGAGGGTATGGATCGCCGTCCATGGAGCGAGACGGTGGAGAGGCGACGGCGAGAGGAGCAACGGCGTCGGCAGAGCCAACGTCGGAAGGACGAGAGGCAACCCCAAGAAATTTTTTGGGGGGGGCACATGGCTTGGGCGACTGAGCAGCAGGAGGCAGCCACAAGGCAGATGCAGAAGGCTACCAGGTTAAGGGGGCTGACGGAGGCAGAGAAGGGACGGATTCAGGAGGCTACCAGGTTAAGGGGGCTACTGGGTAAAGCAGGGAAGGAAGGTGTAGAGGCTCGGCGAGAGGTACTGGGGTGTGTAACCAGTCCGGTCCGGCCCGTTCCTAATCCCGAGGTACAGCCAGTAGTGTGTGTTCCCCGTACGGTACGGCCTGTTCCGGCCCCTCGCACTAAGTGTACGGTGCGCGTCGCCAGCCCGGTTCGGCCTGTTCCTGCCACCCGCACCAAGTGTACGGTGCGCGTCGCCAGCCCAGCCCGGCCTGTTCCTGAGCCTCATACGAAGCCTACGGTGCGCGTCGCCAGCCCAGCCCGGCCTGTTCCTACTCCCCGCACCAGGGATACGGTGCGCTTCGCCAGCCCAGCCCGGCCTGTTCCGGCCACTCGCACCAGGGATACGGTGCGCGTCGCCAGCCCAGCCCGGCCTGTTCCTACTCCACGCACCAGGGATACGGTGCGCTTCGCCAGCCCGGCCCGGCCTGTTCCGGCCTCTCGCACCAGAGATACGGTGCGCGTCGCCAGCCCAGCCCGGCCTGTTCCTGCTCTCCGCACTAGGCCTCATGTGCGTCCCCAGGGTCCAGCATGCCCTGTTGCTGCTCTCCGCACTAGGCCTTATGTGCGTCCCCAGGGCCAAGCATGCCCTGTTGCTGCTTCCCGCACTAGCCCTGAGATGCGTGTCCTCAGCCCGGTACCTCCAGTTCCGGCACCACGCATCAGGCCTACGGTGCGTCCCCAGGGCCAAGCATGCCCTGTTGCTTCTCCCCGCACTAGCCCTGAGATGCGTGTCCTCAGCCCGGTACCTCCTGTTCCGGCACCACGCACCAGGCCTACGATGCGCCTCAGACGGCCAGAGTCTGCCGTCTGCCCAACGGGGCCTGAACTGTCCGTCTGCCCAACGCCGTCTGAACTGCCCGTCTGCCCAACGGCGCCTGAACTGCCCGTCTGCCCAACGCCGTCTGAACTGTCCGTCTGCCAAGCGCCGCAGGAGCTGCCCGTCGGTACTGAGCCTGCAAAGCCGCCCGTCTGCCATGAGCCTTCAGAGCCGTCTGCCAGACCGGAGCCGCTAGAGCTCTCCGCCAGACAGGAGCAGCCAGAGCCTTCCGCCAGACAGGATCAGCCAGAGCCTTCCGCCAGACAGGATCAGCCAGAGCCTTCCGCCAGACAGGAGCAGCCAGAGCCTTCCGCCAGACAGGAGCAGCCAGAGCCTTCCGCCAGACAGGATCAGCCAGAGCCTTCCGCCAGACAGGATCAGCCAGAGCCTTCCGCCAGACAGGATCAGCCAGAGCCTTCCGCCAGACAGGATCAGCCAGAGCCTTCCGCCAGACAGGATCAGCCAGAGCCTTCCGCCAGACAGGATCAGCCAGAGCCTTCTGCCAGACAGGATCAGCCAGAGCCTTCCGCCAGCCAGGATCCGCCAGAGCCGTCCAGCCAGGATCCGCCAGAGCCGTCCAGCCAGGATCCGCCAGAGCCGTCCAGCCAGGATCCGCCAGAGCCAGCTAGTCAGGTACTGTCCCTTAGCCCGGTGCGGCCCCTTAGTTCAGGGCTGCCCCTTAGTCCGGTGCTGCCCCTTAGTCCGGTGCCGCCCCTTAATCCAGTGGGGTTTAGTTGGGGGGTGGTCATGTGGAGGGGGATACGGAAGCGGAGAGTGACTAAGGTGGGGTGGGGACCACGACCTGGGCCAGAGCCGCCACCATGGACAGACGCCCACCCAGACCCTCCCCTAGACTGTATGCTGGTGCGCCCGGAGGTCGCACCTTTAGGGGGGGGTAATGTGACACTCTGGCTCCACGGACCTTGATATTTGAGCCAGGGTTGTTTAATTTCATTGGTTGGGTGTATTTCTATGTTGGGGATTTCTGGTTGTGCAGTTCTATGTTTGGGTTAATTGTTCTTTATGTTGATTAGTCATATGACTCCCAATCGGAGGTAACGAGTGTCAGCTGTCGGCTCGTTATCTCTGATTGGGAGCCATATTTATACGGTGTGGTTTCACCTTGGTTTTGTGGGTTTTTGTTTCCTTGTTGCTGTTAGTGTATATCAGTATTTTGGACTTCACTTTCGTCCTATTTGGTTTGTTGTTTTTGATCGTGGTTTCTTTAATTAATAAAGTCTACGATGTTCGCTCAACACGCTGCGCTTTGGTCTCCTCCTTTCGACGATCGTGACAAGCGTAAAAAATGAACTTCACTTCTTCAGACAACAGACTGGTGCGTTAGACAACTTTTAACTGAATCTGAGTTGAATCTGTGATTGTATATATACTGAACAAAAATATAAAAGCAACACGCAACAATTTCAACGATTTTACTGAGTTAATTCACTAGGCCCTAATCTATGGAATTCACATGACTGGGCAGGGGTGCAGCCATGGGTGGGCCTGGGAGGACATAAGCCCATCCACTGGGGAGCCAGTCACAGCCAACCAGAATGAGTTTTTCCCCACAAAAGGTTTTTTTTACAGACAGAAATAGCCCTGTTTCATTAGCTTTCCGGGTGGCTGGTCTCAGACGATCCCACAGGTGAAGAAGCAGGATGTAGAGGTCCAGGGCTGGCGTGGTTACACGAGGTCTGCGGTTGTGAGGCCGGTTGGACGTACTGCCAAATTCTCTAACATGACGTTGGAGTAGAGAAATTAGCATTAAATTATCTGGCAACAGCTCTGGTGGACATTCCTTCAGTCAGCATGTCAATTGTACACTCCTTCAAAACTTGAGAAATCTGTGGCATTGTGTTGTGTGACAAAACTGCAAATGTTAGAGTGGCTGTTTATTGTCCCCAGCACAAGGTGCACCTATATAATAGCCATGCTGTTTAATCAGCTTCTTGAAATGCCACACACTTCAGGTTGATGGATTATCTTGGCAAAGGAGAAATGCTCACTAACAGGGATGTAAACAAATTTGTGCACACAATTTGAGAGAAATAGGCTTTTGGTGTGTATGGAAAATGTATGTTTTTTTTATTTCAGCTCATGAAACATGGGACCAACACTTTACATGTTGCATTTTTGTAATCATGGACATTAATATGGAGTTGGTCCCCCCTTTGCTGCTATAACAGCCTACACTCTTCTGGGAAGGTTTTCCACTAGATGTTGGAACATTGCTGCGTGGACTTGCTTCCATTCAGCCACAAGTGAGGTTGGGCACTGATGTTGGGTGATTAGGCTTGGCTCGCAGTCGGCGTTCCAATTCATCCCAAAGATGTTCAATGGGGTTGAGGTCAGGGCTCTGTGCAGGCCAGTCAAGTTCTTCTACACCAACCTTGACAAACCATTTCTTTATGGACCTCGCTTTGTGCACGGAGGCATTGTCAAGCTGAAAAAGGAAAGGGCCTTCCCCAAACTGTTGCCACAAAGTTGGAAGCACAGAATTATCTAGAATGTCATTGTATGCCGTAGCGTTAAGATTTCCTTTCACTGGAACTAAGGGGCCTAGCCCGAACCATGAAAAAGAGCCCCAAACCATTATTCCTCATCCACCAAACTTTACAGTTGGCACTATGCATTGGGGCATGTAGCGTTCTTCTGGCATCCACCAAACACAGATTCGTCCGTCGGACTGAAGCGTGATTCATCACTCCAGAGAACGCATTTCCACTGCTCCAGAGTCCAATGGCAGTGAGCTTTACACCACTCCAGCCGGCGCTTGGCATTGCGTATGGTGATCTTAGGCTTGTGTGCGGCTGCTCGGCCGTAGAAACCCATTTCATGAAGCTCCCGACGAACAGTTATTGTGCTGACGTTGCTTCCAGAGGCAGTTTGGAACTCGGTAGTGAGTGTTGCAACCGAGGGCCGACGATTTTTATGCGCTTCAGCACTTGCCGGTCCCATTTTGTGAGCTTGTGTGGCCTACCACTTGGTGGCTGAGCCGTTGTTGCTCCTAGACGTTTCCACTTTATAATAACAGCACTTTCAGATGACTGGGGCAGCTCCACCAGGGCTGAAATTTGACGAACTGACCTGTTGGAAAGGTGGCATCCTATGACGGCGCCACGTTGAAAGTCACTGAGCTCTTCAGTAAGGCCATTCTGCTGCTAATGTTTGTATATGGAGATTGCATGGCTGTGTGTTTTACTCCATACACTTGTCAGCAACGGTGTGGCTGAAATAGCCGAATCCACTCATTTGGAGGGGTGTCCACATACATTTGTATATACAGTTCCAGTCAAAAGTTTTGACACACCTACTCATTCAAGGGATTTTTTTATTTTTACTATTTTCTACATTGTAGAATAATAGTGAAGACATAAAAACTATGAAATAACACATGGAATCATGTAGTAACCAAAAAAGTGTAAAACAAATCAAAATATATTTTAAATTTCAGATTCTTCAAAGTAGCCACCCTTTGCCTTGATGACAGCTTTGCACATTCTCTCAACCAGCTTAAAGAGGAAAGCTTTTCCAACAGTCTTGAAGGAGTTCCCACATATGCTGAGCACTTGTTGTCTGCTTTTCCTTCACTCTGCGGTCCAACTCATCCCAAACCCTCTCATTTAGGTTGAGGTAGGGTGATTGTGGAGGCCAGGTCATCTGATGCAGCATTCCATCACTCTCCTTGGTCAAATAGCCCTTACACAGCCTGGAGGTGTGTTTTGGGTCATTGTCCTGTTAAAAAACAAATGATAGTCCCACTTAGCCCAAACCAGATGGGATGGCGTATCGCTGCAGAATGCTGTGGTAGCCATGCTGGTTACTGTGTCTTGAATTCTAAATAAATCACAGACAGTGTCACCAGAAAATCACCCATACACCATCACACCTCCTCCTCCATGCTTCACGGTGGGAACCACACATGCGGAGATCATCCATTCACCTACTCTGCGTCTCACAAAGACACTGCGGTTGAAATCAAAAATCTCAAATCTGGACTCATCAGACGAAAGGACAGATTTCCACCAGTCTAATGTCCATTGCTCGTGTTTCTTGGCCCAAGCAAGTCTCTTCTTATTATTGGTGTCCTTCAGTAGTGGTTTCTTTGCAGCAATTCGACCATGAAGGTCTGATTCACGCAGTCTCCTCTGAACAGTTGATGTTGAGATGTGTCTGTTACTTGTTACTCTGAGGCTGGTAACTCTAATGAAGTTATCCTCTGCAGCAGAGGTAACTCTGGGTCTTCCATACCTGTGGTGGTCCTCATGAGAGCCAGTTTCATCATAGCGCTTGATGGCTTTTGTGACTGCACTTGAAGAAACTTTCAAAGTTCCTGACATTTTCCTTATTGACTGACCTTCAAGTCTTAAAGTAATGATGGACTGTCGTTTCTCTTTGCTTATTTGAGCTGTTCTTGCCATAATATGGACTTGGTCTTTTACCAAATAGGGCTATCTTCTGTATACCACCCCTACCCTTGTCACAACACAACTGATAGGCTCAAACGCATTAAGAAGGAAAGAAATTCCACAAGGCACACCTGTTAATTGAAATGCATTCCAGGTGACTATCTCATGAAGCTGGTTGAGAGAACGCCAAGAGTGTGCAAAGCTGTCATCAAGGCAAAGGGTGGCTACTTTGAAGAATCTCAAATATAAAATATATTTTGATTTGTTTTACACTTTTTTGGTTACTACATGATTCCATATGTATTATTTCATAGTTTTGATGTCTTCACTATTATTCTACAATGTAGAAAATAGTAAAAATAAAGAAAAACCCTGGAATGAGTAGATGTGTCTAAACTTTTGACTGGTTCTGTATATATACTGTATATACTTTAGAAATATCAATTCTATATACTATTTCTCAATTAAATATAAACACAGATTCAACTCATCCAACTCAGATTCAACTTCAAAGTTGTCTAGTTATCTAGTGCCCAGTTTGTAGTATCTTATGTCCCCATGAGCAACCTATTGATTTGTACTAGCAGTGAACCATGTTGCACAGTAGCTGATGTAATGAGCAATTAAAAGTCTGGCATTTTCTGCCAAATGCTCCTGAATGAATTACGTAACAGTTAATAATGCATGGGAACAGTCAATACATTCAAATTGCTATTTAAATACTTGAAAAATAACGTTTGATTTAAGATTCCATTAAATGAAGCAGATGAAACCATTACATTGATAATTTCTCTAAACTGACAAAATGCTTTACAAGGGTAATCTGCCTTGTGAGAATGTAGCTAAGTTTCGCTTAGAAAGTGGATATATGAGACAGGATAAAGGATGGTTTAAGTTGATAAATCTACAACATATAGCTATAGCACTTTAGAAAATGTAGAACAGAATGAAGAGGATTCTAAGAGAGGATAGGGTGCCGTCCCAAATGGCACCAAATGTTCCCTGTTTAGTGCACTACTACTTTTTATCAGGGCCCATACGCTCTGGTCAAAGGTATGGCACTATATAGTGAATGGGGTGATATTTGGGACACATACTAGTACTCTGATAAGAGTGGTTTGGTTTGGTTGCATCTTTCTCTGTCCGATCAACATTAATCCCGTCTCTGACCAGACCAAGGCAGCAGTGATCCACTTACAGCAGCACAGATCCTCCAGCAGATTCCATCTGACCACATAGTTGTTTACATACACACACACACACACACACACACACACACACACACAGGGTTGCGTGTCCTCTCTAATCAAAGTAAAAGTACTTACTCCAACTCCTGCTGTAAGCAGATATCTGTGGCTGACAGCAGTCTTTGATGACAGATTGATAACCAAGTCATAGATTTGCTCTTGTTTGTAATTTAATTTTTTTTGGAACGACCTAAACCTTTTTTGTGTGCAAAAAAAAAAAAAAAAAAAGCCCTCCGTATAAAAGACCACAACAAACAACACTGGATGCCTAATTTATATTTCATAAAAATAATAATGTGGCCTGCAGCATTTAGCTTATGGAAGAATCAACATATTGCATGAGACATTCTGTTGAATGTTTGGTTTTCCACTGTTTGGTTTGAATAATTGAATTGGGATTATAAATAGTCCATGTTTCTCAGTCACAGAAAGAGCTGCACTCCTCAAAGCGTTAGAACATTATTGTGATGGTAGATATAAGGCCCCCGCAGCCACCAGCCGTTAGAAGGACCATATAGAAAGAATATTCAAGCTGCAGAATAGAATTATTGGCTGGGGCTTACTGTAATTGGAGGAATCTCACCACCCCCTATTTGAACTGCTGCATGTTTCACAAGTCACAATGAAATAGTTGTTTGTAGTTTGGAGGTTACTGAAGTTGTTTATGATATTTCAGGTGGGCCATGAGAACACAACCCCTCTCAGGGTGATGGGAGAAGCCCTCAGGGGGTTTGGGGGACTGAGAGTGGTATGTGAGATCTTACCCCATACTCATCTCCCAAACCATCTCTATGCCCCCTGGGGCGGCAGGTAGCTTAGTGGTTAAGAGCGTTGTCCCAGCCGACTAGGTGAAAAATCTGTTGATGTGCCCTTGAGCAAGGCAGTTAACCCTAATTGCTCCTGTAAGTCGCTCTGGATAAGAGCGTCTGCTAAATGACT
Source organism: Coregonus lavaretus (assembly GCF_964263955.1). Classification (NCBI taxonomy): domain Eukaryota; kingdom Metazoa; phylum Chordata; class Actinopteri; order Salmoniformes; family Salmonidae; genus Coregonus; species Coregonus lavaretus. Next base: position 11,906,478 of record NC_140020.1, on the reverse strand, counting down.
AAAAATGTAAAAAATTAGACACATAGCAAGGCAGAGACAGAATGTAGGATAGAACACAATAATCTCATTTTGTATTAAGACTTTACAATGACACTCCTCATGAACACAGACTAGAATAAAAGTGATGTAACGGTATTTCTTTGTCATCTCTCTAACAAACACTCTCTCCATATCAATCTAAATGTTTCTTATGGTACTTGTCATCTTTACACATGGTCTAAGAAGTGAGTATAGTCTACAGTATTGTAGGCTACTGCCATAAAGCAGTGTAATCTGTCTGTATGTGTATTGTGGATGCCCTGGTGTCCCACACACACAAATATACAGTACGTATTCTCGGGTATTTTCACTTCTCCGTCATGTTGGATGACTCATACATGACACACACAACCAGTGACCACCACCATATGTCTCAAGTTGGCTTCCTACCTCGACTGTTTGAGCAGGCGTTGCCATAGAGATGGACGTTGGCGCATTTACCTTGGATTCTCAGCGTGCTGATAGTGGGTGAACTAACAGTGCAGAGCAGAACACATTAGGGTTGGGGTCAAATAAATTCCCACTTTCTGTCTTATCTCCATTAGCCAAACATATGTATCCAGAACCCATGCTTCAACACATTTCCAAACACCTATCGTAGTTCCAACCAGACATAATGCGCCCTTATTCACATCCAAGCTCTTATGAATTTGAAATGCAGGTGTTGATTATTGTTCCCATAAAGGTTCATATCTATTCCCTTTGAATGTTGGTGACAGAATAAGAATGAAATGATAGACTATGGTCCCTGCCAGTTGTATTACCTTTTAGGTGTCACGTCTCCTCCCGTTGCTTCCCTCCGGCGCTCTGATTTGCCGGTCTACTGAGCCACCGGTCTGAGCGCATCACCTCGGCAACACCGGAATGGAAACCTAACGCACCCTAATCACCTCCAGCGCACCTGCACCTAATCATCTCATCACCACCCTAGACTGTTCTGTATTGTGTTGTGTGTGATTGTTAAGCATCGTGTCGTTTACTCTCTCTATGTTATTCTCTTTCTCATCATTAAGTAAACCTTGACCTTGTTAATTACTGCATCTGCGTCCTGCCTCTTCGTATATCAGTACTCGTCACAGAATCACACACCTCACGAAAATGGATGCAGCAGGAGTTTCCCAGTGCCTCGACCAGCACCAGCAGCAGCTTGCCCAGTTGAACGCCGCCATGAAGGAAGTGCTCCAAACACTGCATAATCTGCCCAGTGCTCCGGTTCCACCTCAGGGAGCGGCGAGTGCATCACCCACTTCTGCGGGAACCCTCGCCCTACCGGAGCGCTATGACGGTAAAACTACTAAATGTAGTGGCTTCCTGCTACAGGTTTCACTATACAGTGAGGGAAAAAAGTATTTGATCCCCTGCTGATTTTGTACGTTTGCCCACTGACAAATAAATGATCAGTCTATAATTTTAATGGTAGGTTTATTTGAACAGTGAGAGACAATAACAACAAAAAAATCCAGAAAAATGCATGTCAAAAATGTTATAAATTGATTTGCATTTTAATGAGGGAAATAAGTATTTGACCCCCTCTCAATCAGAAAGTTTCTGGCTCCCAGGTGTCTTTTATACAGGTAACGAGCTGAGATTAGGAGCACACTCTTAAAGGGAGTGCTCCTATTCTCAGCTTGTTACCTGTATAAAAGACACCTGTCCACAGAAGCAATCAATGAATCAGATTCCAAACTCTCCACCATGGCCAAGACCAAAGAACTCTCCAAGGATGTCAGGGACAAGATTGTAGACTTACACAAGGCTGGAATGGGCTACAAGACCATCGCCAAGCAGCTTGGTGAGAAGGTGACAACAGTTGGTGCGATTATTGGCAAATACACAAAATACAAAAAAACACAAAATAACTGTCAATCTCCCTCGGCCTGGGGCTCCATGCAAGATCTCACCTCGTGGAGTTGCAATGATCATGAGAATGGTGAGGAATCAGCCCAGAACTACACGGGAGGATCTTGTCAATGATCTCAAGGCAGCTGGGACCATAGTCACCAAGAAAACAATTGGTAACACACTACGCCGTGAAGGACTGAAATCCTGCAGCGCCCGCAAGGTCCCCCTGCTCAAGAAAGCACATATACAGGCCCGTCTGAAGTTTGCCAATGAACATCTGAATGATTCAGAGGAGAACTGGGTGAAAGTGTTGTGGTCAGATGAGACCAAAATCGAGCTCTTTGGCATCAACTCAACTCGGCGTGTTTGGAGTAGGAGGAATGCTGCCTATGACCCCAAGAACACCATCCCCACCGTCAAACATGGAGGTGGAAACATTATGCTTTGGGGGTGTTTTTCTGCTAAGGGGACAGGACAACTTCACCGCATCAAAGGGAATATGGACGGGGCCATGTACCATCAAATCTTGGGTGAGAACCTCCTTCCCTCAGCCAGGGCATTGAAAATGGGTCGTGGATGGGTATTCCAGCATGACAATGACCCAAAACACACGGCCAAGGCAACAAAGGAGTGGCTCAAGAAGAAGCACATTAAGGTCCTGGAGTGGCCTAGCCAGTCTCCAGACCTTAATCCCATAGAAAATCTGCGGAGGGAGCTGAAGGTTCGAGTTGCCAAACGTCAGCCTCGAAACCTTAATGACTTGGAGAAGATCTGCAAAGAGGAGTGGGACAAAATCCCTCCTGAGATGTGTGCAAACCTGGTGGTCAACTACAAGAAACGTCTGACCTCTGTGATTGCCAAAAAGGGTTTTTCCACCAAGTACTAAGTCATGTTTTGCAGAGGGGTCAAATACTTATTTCCCTCATTAAAATGCAAATCAATTTATAACATTTTTGACATGCGTTTTTCTGGATTTTGTTGTTGTTATTCTGTCTCTCACTGTTCAAATAAACCTACCATTAAAATTATAGACTGATCATGTCTTTGTCAGTGGGCAAACGTACAAAATCAGCAGGGGATCAAATACTTTTTTCCCTCACTGTATCTGGCGCGTCAGCCTGGGGCATATCCATCTGACCAAGCCAGGATAGCGCTGGTGATTTCGCTACTTAAAGGAAAGGTGCTGGATTGGGTCACGGAAATCTGGGAAGGAGAGGAGGCAGTGGCGCTTCCCTACCCCACCTTCCTCGCTCGTTTCATGGCGGTGTTTGATCATCCCACGGAGGGAAAGGACGGGGGTGAGCGTCTCCTACATCTACAACAGAGGGAGGGGACCGCGTCCGAGTACGCTCTGAGCTTTCGCACGTTGGCGGCGTCTTCTGGCTGGAATGAGCGTGCTCTGCGCATGGCCTTCAGGAGAGGCTTACGGGAGGACATTAAGATGGAACTCGCATGTCGGGACGATGAGATGGACCTTGATACCCTCATCACCATGTCCATCCGTCTTGACGACATGTTGAGAGCGAGACGGCGTTCCCAACACCTCCCGGAGCCTCGACGCTCACCCCATCTGAGCTATGGAAGCCGCCCTGCTTCCGAGTCCTCACCCATGGAGGTGGGCAGCACCCCCTACACCAAAACAGACCACAGATCACCTGGCGGCTCCCTATCTAGGCGGTATGACTCCCGTCACCGCTCTGTGAGTGTTACATCATCTCCTATCACAAAACCATTGTTTTTACTTCCCATAACGGTGACTGGTTATTCCTTCTCTTCCATTTCTACTGCAATGATAGATTCCGGATCAGTGGGGAACCTTATAGATAGAGAGCTGGTCTCTGAATGGGGGTTGCCCACCATGCCAGTGCCATCTCCGCTACACGTCACCTCACTGGTCAATAAACCCCTTGGATCAGGCACCATTCCCACCCTACCGGATCACTACGAGGAGCTGTCATTTCACATCGTCACGTCACCCCTTCACAGGATTGTCTTGGGATTGTCCTGGCTCAGACTACACAACCCCACCATCAATTGGATCACCAAGAGGATCACAGCCTGGTCCACCTCATAACGGAAGACCTGCCTGCCCAGGTGGTTTGATTTTCCATGTCAGTGGAGAGTCCGGAGTCAGCCCTCCAGCCCAACATTCCATGTGAGTATGCAGATCTCGCCGATGTCTTCTCTTCAATAAAGGCTACGTGTCTCCCTCCTCACAGGCCCTGGGACTGTGCCATTTACCTGCTGGAGGAACATCACCCCCCGAAGAGTCGCATTTACCCCCTTTCCATGGCGGAGACTGAGGCCATGGAGAAGTATGTGGTGGAGACCCTGAAACAGGGGTTCATCAGACGCTCTACCTCTCCTGCCTCCGCCAGCTTCTTCTTCGTGGCCAAAAAAGACGGAGGACTGAGACCATGCATTGACTACAGGGGGCTGAACGCAGTCACCACCAAATACCGGTACCCCTTCCCTCTGGTTCCGTCGCCCATCGAGCAGCTACGAGGGGCCTTGTACTTTATCAAGTTGGACCTGAGGAGTGCCTACAACCCGATCCAAATCCGGGAAGGAGACGAGTGGAAGACGGCATTCAGCACTACCTCAGGTCACTATGAATACTGCGTCATGCCCTACGGCCTCGCCAACGCACCTTCTGTGTTCCAGTCCTTCGTCAATGACGTGTTCCGGGACATGCTGAGTAGACAGGTGGTGGTGTACATCGACGATATCCTGATCTACTCGGCTACGTTCGAAGAGCACGTCAGGGACGTCCGAGCTGTCCTACTCCGCCTCCGGGAACACAGCCTGTTGGTGAAGGGGGAGAAATGAGAATTCCACCAACAGGCCATCTCCTTCCTGGGATACAGGATCAGTCCTCAGGGGGTGTTCATGGAAGGAGTGAAGACGGACCTTCAGCTCCATAGCCACCCTTCTCACCTCTCTCCTTAAGGGTGGGTCTCAGAAGCTGGCCTGGAACCCTGAGGCTGACGCTGCCTTCAAGAGGCTGAAGGAGAGGTTCACCACAGCGGCCATCCTAAAATATCCAGATCCATCTCGTCCTTTCATCCTGGAGGTGGACGCATCAGAGGAGGGCGTGGGTGCGGTCCTCTCCCAGCGGCACGGTAAGCCAAAGAAAATGTATCCCTGTGTCTTTTTCTCTAAAAAGCTTACCCCTGCAGAGAGGAACTATGGAGTTGGAGACAGGGAGCTGTTGGCGGTGGTTCTCGCTCTGGAGGGCGCAGTCCATCCATTCCGGATTCTTACTGACCACCGGAATTTGGCACACATACAGGCAGCGAAACGGATGAACTCTCGTCAAGCCAGGTGGGCCCAATTTCTTACTCGCTTTGAAATAATTCTGTCCTACCGCCCAGGATCCCAGAATGTGAAAGCAGACGCACTCTCCAGGATGCACCATACCGGAGAAAGGAAGGATCTGGGAGGTCCTATCCTGCTCTCGTCTCTCATCATTGCACCTGTCATTTGGGATGTGGACGAAGACATCTGCCTGGCGGCTCAGGAGGACCCAGCACCTGCCAACGCCCCTCCGGGGTGCGTGTATGTACCCACCAGTGTCCGTGACTGCCTGCTGATCTGGGCGCACACCACCCTTACGGCAGGCCACTCTGGTATTACGCGCACCCTGCATTCTCTAGCCCAAAAATACTGGTGGCCCACCTTGGCTTCTGATGTCTCCCGCTATGTCAACTCCTGTTCAGTATGTGCCCAAACGAAGACACCCCGGAACGTCCCGCCAGGCAAACTAGTTCCTCTCCCAGTGCCTCAGTGACCTTGGTCACACCTGTCTATAGACTTTGTCACCAACCTTCCATGTTCTGACGGCTTCACCACAGTCATGGTGGTCGTAGATCGGTTCTCCAAATCATACCGTTTTTTGCCACTAACTGGTCTTCCTTCTGCTCTCCAGGTCGCGGAGGTCCTGTTCCAACAGGTCTTCCAGCATTATGGACTTCCGGAGGACATCATCTCGGACCGTGGCCCCCAATTCACCTCCCGAGTGTGGAAGGCTTTCCTGGAGAAGATTGGGGCCACGGCCAGCCTCACTTCTGGGTATAGGCCTCAGTCGAATGGGCAGGTGGAGCGCATGAACCAGGAGCTGGGAAGGTTTCTTCGTTGCCACTGTCAGGACCGGCAGGGTGAGTGGACAAGGTTTCTTCCCTGGGTAGAATATGCCCAGAACTCCCTCATTCACTCCTCCATGGGGCTCACTCCCTTCCAGTGAAAAAATTATTAACTTTAGAAGCCTTTTTTAAACCTCGAATACACTACAAGTTAGAATTTACAGCTATGCAGGAAAATTCTCAGCAACGAAAGAGTGATCAAATTCAGATCCTACATATCAAATAGATTTTAGGCCGATCCACCTAATTTCTAAAAAATTAATTGTAATATTTCAAAATGTAAAAATAAATTATCAAAATAACTATACTCCACTGAATCTTTACCCATGTGTTATATTTCAACATGGCAACAACACATCAATACCATCTCCAGGAATCACAGTAATTCGAGCGACAAAAATACCAGCCAACCTTTACATCCTTTAAGCTCACAGCGGTGTTTCAAGGTAATCCTTGCCATGTCGTGGTGCCATAGCTGGACGTCGGTGCTAATCTCTGTGTGGCGGCGGCGGCTAAATTGCTGCTTCGCTAATCCAGTTTGAGAAGCTGTTGCAGATGGGTGAGTGCAGGAAATAATTACCTCTACATTGCCGTCAAGCTGTGTAATCTCAGAAGTCTATGGCATCAGTCTGGCTGCAGTACTGTACCTGGAGTCACTGAGAAGCCGTTAATCACTGCTCAGATCAGGACTTTCTCTCCTATTCAGTGTTCAGTAGGACACTTCTTCTAACTCTTGATGGAGCGGGTTCACATAAAAAATAAATTTAAACTTATTTTTAATAGATTATTTTCTACAGAAAATGATGATTACTGCGGCATGGCTTTCATAAGTTTGTATCATGACAAATCAATACTTTTCTAGGTACAGACTTTCCAATCTTGAATTTACAGCTGTGTATGAATCAGATTATTTTAAATGTTTACACAACTGACAAATTGACCAACATTGGCATTCTCTTATGTTATGCATTCAAACGCATTGGTGTGGCAGTTAAACAGCTTTACTTCCTAGGATGTTTTTCAAATGCCTTTTTAAATCTGCGCTGGGTTTGTCCCCTGAAGCAGTGAGTTCCGCAGTATTGGGGGATAAAGTGTGGTTATTCCCTGGCTTTGTCAGAGATGAGCTGAAATACCTCCAGCTGACTACCTCTTTGATTTCTCTCAAACTGAACAAAGCTGCCATGTTGGGTTGCTCAACTTCTCCCTGATGCGTCATGGAGCCAGAGAGCATGGAGTTGATAATGAGGTGATCCAGCCGGTATCTAAATTTATGAGAGCCCACTTACTGTAAATCAGTCTAACTACACCTAGGAATACGTCTCTAAACTGTATCCACAGACAGCAAAAGGCATGATTCACCAACACCAAGCCGTTTCACAGCGTAATATAGAAAGGGGCAGCCATTTATATTGACCCTACTACATCATGTCAGTGAGAGTTCTAGTGATGTTGCTACAAGTGCAATAGTGCATTATCCCTCTGAGAGATACAGGTGGACACAGTCACTCAGACAGAGGGAAAGGGCAGGTGCATTAGTCAGCCAAAGTACAGAGGTAAAGGCCATGTCCCCTTTGTGTAAATCTCAGGGGGACTGCATCAGGGAAGGGTGTTGGTTGATTGGTTGCCTGTCTACCTCTGTGATCACATGACCTAGGTGGACACCAAATGTGGGGCCGCTGATGTATCTCTGCTAGTAAGGGACTCTTTCAGACAGGCACACAGTGCTTACACACTGGGCACAGATGTCAATTCAACGTCTATTCCACATTGGTTCAACCTAATTTAATTGAAATGATGTGGAAACAACGTTGATTCAACCAGTATGCCCCAGTGGGATAGGCTTAGCTACTGCTGGCCTATGAAGGCAATGTGCACCAGCACTCCAACTGATTTTTAAATCATTAGTATCATACAGTGGACACCTAGGCCTATAGGCCTATATGAATACGATGACCTGATGCATTTAGTGCTCAGATCTCCAAAAGCTGAACCGTGAGGTAGACAATTATTGTTTTAGGGAAGTAAAAACCAATAAAACAATAGGCTATAATGTTTTGAATATGCTACACATCGAAACACAGCAAATCATTGTTTTATTTAATTTATTATAGGCAGTTTTTACAGACACATGACTGTGGATCATTTGGCCAATATGGCTCGTTTATTGATGGCGATTGCAGACCTACAGCATGGTCCAATCACTCTCCATGTGCTGCTCCTGAATCAGATCATAACAAATTTACAACATGATTTTGATGTTCCCAGATATCTTCAGAAGATACCAGCGAAAAAATATATTTATATATTTGACATTCATAGAAACATAAATAACTCTAGTACAGTGTATTGTTGCTATGCAGAATTACAAACACAACACATTCCTCACAGAGGGATCCCCCTATAAATAAAAAGCAATAAAGTTAAAAGCTACGATGTCCTCTGGTAATTTTCTTTTTTGTATTGTCTTCCTGAATTACATATTCACATTAGTCACAGGAATGTCTTGCATGCTTGTGGTTGCTCCTGAACAGTTTCCATGACTACAAATCAGCTGCTACTTCACATCTCTCAAATTCTAAGCATATCATTAAGTGGTTATCAACAAGCATGTGAATGAAATCATGCAAACACACGTGCACGCACCCACACACACCAACACGCACGCACACACACAAATTAAATAAAGGAATAAGGTTTTCTCCTGAAAGCCATATAGAGCAAGTAATTCTCCAGGCCCATTCTCTGGGCAATGCTGGGTAATAGCTGACCTCCATTCTTTCACTTTAGCTCTGGTCGGAAACATAACTCACACTGTCACTGTCAGCTCTCTCTCTATGGGCTTCATTACAGTATGGCAAGCGGTACCGGAGCGCCAAGTCTAGGTCCAAAAGGCTACTTAACGGCTTCTACCCCCAAGCCATAAGACTCCTGAACAGCTAATCATGGCTACCCAGACTATTTGTATTGCCCCCCCCACCCCACCCCATCCCCCTCTTTTACGCTGCTGCTACTCTGTTTATTATCTATGCATAGTCACTTTAACTCTACCCACATGTACATATTACCTCAATTACCTCGACTATCTGGTGTCCCCGCACATTGACTCTGTACCGGTACCCCTGTATACAGCCTCCCTACCGTTATTTTATTTTACTGCTGCTCTTTAATTATTTGATATTTAAATGTTTTACTTATCTATTTTTTACTTAACACTGCATTGTTGGTTAAGGGCTTGTAAGTAAGCATTTCACTGTAAGGTCTACACCTGTTGTATTCGGTGCATGTGACAAATACAATTTGATTTGATTTTGATTAGATTTTCTCTCTTTCTCGCTCAATCCCTCCCTCCATCTCTCTCTATCTAAACAACCAACAGCCTGTCTCTGTTACACGGCAGAGGTCTTGCCTGTGTGTTCCAGATAAATGTTTATGCTCCATCTGCTTGACTTGCTATAGATAAGACAAGCTTTTTTGAACGGTGCGTAACAGTTTGTGTTGGACAGTTGAATTAAGCTCCCCCTTCCCCCACCTGGCAAGATGTAATCTGAAAACATCAACAAGTGTTGGTGGTGTTGTACAGTATGTCTTTGTGAGAGCGTCCTCTATGCATCTCTGGGCTTCTAGGCTGGGCGATCTCAAAGGACCTGCTTGTTTGGGACAGTGGTCTAGCTAGACAAGAGTTACCCGCTCCTCCTGGCTACCCACAGTAGTGATAAGGATAAGCAGCTTTAGGGAGAGGAAGTTGTAGAACATCGGTGAGATGATAGAGAAAAATATACTTTTTCTGGGGGCGCCAGAGACCGTTTGCATAAAATAGAAGATTCATATTAAATATTGAGTTTCTCATGCATATGTAATGACAATACAAAAGTAAAGCAATATTCTCTCGCATTATATAAGGGTACATATTCAGCACTTTCTTTGCAACTCGAGCTGCTTTGTTCAGCTTCGCATTGTGTTGGTAGAAGTTTTTACCACAATATGTACACAAAAGCCACATGCAAATAATGACAATCAAACACATGCAAAGTGATTCAGCGACCATGTTGACAGTACCCAGGGGGATATGGGACCATAGCAGCACTGTCATCCATCCTGTCACCATGTCCATAGAGACTTGGTCACATGGGAAAACTACGATCTGCTTGCTACAAGAGTCTGTTGCAAACACAGCAGCAATATTTCCATCACATTCCAAAATGCAGATAATTTGCCCCTTAAAGCATTTTAGATGGAAATATTAGAAGATTCTGCTTGAGGCACATGCCGCAGTGGGCTGAGCTGTGTGTTTGGCAGTGTAATCTGGCCCAGGGAAGATAAGAAGCGCTGGTCTGTAATCTACCTCCCAGTGTGGACAGCCATATCAACCAATGCATTTGGTGGATAATTAAGCAGTGGTGTTCCATGTGGAAATTTTTTTCAATCATTGCTTTGTTGCCCTCTCATTTGTTTCATCTTTGTAATGGAGGACAAAAACTCACATCATGAAAACAAAGAAATAAGAGTGGTGTTTTTTTACAAGAGCATAGGCTACAGCTCCTTTTAAATGTCCCGTTGTTATGGATACAGCTCCAAGCATCTGCGTAGGTGAGTGTATTTGAAGATGCAAGTGCGACTTCGATGGCCTCCAAGACCATAATATCTGGATGATAACGTAGCTGAAAGGAGCTGAAATCCTGTAGTAAATGTAACAGCTTACTGTATGGCAAGATCCAGGAGTCTGCTCTGGTTTGAATCCTGATCAAGCCAGTAAACCAAGGCTGTTCAGCCTTTCTTGGAACATTCTCATCTGGCTAACATGATTAAATCATTTCCTAAGCAATCAGGGAAAGAATTCAGGTCGATTCCAACGTCTCCAACACAGATGTCAGTTTCAGAAAAAGCTTGATTGAGTTAAGAAATATACATGTTATTGTCAGTTTAGTGCAGGGAATCCGTTATAACTTACTTTGGGACCTATATTTCCTTTGTGAGAACCTTCATTGGCTATAACTTTGATCCATATACTCTAACCCTTCTATTGTGAGTTACTTTCATCTTACAGAGGAGAAGGCATGTGTGCAAGAAACATAAACCGCCCTCAAACACCAATGGGAGAGGGCGAGAGGTGGAGAGAGTGCAGGAGAAATTAAGGAGAAATGAGGGTTCTACTCTATCATCTTGACATAATTGCTCCCTCTAGATGCATTTGCTTAACACAGCCATCACGTTGTTGGCCACATTACCGTACAGTATATTCCAATAACAGCTTTTAATACATGGAAACTGTGCAACAACAAATGGGATTTTTAAACATGTTAACAAAACTCATTGAGAAACACTCCTCTTGGATTGTGGTCATGGAAATCATTTATTATTCATCACCTGAATGGAAATACGGTCGTACACTCCTAGAAAAAAGGGTTCCAAAAGGGTTCCTTGGCTGTCCCCATAGGATAACTGGGTTCTACATGGAACCCAAAAGGGTTCTACCTGAAACCAAAAAGGTTCTACCTGCAACCAAAAAGGGTTCTTCAAAGGGTTGTCCTATGGGGACAGCCGAAGAACCCTCTAAGGTTCTAGATAACACCTTTTTTTCTAAGAGTGTAGGCGTAGCCATAAGCTACACATTAGATCATGTGACAAATGAAAACTAATTAAAATAACTAATAAAAAGATCAAATCAAAATGACAAAAAAAACACACCAAAGGCAATCCAAAACAACGACCTCAAGCAGATTTTCCAATCGAGGATGAGCCAAAGCTTTTCAAGAGGAGAGCTGTTATCAGACATGTCCTCTGTGTATTATTGTGCATCAGTGGTCATCATCGCCACCAGGCCTGCCTGCTGTGTGCGGTCCAAAGGATAAGTCATCACCTCTCATTAGCCTGTCACACACACACACACACACACACACACACACACACACACACACACACACACACACACACAGGGCATGGCACAGGACACTGATGATGGCCTCAGAACCCGGCACATAATGCCACTTAGGAAGCCTGTAATTCAACTAACCACTTATTTGCCTGATATGTGATTTGCAGTGATCAGGAGTGATAGAGATGGCTGTAGATAATATTGTTCATAGTTACCTGCATATCATTGATTCTCCTGTTGGAGTGATTTGGGGCGGCAGGTAGCTTAGTGGGTAAGAGCGTTGTGCCAGTAACCGAAAGGTCGCTGGTTCTAATCCCCGAGCCGACTAGGTGAAAAATCTGTCGACGTGCCCCTGAGCAAGGCACTTAACCCTAATTGCTCCTGTAAGTCGCTCTGGATAAGAGCGTCTGCTAAATGACTAAAATGTAAATGTAAAAATATTTCTGTGAGTGTTTATCGTAGTAGAGCATTGCATGTATTTAAAGATGTCACTAGCCAAACCGCAATGGTATCTGTACGCCTATAGCAGGTCTCACAATCACTCAGCCAATGAGAATGTTTCTCAGTGAAATTGAAAAATGACTCACAGGTGTGGCACATTTTCTCAAATAGGGGATTGTACTGTATCTCTTTGGAATTGTGCTAGTACACAAACTTGTGCTATTGTGGCAGAGACTGTCACAAGTTATAAAAGTTATATTCAATAAAATAAATATGAACACAGACAGGCCTAGAGACTCAGAGAAGCGTACCTATTGTTGTATGAAAGCAAGCAAAGTGACCTAATTTTGTGCCAAAAATGTCTGTTGTGATGAGAGAGTAGTAACAAAAATAACTAATTTCCCACGAGAAACATCAGAAACAAAAGCTACAGGCCCCTATGAATTTATTTTCCTTAGCTACACCAAATACATCCTCATCCAGAGAATGTGTTGAACTGCAAGGAAGGCATATTTGTTTGTATTTTACCAAATGACTTGAATTCAAGTTATACTTTGAGAGGAACACTTGAAGCTAGTGTAGTGTTCCTCTGACAGCTCAGCTTACAGTACAGTAGCTCCATGTAGGAGACGTTTGACGTTCTCCCCATTATCTCCACAGAGTAACCTGAAGAGCCTTTTCACTCAGTCTCAGATCTGGGAGCCTGGCTGTGTCTCTGGTTGTCATGGTGATGATCTGACTCAGAAGTAGTGCCTCTTATCGCCTTCATACATAAAGGCCTCATACTGTGTGATGAGCTGCTGTGAAGCTGAAGCTGTCTGTCCTCTCCTGGGAGATAGATACTGTACTCCTGGTTCAAGCACAGACATGGGCCATAGAGTGGCTAGAGAATAATTTCCTTGAAGATTACCAATTAGAGTTGTTTAGAGGGAGCAATAATTTACATTTACATTTTAGTCATTTAGCAGTCAGTTGCTTTCCAGAGATCAATGAGATTGAGAGCTCCTTTTCTCTGTTGTGAACATCAGTGATCGACCTGGTCCTATGAGTTAAAGGGACACTTCATATATGCTGCGCTTAGATAGGCAGCCCAATTCTGAACTTTTCTTCACTATTTTGTCTTTTGACCAATCACATCAGCTCTTTTCACATCAGCTCTGGGCTGCCTGTTTAAATGCAGCTTTATAGACACACAAAGGTGCACAAACAAAGTGGAAGATTACATCAGTAAAGGTTTACAGAAAGGCCAGCGGTTATTTAATGGTCCTGTACGTGGTTTAGCCTGCATTCACACACCCAGATGACAGTTAGTTAAGCTTTCTTTCACAGACTAGGACTGGGTAAGGGCATGTGATATGCATAATAAACATCTCAAACTTTTACAAAGTCAGAGTGACCTTCTGGGGGGAAAAAATTAATCTAACACAAAAGAAAAGTAAAGGATTCTTCAAAGGTCTCATGGTCCTGAAACGTCTTCTCTTTGAAATACAGAGCGGTGGAAGTCAACCCAGGCTTTCCTTGGCTGCAGAAGAGCCAAGATTCCCTCAATTAGCTTTGCGGCACAAGCCTTTGAATACCCTGTAAGTGGTATCAGTTCTGCATTGTTTCAGCTATCTCATGCCTGTTATTTTAAGCATGTGTGAAAGTGTATGGGCTGGCTGCCTCTACTTTCCCCACGCTGTGCATGTTAAGCTGAGCCAAACCCAGGCTCAGTGGTTCCTTTACTGTATTGGCGAAAGGGTTGGCCAGATGAGGACTTGATTGAAAGGGCATTGAAGAGATCTCAGCCAACAAGAGATGTTTCCACTGCCTTGCCAGAAAGGAAGAAAACAACCCATTACCCAGCTGTATAGAAAATTGTTCTGATGGTGGAATATGATTTGGAGCCTCTGTAATGTATGATCAATTATGTAAGAGATAGCCTCCTTTCAACTTGGCAAACATTCCTGTGAGGTTTGTGGCAGCAGTGCGAGCTCCTCCAACGCTATATTTCAGACTCGCTGAAGTTCAGGCAAAGTTTACAGACAGTGTATTTTATCTGGGTGCACAGGAATGTGAGTACTGCATGCTCACACACACGACAAGCTTGATTTGATTTGATGCTACATGACACTGTCTTAGGAGGAGCTTTGTCCCAAATGCAAATAGATGATCACAGAGCTGCAAAGCGAAACACAATTAACTTTCATGGTATCATTCCTTTCACAGAAAATGATGCAAAAGGAAAACCACTTAACTTCCGCTGGCAGCTAGAGACCCTCTAACTATTTAATGATGTGATGCTGATGCAATATCACAGACAGAACGGCCAGCCAGTACACTCCCCTGTGTGCTGTAAATGTGCTGATAGCAACATGACTGCATATAACAAAACTAGTCCTCACTGTGTGTGTGTGTGTGTGTGTGTGTGTGTGTGTGTGTGTGTGTGTGTGTGTGTGTGTGTATACGTAGGTGGTATCCAGCATCTGACAATAACAGCCCATGCTCAGGTCTCATGAGGAACACTTTTCATGGGAGTTCTGTCAGCCAGCTGAGTTTCCTGTTTCTCAGCTTATCTACAGCAGATGATTGTGGCAGTGATGGACACATTGACAAGTCAGCCCTGTCTTCCGGAGGGAGACAAGCTAAAACAAACTCTCACTCCCATTCTCTCTGTCTATTTTGTCAGTTAAATACATTGGAGCCGATGACAGAGGGGCCATTCTGACAGAGAATCGTCTCCTTAGAGAAGGCGAGTTTTAAGTCTTGTTTTACAGACCTGATGCACAACTCAGCAGGTGATTGCAGATTGAAAAACAGAGAGCTCATTTAGATGTGTTCCTAGTACTGCACATGACCAGTCCTCATAAGGAAAGTTCAAATCTGGACATTCCAAACTGCTATTTTGAAATGCAACCATTTTTGGGGATCAAGTTTAGTTTTTTGCTGTCTATAAAGGGAAATCCCCATTTTATTTGACACAAATAAACACCCACCACTTTCATTTCTACATTCTAGTAACTCCTGGGTCTGCATTCGGATGGTGGGCAGGCAGGCAGAAACTTGGCAGCGCGATCAGTTTCGAATGAAGAGCAAAAACAGGAACCCGATTCAGCCCTGTCACACCGACCCCATTCAATGATGCATGAGAGAAATCCCTGATCCACAGAAAGTCAGCTCCACTCTCTCTCTCTCTCTCTCTCTCTCTCTCGGCCAGCCAGCGGAATGTACATTCTGATGCCATTCAGTCATGGTTTAACCCCAACCACTGTCTCAGTCCCTGGGATCATCCTGCTCTAACAAGTCATGTCATCGGACTTCATAATAGTGTTGTTAAGCCTTATAGGAGGCTTCTAGGAAAACACACACACTATCTGAGCCACTGCGCACGAACACACTGAACACAGACCAAAGCCAGTAACCTGAGTGGATCCTCCAGAGCTGATAACAGGAGTAAAAATAACTGCTCAGAGATATGCTATATTTGTGTGGAGAAATGTCCGGCAGAGGCCCAAGATCCAAGGCCGTCTGCGTTTTGTTTCCACACCACTAGAACCTTTCACCCCGACAGCCATCAACCCCGATCCGTCCGTCGTCTGTCAAACCCAGACAGGTTGTGAAATGGCATTTCCAGTCCGACCGTCTGCACCACGCCATATCAAGGATTTCACAGCTTCCTCCCTACACAGTGTAAAAGACAGCTTGTAAAGAGCAGTGGTACTGAACCTCTGCCATAATATTCCTCTACTAGCCAATAAAGGTGCCATGACAGGGTGTGATAGTGGCATATTGGTACCCTATTCCCTATATAGTGCACTGTTTTTGACTAGGGCCCAGAGGGCTCTGGTCAAAAGTAGTGTATTATAGAGGCAATAGGGTGGCATTTAGGAGCAGACAATGTTTTTTGGCTGTATAAGAACTAGAGAAGGAGGCTTTCTAGTGGTCATTGAACCTCCTCATCCTGAGCAGCTACACACAGTGACTCACAGAGGAACTCTGGGCAGGACATCCTGCCATTCAGAGCGGGTGTCACAGTTGGGAACGCGGTACAGCTGCAAACAGCTTCCTGTGCTGCGGGGTCACTTCTGAGAACAGGAAGAAGAGCATTTATTCCCCTCGCTGAAGTACCAGCTTTGTCTTTGTGAGATGGCGCTAATCTGTCAAAGAGCGTCTGTGTGTGTATGTCATCTCACATCATAACAATGGAATGTAGACAGCACCACTAGCTCATATTTTCCTCTTTTGATCTATACATTGAAAACAAGGATACTTTTGTGTTTCAAACTCAGAATGACTACAGAAAGAGGGTGTTTGAAGAGCAATTCTGTAGTTCTTTCTTAAAATCAATTTTTTTTGGCTTTGCTAAAGCTCATCATTTGCATTGTGTCTCTGGACAAACATCTCCTTCTGGTGACTATCTGGTGGTGGTGACATTGTCCATAATAACCACCCACAAACAAAACAGTATTGTCAACATGTGCCTGTACTCATATTATACAAGAGACAAATCAGACAAGGCCTCGGTCAAACAGGGTAACGTAATGATTATCGACCACATGGATTGTAACTGGCTGAACGGGCTGAAAGATGCTGGCAGGAATAAATTATCAATAACCATGATGAATATGAGTGGAATT
This sequence comes from Coregonus lavaretus, assembly GCF_964263955.1. NCBI lineage: Eukaryota > Metazoa > Chordata > Actinopteri > Salmoniformes > Salmonidae > Coregonus > Coregonus lavaretus. The sequence goes on along the minus strand of NC_140020.1, from coordinate 11,889,526 downwards.
GATTGAGGGGTCGATAAGCGTTCCCCAATGCTTCATTTACTATAGATGCCTCCTCATGAGCTTGATCCTTATTTACTGGTCAATCCAACTGGGAATATAATTAGCTGTCTAAAATAGGCCTTAGTGCTGCCTGCTTTCTAATTGTAACTTTATTAGCAATCCCAAATGTATTGATGAGGTGAAGCATTTGAAACCTATTTACTTTGTGGATGTCTGGGATAGCGATCTTGACAACACTCCCATGTTGTGTCAACAGTGTAATGCATCTGAATGTGGTTATAGCAACACTAATGTCATTGGTTTGTGGGGTTATACAGGGGGACGATAAGGTAAAGGGTGAGAGGAACACTTGAAGCAAATTGTGGAAAGTAGTGACCCGTTTGCTGAAGAATTCATATAATAGTCTCATTACTTCAAATACTCCTCTCGTTTAGATGAGGAGTGCTATGAGAGTTACAATGAGTGAGTGTGTGCTACTGTGTTTGAACTAGTGGTGCAGTATCTATCTCCCAGGAGAGGAGGACAGACAGCTTCAGCGTCACAGCAGCTCATCACACAGTATGAGGCCTGGATTTATAAAGGCGATAAGAGGCACTACTTCTGAGTCAGATCATCACCATGACAACCACAGACACAGCCAGGCAGGCTCCCAGATCTGAGGCTGAGTGAAACGGCTCTTCAGGCTACTCTGTGGAGATGATGGGAGAACGTCAAACATCCCCTACATGGAGATACTGTACAGTAAGACCCAGAGTTGAACTGCCAGAGGAACAGTATAACTTTGCAAGATGAATCCACTTCATTTGTCAGTTTTCTTTCCACGTATGTCCTTCGGGAGATAACATGATAGGTTTGTCCGAAGACCACAGGTTGGGAACCATTATCCTACTAGATATATTGTATATTTATGCAGTTGCAACGTTTAGATAATTTTGATTACATTTTATGAGACATTTAATTTTATATAATAATATGCCATTTAGCAGACGCTTTTATCCAAAGCGACTTACAGTCATGCGTGCATACATTTTTGTGTATGGGTGGTCCCGGGGATCGAACCCACCACCTTGGCGTTACAAGCGCCGTGCTCTACCAGCTGAGCTACAGAGGACCACATATAAACTAAATAGATCAACACCACAAGTTCCTGACAAGCTGACAAGTTGACATACACACTGGCTTGTAAAGTCATTCAAATATGTACAACAACTGTGAAATCACAATGAGAACTCCTCACTCACTGGACCTCCTACATTTATTGAAGCTACAATTAATTGCTGTGGTTTGTGTTCTCAACTGTTACGTATTACAGATACACTTCATATGGAACTCTTATAAAAATGGACATAAATCCACGCATAAATTCAGAGGGATCTGGGACTACAGATCTAAAATAATAGCACAGAGTACTCTTGCAAAGATTTGCTTTCCACTAAAAGGTGGACAAGAAAAAGCAAGAGGAGGGACCCATCATGGCTTACCATGGTGCAATTCAACACACACGCACACACACAAAAGCACACACTTCTGTAAACTTCTCATCCTTGTTGCTTTTGTTGGCTGTGCTCAGCGTGCAGGCGTCGGCAGTGTGACGCACACGCTGGGCTCCTGTACGTTTGGCTGTAAATTGGTGGGTGGCATGTAGCTACTCAGGACCTGTTATTATTCCTGTTTCCTGCTTGGCTCAACGCCAACACAAGTGTGAATACCGGCTGCCTCCAAATGTCGCATGCCGGCCAGATAACAGCTCTGACAATAATAAATGCCTTCAGCGCTGCACAATTAAGCCCAAATCTACTGTAGGACTCACTCTATTAAGGCCCAATGTCTTCCTGTCATGCCATTGTGCTGTAGGACTACTTACCGCAGCCGTCAGGTGCTGATGCTTTCTCAAGGCAATGCTAAACACTTGTGCTTCACTGGAAATGCATACATTCCAGCTGTTCACCTTTATCCAGCAGCAGTTAAACAAGCCTCCCTAAGAAAACATGTATCTTGTGCTGTTGGCAAAGGGAGTTCAAAGCTGACCTGTTTTCTTTTTGGCTGCACAATAAAACGCTCGCCAATTGAAAGAGTCGATTCATGTCTATATCCGCCTCTGTCTGGGTGTTTATACCTCTCTCTGTGCTGCTGTTGTTTATGTGCACTGACATCCCCGGTGGGTACAGAGCACATCAATCTCTCCTCTATTCTTAATGAGATAGACAGGAATCACACAGAAGACACTGCCTCTGTCGCTGTCTCCAAATAATGTGTTTGTCACTCACCAGAACAGCAGATGGTGCAAGTCTATACATCTGAGTATAATGCACTTTTATTTTACAGACCCTTGTCTTGTTTGACAAGATGTGTGGCGCTTTTGTGGGGAACCGTCACAAAAGCACATTCAGTCTCGGCCCAAATCTCTGGACTCTCCAGTAGAGAGTCACTCTCTGTGTCTGTGACCCCATCTTAAAGCCAATGCTGCAGAACTCTGCTCTAAACCATTGGATGTACTTACCATAATATAGTGGCCATATCAAGAAAAGCCAAAGTTTCAAATGGCTGGGCTTAAAATAGTGTATAAGAGATCATACACTTGATGCATTTCTGAAATGGTTTCTTTCAGTTATTGATGAGCATGCACCTCTTAAGAAACTGACTGTTAGAACTGTTAAGGATTGATGGAAAATTGAAAAACTGTATGGTTGAGAGGGACGAGGCAAAAGGAATAAGTCTGGCTGCACATCTATTTGGCAAACCTACTGTAAATTGAGAAATTATGTGACCAAACTGAACAAAAAGAAGAAGAAATAGTACCAAGATATAACCAAGATAAATGAAACCAAGATAAATAAAACCAAGATAAGTGACATAAGGTATGATGGAAAAAAGCTTTGGAATATTGAATGAAATCATGGGCAGACAGACTACTTCAACTCCATCTTTCATTGAATCAGATGCAGCTCAGTTGGTAGAGCATGGCGCTTGCAACGCCAGGGTTGTGGGTTCGTTTCCCACGAGGGGCCAGTATGAAAATGTATGCACTCACTAACTGTAAGTCGCTCTGGATAAGAGCGTCTGCTAAATGACTAAAATGTAAAAATGTAATGCCTAATTATTCACAAAACCTTTGATGTTGCCAATTACTGTCACGATCGTCTTCAAAATGAGCGGACCAAGGCGCAGCGTGATAAGCGTACATACTTTATTTTAATAAAGCGCACACACGAAAATGAAACAAAACACGATCGTAACGTCCTCAGTGACAAAAACACGGAACACTGGAACACAGGAACAACAGGAACAAAAACCCACAAACACAAGGTGAAAAACACACAGATTATATATGGCTCCCAATCAGAGATAACGAGCCGACAGCTGACACTCGTTACCTCCGATTGGGAGTCACCAGACCAATTACCACAACACACAAACAAATGAAACACACCCATACCCAACACCACCAAAAGAAATACAACCCTGGCTCTAATTACACAGTCCCGGAGCCAGAGTGTGACAGTACCCCCCCCCCAAAGGCGCGGACTCCGACCGCGCCTAACCCAAAAAATGGGGAGGGCTGGGTGGGTGTTGCTCCACGGAGGCGGCTCTGGCACTGGTCGTGGTCCCCACCCCACCATAGTCACTACCCACTTAAGTAGCCTCCTCCAATTGACCACCCTACATCCTAACCCACCTGGATTAAGGGGCAGCACCGGACTAAGAGGCAGCACCGGACTAAGGGGCAGCACCGGACTAAGGGACAGCACCAGGATAAGAAGCAGCACCGAGCTAAGGGGCAGCACCGGACTAAGGGGCAGCACCAGGATAAGGGACAGCACCAGGATAAGGAGCAACACCGAGCTAAGGGGCAGCACCGGACTAAATGGCGGATCCTGGCTGGCTGGCTCTGGCGGATCCTGGCTGGCTGGCGGATCCTGGCTGGACGGCTCTGGCGGATCCCGGCTGGACGGCTCTGGCGGATCCCGGCTGGACGGCTCTGGCGGATCCCGGCTGGACGGCTCTGGCGGATCCCGGCTGGACGGCTCTGGCGGATCCCGGCTGGACGGCTCTGGCGGATCCCGGCTGGACGGCTCTGGCGGATCCCGGCTGGACGGCTCTGGCGGATCCCGGCTGGACGGCTCATGGCTGGCTGACGGATCTGGCTGCTCATGGCTGGCTGACGGATCTGGCTGCTCATGGCTGGCTGACGGATCTGGCTGCTCATGGCTGGCTGACGGATCTGGCTGCTCATGGCTGGCTGACGGATCTGGCTGCTCATGGCTGGCTGACGGATCTGGCTGCTCATGGCTGGCTGACGGATCTGGCTGCTCATGGCCGACTGACGGATCTGGCTGCTCACGGCTGGCGGAAGGCTCTGGCTGATCCTGTCTGGCGGAAGGCTCTGGCTGATCCTGTCTGGCAGAAGGCTCTGGCTGATCCTGTCTGGCAGAAGGCTCTGGCTGATCCTGTCTGGCAGAAGGCTCTGGCTGATCCTGTCTGGCGGAAGGCTCTGGCTGATCCTGTCTGGCGGAAGGCTCTAGCGGCTCCGGTCTGGCGGACGGCTCTGATGGCTCATGGCAGACGGGCGGCTTTGCAGGCTTTGGGCAGACGGGCAGTTCAGGCCCCGTTGGGCAGACGGCAGACTCTGGCCGTCTGAGGCGCACCGTAGGCCTGGTGCGTGGTGCCGGAACTGGAGGTACCGGGCTGAGGACACGCATCTCAGGGCTAGTGCGGGGAGAAGCAACAGGGCATGCTGGACCCTGGGGACGCACATACGGCCTAGTGCGTGGTGCCGGAACTGGTGGTCCCGGGCTGAGGACACGCATCTCAGGGCTAGTGCGGGGAGTAGCAACAGGGCATGCTGGACCCTGGGGACGCACATACGGCCTAGTACGTGGTGCCGGAACTGGTGGTCCCTGGCTGAGGACACGCATCTCAGGGCTAGTGCGGGGAGCAGCAACAGGACGCACAGGACTCTGGGGACACACAGGAGGCTTGGTGCGAATAGCAGGAACGGGCTGGACCAGGCTGGCGACTCGCACCCCTGGTTTGGTGCTAGTGGCAGGAACAGGCCGGGCCGGGCTGGCGACGCATACCGTAGGCTTCGTACGTGGCACAGGAACCGGCTGGGCTGGGCTGGCGATGCACACCGTAGGTTTCCTACGTGGCGCAGGAACAGGCCGGGCTGGGCTGGCGACGCACACCGTGGGCTTGATGCGTGGAGTAACAACAGGCCGGTCCGTACTGGGAACACACACCACTGGCCTTAACCGGGGCTCAGGAACGGGCCGGACCGGACTGGTAACACACCTCAGTCTCTCACGCCGTGCCACAACAACTTCCCTCCCTCTACTCGCCAATGGCTCCCGTACTCCGATAGCCTTCTCTCCACGTCTACCTGTGGCAGCCTCCTGCTGCCCAGCTGCCCAAGCCATGTGCCCCCCCAAAAAAAATTATTGGGGTTGCCTCTCGTCCTTCCGACGATGGCCCTGCCGACGCCGTTGCTCCTCTCTCCGTCGCCTCTCCTCTGTTTCGCTCCATGGACGGCGATCCATGCCATCCAGGATTTCCTCCCAAGTCCAGGACCCTTTACCGTCCAAAATCTCCTCCCATGTCCAGACCCTAGGCTCCTGGACACGCTGCTTGGTCCTTTGATGGTGGGTTTTTCTGTCATAAGGTGCTGAAGGTGGGTGTGGTGTAGGAATCAGGCGCAGGAAACAGAGGCTCAGTTTAAAGGCTTTAGTGTTAAAATACACAAACACAAGCACAATAAGCCTGAAGGCGAAATGCCGGGCGCACACAGGCGACAAAACAAACAGCGCACAAAACATGTGCAAAGAACCACTCCAAACACTGGAGGGAAAAATGTAGCTCCAACACGTAACAGAGGCGCAGCGTGATAAGCGTACATACTTTATTTTAATAAAGCGCACACACGAAAATGAAACAAAACACGATCGTAACGTCCTCAGTGAAAAAAACACGGAACACAGGAACAACAGGAACAAAAACCCACAAACACAAGGTGAAAAACACACAGATTATATATGGCTCCCAATCAGAGATAACGAGCCGACAGCTGACACTCGTTACCTCCGATTGGGAGTCACCAGACCAATTACCACAACACACAAACAAATGAAACACACCCATACCCAACACCACCAAAAGAAATACAACCCTGGCTCTAATTACACAGTCCCGGAGCCAGAGTGTGACAATTACTTTAATGACTATTTTATTGGCAAAGTAGGCAAACTTAGGCATGAAATATCAACAACAAACTGCAAGCCATCATATGAATACATAAAATACCTATTAATTAAAGAAAAGCATTGTAACTTTGTGAAGTTAGTGTGGGTGAGGTGGAAACCACCTGTTTTTGTCAACTTAGATGGAATGCTACTGTGGATGGTAGCGGACTATATTGCCACTCCTATTTGTCATATTTGTATGTTCATCCTCTGACCTGTAGAGAAGCCAAAGTCAATCCCCTACCCAAGAATGGTAAAGCACCCTTTACTGGTTCTATCAGCCGACCAATCAGCTTGCTGCCGACTCTTAGTAAACTTTTGGAAAATATTGTGTTTGACCAGATGCAATGCATAACAACAGACTTTCAGCATGCTTATAGGGAAGGGCACTCAACATGTACTACACTGACATTGTAAGATTATAAGAAGAATGTGGGAGCTGTACTGTTAGATTTCATATTATTTACCTGTTGTTGAAAAAACTTGTGTGTTAGGGCTTTTCAACCTCTGCCATATTGTGGATTCAGAGTTATCTATCTAATAGAACACAAAAGGTTTTCTTTAAGGGAAGCTTCTCTAATGTTAAACGTGTAAAGTGTGGTGTACCGCAGGGCAGCTCTCTTGGCCCTCTACTCTATTTTCACTAATGACCTGCCACTGGCATTAAACAAAGCCTGTGTGTCTATGTATGCTGATGATCCACACCAAACTGGAAGTCTTCCGACTAGCTTGGAAAGACAGTACCGTGCAGTACCGAAGAGCCCTCACTGCTGCTCGATCATCCTACTTTTCCAAATTAATCGAGGAAAATAAGAACAATCCAAAATTTCTTTTTGATACTGTTGCAAAGCTAACTAAAAAGCAGCATTCCCCAAGAGAGGATGGTTTTCACTTCAGCAGTGATAAATTCATGAACTTCTTTGAGGAAAAGATCATGACCATTAGAAAGCAAATTACGGACTCCTCTTTGAATCTGCGTATTCCTCCAGGGCTTAGCTGTCCTGGATCTGCACAGCTCTGCGAGGGCCTGGGATCGGGAGAGACACTTAAGTGTTTTAGTACTATATCTCTTGACACAATGATGAAAATAATCATGGCCTCTAAACCTTCAAGCTGCATACTGGATCCTATTCCTACTAAACTGCTGAAGGAGCTGCTTCCTGTGCTTGGCCCTCCTATGTTGAACATAATAAACAGCTCTCTATCCACCGGATGTGTACCAAACTCACTAAAAGTGGCAGTGATAAAGCCTCTCTTGAAAAAGCCAAACCTTGACCCGGAAAATATAAAAAACTATCGGCCTATATCGAATCTTCCATTCCTCTCAAAAATTTTAGAAAAAGCTGTTGCGCAGCAACTCACTGCCTTTCTGAAGACAAACAATGTATACGAAATGCTTCAGTCTGGTTTTAGACCCCATCATAGCACTGAGACTGCACTTGTGAAGGTGGTAAATGACCTTTTAATGGCGTCAGACCGAGGCTCTGCATCTGTCCTCGTGCTACTAGACCTTAGTGCTGCCTTTGACACCATCGATCACCACATTCTTTTGGAGAGACTGGAAACCCAAATTGGTCTACACGGACAAGTTCTGGCCTGGTTTAGATCCTACCTGTCGGAAAGATATCAGTTTGTCTCTGTGAATGGTCTGTCCTCCGACAAATCAACTGTACATTTCGGTGTTCCTCAAGGTTCCGTTTTAGGACCACTATTGTTTTCACTATATATTTTACCTCTTGGGGATGTTATTCGAAAACATAATGTTAACTTTCACTGCTATGCGGATGACACACAGCTGTACATTTCAATGAAGCATGGTGAAGCCCCAAAATTGCCCTCGCTAGAAGCCTGTGTTTCAGACATAAGGAAGTGGATGGCTGAAAACTTTTTACTTTTAAACTCGGACAAAACAGAGATGCTTGTTCTAGGTCCCAAGAAACAAAGAGATCTTCTGTTAAATCTGACAATTCATCTTGATGGTTGTAAAGTCGTCTCAAATAAAACTGTGAAGGACCTAGGCGTTACTCTTGACCCTGATCTCTCTTTTGACGAACATATCAAGACTGTTTCAAGGACAGCTTTTTTCCATCTACGTAACATTGCAAAAATCAGAAATTTTCTGTCCAAAAATGATGCAGAAAAATTAATCCATGCATTTGTTACTTCTAGGTTAGACTACTGCAATGCTCTATTTTCCGGCTACCCGGATAAAGCACTAAATAAACTTCAGTTAGTGCTAAATACGGCTGCTAGAATCCTGACTAGAACCAAGAAATTTGATCATATTACTCCAGTGCTAGCTTCCCTACACTGGCTTCCTGTTAAGGCAAGGGCTGATTTCAAGGTTTTACTGTTAACCTATAAAGCGTTACATGGGCTTGCTCCTACCTATCTTTCCGAGTTGGTCCTGCCGTACATACCAATACGTACGCTACGGTCACAAGACGCAGGCCTCCTAATTGTCCCTAGAATTTCTAAGCAAACAGCGGGAGGCAGGGCTTTCTCCTATAGATCTCCATTTTTATGGAACAGTCTGCCTACCCATGTGAGAGACGCAGACTCGGTCTCAACCTTTAAGTCTTTACTGAAGACTTATCTCTTCAGTAGGTCATATGATTGAGTGTAGTCTGGCCCAGGAGTGTGAAGGTGAACGGAAAGGCTGGAGCAACGAACAGCCCTTGCTGTCTCTGCCGGGCCGGTTCCCCTCTCCACTGGGGTTCTCTGCCTCTAACCCTGTTGCAGGGGCTGAGTCACTGGCTTGCTGGTGCTCTTTCATGCCGTCCCTGGGGGGGGTGCGTCACTTGAGTGGGTTGAGTTACTGACGTGATCTTCCTGTCTGGGTTGGCGCCCCCCCCCCCTTGGTTTGTGCTGTGGTGGAGACCTCTGTGGGCTATACTCGGCCTTGTCTCAGGATTGTAAGTTGGTGGTTGGGGATATCCCTCTAGTGGTGCGGGGGCTGTGCTTTGGCGGAGTGGGTGGGGTTATATCCTTCCTGTTTGGCCCTGTCCGGGGGTTTCTTCGGATGGGGCCACAGTGTCTCCGGACCGCTCCTGTCTCAGCCTCCAGTATTTATGCTGCAGTAGTTTATGTGTCGGGGGGCTGGGGTTAGTTGGTTATACCTGGAGTACTTCTCCTGTCTTATCCAGTGTCCTGTGTGAATTTAAGTATGCTCTCTCTAATTCTCTCGTTCTCTCTTTCTCTCTGAGAACCTGAGCCCTAGGACCATACGTCAGGACTACCGGGCATGATGACACCTTGCTGTCCCCAGTCCGCCTGGCCTTGCTGCTATTCCAGTTTCAACTGTTCTGCCTGCGGCTACGAAACCCCTACCTGTCCCAGACCTGCTGTTTTCAACTCTAAATGATCGGCTATGAAAAGCCAACTGAGAGACCTGAGCCCTAGGACCATACGTCGGGACTACCGGCCGTGGTGACTCCTTGCTGTCCCCAGTCCGCCTGGCCTTGCTGCTATTCCAGTTTAAACTGTTCTGCCTGCGGTTATGGAACCCCTACCTGTCCCAGACCTGCTGTTTTAAACTCTAATGATCGGCTATGAAAAGCCAACTGAGATTTATTCCTGATTATTATTTGACCATGCTTGTCACTTATGAACATTTTTGAACATCTTGGCATGGTTCTGTTATAATCTCCACCCGGCACAGCCAGAAGAGGACTGGCCACCCCTCATAGCCTGGTTCCTCTCTAGGTTTCTTCCTAGGTTTTGCCTTTCTAGGGAGTTTTTCCTAGCCACCGTGCTTCTACACCTGCATTACTAGCTGTTTGGGGTTTTAGGCTGGGTTTCTGTACAGCACTTCGAGATATTAGCTGATGTAAGAAGGGCTATATAAAATAAAATTGATTGATTGATTCAACCCTATACGTGTCAGCAACCACAGCTAGTGAAATCGCTGCAACCCTAAACAAAAAGTTGCAGTCAGTTTTAGAACGTGTGGCCAGCAATAAACTAGTCCTGAACATCTCTAAAACAATGAGCATTGTATTTGGGACAAATCATTCCTTAAGTTCTAGACCTCAGCTGAATCTGAAAATGAAAAATGTGGCTGTTGAGCAAGTTGAGGAGACTAAATTACTTGGTGTTACCTTCGATTGGTAACCCCAAAATTGCCTACCTTGGAAGCCTGTGTTTCAGACATAAGGAAGTGGATGGTGGCAAATTGTTTACTTTTAAACTCGGACAAAACAGAGATGCTAGTTCTAGATCCTAAGAAACAAAGAGATCTGCTGTCGGATCTGACAATGAATCTAGATGGTTGTACAGTCGTCTCAAATAAAACTGTGAAGGACCTCGGCGTTACTCTGGACCCTGATCTCTCTTGAAATATTTCAAGAGCAGTTTTTTTCCATCTTCGTAACATTCAAAGATTGTTTTGTCCAAAAATGATGCAGGAAAGCTAATCCATGCTTTTATCACTTTAAGACTAGACTACTGCAATGCTCTACTCTCCGGCTACCCGGATAAGGCACTAAACAAACTGCAACTAGTGCTAAATACGGCTGATAGAACCCCAAAATGTTATCATATTACTCCAGTTAAGGCTACGGTTGATTTAAAGGTTTTACTGCTAACCTACAAAGCATTACATGGACTTGCTCCTACCTATCTCACCGATTTGGTCCTGCCGTACATACCTACACGTACGCTACGTTCAAAAGATGCAGGCCTCCTTATTGTTCGTAGAATTTCTAAGCAAACAGCTGGAGGCAGGGCTTTCTCCTATAGAGCAACGTTTTTATGGAATGCCGATCTATGTGAGAGACGCAGACTCTGTCTCAACCTTTAAGTCTTTACTGAAGACTCATCTCTTCAGTAGGTCCTATGATTCAGTGCAGTCTGGCCCAGGGGTGCGAAGGTGAACGACAAGGCACTGGAGTGACAAACCACCCTTGTCGTCTCTGCCTTGCCGGCTCCCCTCGCTCCACTGGGATTCTCTGCCTCTGACTGTATTACGAGGGCAGAGTCATTGGCTTGCTCACGCTCTCCCATGCCGTCCCTAGGAGGGGTGCATCCCCCCGTCTCAGTCTCCAGTATCTATCCTGCAATTGTCTACGTGCTATGGGTCAAGGGTCAGTCTGTCCTATCTGGTGTAATTCTCCTGTCTTATCTGGTGTCCTGTGTGATCTTAGGTATGCTCTCTCTCTCTCTCTCTCTCTCTCTCTCTCTCTCTCTCTCTCTCTCTCTCTCTCTCTCTCTCTCTCTCTCTCTCTCTCTCTCTCTCTCTAAAAGTCTGACTGCATCACTTCTTCTTTTTATAAGAAACAATCGTGTGTTGAAAATTCAAAATTGTTTGCGTAGTCAACATACACACAGCTCTGACACAAACATTTACTCCACCAGACATGCCACCAGGGGTCTTTTCACAGTCCCCAAATCCAGAACAAATTCAAGAAAACGTACAGTATTATATAGAGAACTCCCTTCCATTTTCAGATTTCTCATATGTAGGCTGTGTGACGTTTTAAATTAATGTAGTTCTGTCCTTGAACTGTTCTTGTCTATGAATTATTAATGACACCCCGCCAATAGACACACGAGAGAGAGAGAGAGAGAGAGAGAGAGAGAGAGAGAGAGAGAGAGAGAGAGAGAGAGAGAGAGAGAGAGAGAGAGAGAGAGAGAGAGAGAGAGAGAGAGAGAGAGAGAGAGAGAGAGAGAGAGAGAGAGAGAGAGAGAGAGAGAGAGAGAGAGAGAGAGAGAGAGAGAGAGAGAGAGAGAGAGAGCGAGAGCGAGAGCGAGAGCGAGAGCGAGAGCGAGAGCGAGAGCGAGAGCGAGAGCGAGAGCGAGAGCGAGAGAGACCATATGCAACAAAGAACAAAGCAGCCATAATTAATAAGAATGAAGGAACTGTGGATGACTCTTCCTGGAATTCCCTTTACACTGAGCTACTTTATGTCCTGATATGATTACATGCATTGCTATTTCAGGCATTACCTTTCATGTTCTAAAAATGACAAAAATGCATTTGTTAATTCATTACTAGTGAGAAAAAGGCATCACATCCTGCATAGTAATGGTTCATACCCATAAATAAAGGCTACTACGTACATGGTGGACACTTTCTAGCAATCAAATTCTTCATTATAGGCCTATATATTCAATTTTTTTTGTTGAAAAATAGATACGCAGGAGCTTTAGAAGATAAGGGGAGCACAAAGTCACCCAAGATGAGAGAAGTATGTGAGAGCGTGAGAGAGTGACGAGGGCCAGAACTTGGTATGCCTGGCAGAAATTTCTCTGTGAAAAGACTGCATGACCTCTTTTTCCCAAATAATGGAGTTTCCATTAAAAACTTTGAAATGGCTCTTGCAATTTTTGTCAGCCTCGAGCTTCCAACCCTCCACCCCTCCAAAAAAAATTCCAATGTTCTCCCTGTCATTGCCAAGAATGAGATTTGGATCCACAAACTAGGACACCTCTGCAGAGCCACACAGACAAAGCCTGTGTGATATTATATTGATGCTATATAGGCCTACATCTACTTGGCGACAAAAAGAGAAACAGGGAGGGGATGGCAGCCAGGTGGCTTTAGTCTGACCTCTTTCCTCTCTACTGTCATGAAATAATCTGCCAGAGAGGGGATCAGAGAGAGAGAGGCTGTAGCAGTCAGAGATGTGAGCTCAGATAGCGAGAGAGAGAGAGACAGAGCGAGACAGAGAGAGACTCCACCTTTAAGTCCCTGAGTCCCCAGCGAGAGGCTCCACTCTCCTCACTACTCCCCTCAGATGGAGTTGGGTTGATGGGCAGGTCACCTTGACAAAGAAGACCTCTGAGATGGCCCTCTGCACTGCAGGCTGTAGGGATGTGGGTGTAGTGTCTTAGCTCTTATTACTAATTGATATAATAAGAAAGACTCCGAATACAAGGAAGTGAACTAGAGCTTCACATTTACTAAAGCGAGTTAGAACAAGAATAACACTGCACATGACCAAGGGCGCTCCGTTCTTAAAGGGGACATCAGTAATTAACAGAACATAACATTCCTTCTCTTATACAATCAGAGTTACTTTTACCAAACCACAACCGAAACATTTACCAGAACTTGTTGTAGTTATTTTGCATCTTTGATTTGAACTTGAACAGTCTTAGTTCTTTTGGTTGTTTTTGTTTGTTTATACAGTGGGGAAAAAAGTATTTAGTCAGCCACCAATTGTGCAAGTTCTCCCACTTAAAAAGATGAGAGAGGCCTGTAATTTTCATCATAGGTACACGTCAACTATGACAGTCAAAATGAGAAAAAATAAATCCAGAAAATCACATTGTAGGATTTTTTATGAATTTATTTGCAAATTATGGTGGAAAATAAGTATTTGGTCAATAACAAAAGTTTCTCAATACTTTGTTATATACCCTTTGTTGGCAATGACACAGGTCAAACGTTTTCTATAAGTCTTCACAAGGTTTTCACACACTGTTGCTGGTATTTTGGCCCATTCCTCCATGCAGATCTCCTCTAGAGCAGTGATGTTTTGGGGCTGTCGCTGGGCAACACGGACTTTCAACTCCCTCCAAAGATTTTCTATGGGGTTGAGATCTGGAGACTGGCTAGGCCACTCCAGGACCTTGAAATGCTTCTTACGAAGCCACTCCTTCGTTGCCCGGGCGGTGTGTTTGGGATCATTGTCATGCTGAAAGACCCAGCCACGTTTCATCTTCAATGCCCTTGCTGATGGAAGGAGGTTTTCACTCAAAATCTCACGATACATGGCCCCATTCATTCTTTCCTTTACACGGATCAGTCGTCCTGGTCCCTTTGCAGAAAAACAGCCCCAAAGCATGATGTTTCCACCCCCATGCTTCACAGTAGGTATGGTGTTCTTTGGATGCAACTCAGCATTCTTTGTCCTCCAAACACGACGAGTTGAGTTTTTAGCAAAAAGTTATATTTTGGTTTCATCTGACCATATGACATTCTCCCAATCCTCTTCTGGATCATCCAAATGCACTCTAGCAAACTTCAGACGGGCCTGGACATGTACTGGCTTAAGCAGGGGGACACGTCTGGCACTGCAGGATTTGAGTCCCTGGCGGCGTAGTGTGTTACTGATGGTAGGCTTTGTTACTTTGGTCCCAGCTCTCTGCAGGTCATTCACTAGGTCCCCCCGTGTGGTTCTGGGATTTTTGCTCACCGTTCTTGTGATCATTTTGACCCCACAGGGTGAGAACTTGCGTGGAGCCCCAGATCGAGGGAGATTATCAGTGGTCTTGTATATCTTCCATTTCCTAATAATTGCTCCCACAGTTGATTTCTTCAAACCAAGCTGCTTACCTATTGCAGATTCAGTCTTCCCAGCCTGGTGCAGGTCTACAATTTTGTTTCTGGTGTCCTTTGACAGCTCTTTGGTCTTGGCCATAGTGGAGTTTGGAGTGTGACTGTTTGAGGTTGTGGACAGGTGTCTTTTATACTGATAACAAGTTCAAACAGGTGCCATTAATACAGGTAACGAGTGGAGGACAGAGGAGCCTCTTAAAGAAGAAGTTACAGGTCTGTGAGAGCCAGAAATCTTGCTTGTTTGTAGGTGACCAAATACTTATTTTCCACCATAATTTGCAAATAAATTCATTAAAAATCCTACAATGTGATTTTCTGAAGAAAAAAAATCTCAATTTGTCTGTCATAGTTGACGTGTACCTATGATGAAAATTACAGGCCTCTCTCATCTTTTTAAGTGGGAGAACTTGCACAATTGGTGGCTGACTAAATACTTTTTTCCCCCACTGTAAGTCCAGTCTGTCTGGTGGACGGTGCCTTCGTTCCGGGTAGCGCCTTGCAATCTCTGGAGGCTCCTGCACATCCTCAGTGTGAGCTTGCTCCATAATAGTTTCTGCTATAGCAGCACCTTCATCCACACATTCCCTTCTTTCAGCCTGGGGTCTCTGTACTGCCCCACCATCCTCTACAGTTCCCTGTGTGTCACTCCCAGGAGCTCTCTGTGCCTGTTCTCTCTCGATTGGTGTGCTGTTTCCGTGGAATGCATTTGGTTAATGTGACGCTGCCACATTATGTCTGGGCTCACTTGAACCTGGTAAATTCTGGGTCCCATTTGTGCTTGTACGGTCCCTCTTGTCCATTTCCCTCCCCTTCTGTAGTCTCGCACCATTACTTCCTGTCCCGTTCGGCGATTGTGTTCCTGACCGCCGGAGAGCATCTTGGCTTGTTTGTTCAGTACTTAATTACGCCTGTTTGGCTTCATGATGTCCAGCTGTGTGCGGAGAGGCCGCCTGAACATCAGTGCTGCTGGGCATTCATTTGTCGTGGCATGTGGGGTGTTTCGGTAGGAGCCCAGGAACTTGGCCAGTCTTGTTTGCAAAGTCCCTTCGTCTCGTTTTGCTGCACGGATTCCTTGCTTTAGGGTTTGCACAAAGCGCTCCACCAGCCCATTGGTGACAGGGTGGTACGGAGCTGAGGTTGAGTGTTTGATTCCGTTTACTGACATGTAAACTCGTCACTTACGAAAGCTTGCGCGTTGTCGCTTACCAGCTGCAGAGGCAATCCGAAGCGTGCAAACGTTGTTCTGAGACACTCTATAGTCTGAGCTGAGGTGGAGGAGTCAGTGCAAAACACTTCTGGCCATTTGGAATGGGCATCAACTATAACCAGAAACATAAAGGGGCCGGCATAGTCCACATGAATTCTCTGCCATTCCCATGGGTGGACTGGAGCAGGAGCAGGCATGTGAAGGGTTTCCAAACATCCGCTACAGTTCTTCGCCATGTTTTCTATCTGTTGATCCAGACCGGGCCACCAGAAGTGGCTCCTCGCGAGCAGCTTCATTTTGAAAATTCCAACATCCCTTCATGTAGTTGCTGCAAAACCTGATGTTGGCATTTCTGGGGTATCATGACTCTCATTCCCCACATCAAACATCCTTGGTACATTGTAATTTTGTTTCTCCGCTGGAAATGCGGTGTCAGCTCCTTTCTGCCTGTAGCTGGCCATCCTGACATGGTGTAGGTGTATACTTTTGACAATGTCACATCTTTCCTTGTCTCCCATTTGATAACTGTGCTTGTAACAGGTAGTGCATTGAGCTGAGAGGTATGGAAAATGTCCACTGCATCCACACTCCTTTGTCTTTCTCTTGTACAGGGCAGTCTGAATAATCCATCTACATTTGTGTGGAGGGACGACGGCTTAAACTCAATGTCATACATATGACCATCAAGGAACAAGGCGTATCGCTGTAACCTGGCTGCTGTCATTGCTGGAATGCCTTTCTTTGGACTGAAAATGGAAAGCAACCACACTAGCGCCAGTGCTTCTTTATCGATTTATGAGTAGTTCTTCTCTGCATCATTCAACGTTCGTGACGCAAAGGCCACTGGCCTCTCTGACCCATCTTTCAGTGTGTGTGAAAGGATGGCCCATAAGCCATAAGGGGACGCATCACAAGCCAACTTCACTGGCAGTTCGGGGTCGTAATGCATCAGGACCTGTTCAGATGTGATGAGCTGTTTTGCCTTAAGAAACACATTTTCACACTGTGCTGTCCACTGCTGTTTACTATTCTTTTCCAGGAGCTGATTGAGAGGCTGGAGACTGCTGAAAGGTTTGGGAGGAATCTTCTGTAGTAATTGACCAGTCCAGCGAAAGATCTCACCATTTCAGTCTATTTCATGTCCACAGAAGACAATCTTGTCGTTGAAGAACTCACACTTCTGTAAGATTGCCTGTAGTCCATACTCTTTCAGTCTTCTCAGGACCTCTTCCAGGTTAGCCAGGTGCTCGTTGTCTGTGCATCCTGTTATGATCATGTCATCCAGGATACACTGGGTTCCTGGTCAATAGTTTGTTGCCAAATGGCTGGGGCTGAAACAATACCAAAAACCAGGCGGTTATACCTGTATAGACCTTTGTGTGGGTTTATTGTCAGGTACTGTTTGGAGCTCTCTTCAACCGGTAGCTGCAGGTAAGCCTGTTTCAGGTCGATTTTACTGAAGTGTTTCCCACCAGCTAGTGCAGCAAAGATGTCATCCAGCCATGGCAGGGGGTATTGGTCCACATTTAACTCACAGTTACCTTGAAGTCCCCACACATTCTAAAAGACCCGTCTTTCTTTACAATAGGAACAATGGGTGTGGCCCATTCGCTTCTGTCCACTTTTCGTCAGGATCCCTGTATCCTGCAAGCGATCGATTTCCTCTTCCACCTTTGGTCTCAGGGAGTATGGAACAGATCTGGCTTTGCAGAATTTTGGGGTTGCATCATCTCTCAGTACGAGTTTGGCTGTGAAGCCTTTTACTGTTCCCATCTGATCACTGAAAACGGTGTCGTATTTCTTCAGCAAATGTTCCAGTGTTTGGTCTGTGCCTTTCTCTTTAGGCTGGGACGTGTGGAGCATTTTGAAGTCACACCAGTTCAGCTTTATTTTGGACAGCCATTCCCTGCCAAATAATGGGGGGCCAGTTCCCGGCACCACATACAGCTGTAACGGCTATGACAAATGTTGTCTTTAAAACGGCAGTCCTCTGATCTGTGACCATCTCTGTCACGCCTGTTGCATTTTACGGCCACACTGGGGTGCTGTCGGCTACGTGAAAACTTGTGCAGGAAAGTTTGTGATAGGAGGTCAGTATTTATTTTACTTTGCAACTCAATTGCATATTTGGTCGCGATTTCCATAGCTACAGCAATTTCAACAGCCTTTGCAAAAATGTCATCTGATTCTGTGAGCAAACGTTTCTGAATGTGTTCATGTTTCAGTCCACAAACAAATCTATCCGATAATGTGTCATTTCTCCAAACTGCCAATGCTCAGACAGTTTCTTCAACTCTGCTACACATGTACTAACACCCTCCCCCTCATTCTGGTCTCTCTTGTGGAAACGAAAACGTTCCGCGATGAGGAGTGGTTTAGGTGATAGGTGATTTTGCACTATCTCCACAATCTCCGTGAATCTTTTATAAGAGGGCTTCAGAGGGGCAGTCAGATCTCTTGGCAAACTGTATGTTTTTGGGCCAATCAAACTCAACAACGCTGGTACTCTCTTGTATCAGCAATGTCGTTTGCAATAAAGTACTGTTCCAGTCGTTCAATGTAAGTTGCCCAGTTTTCTTGCGTATCATCAAACAACAAATCTATTTTCCCGATGCTAGCTGTTCTCTTTACCTCCGGCTCCGCGGGTCTTTGATCTGCCGCCTCGTTCTCGTCAGCACTCCCTTCTTCATCATTACTTGCTAGCTGCTGTGCTACAGAGTCAAAATCTTCCTCTCTTTCTACGAGCTCCATCTGCATTGGTGATGCACACTGTAGGTAATCATCCTTGTCGCCATTGTAGTGTCTTAGCTCTTATTACTAATTGATATAATAAGAAAGACTCAGAATACAAGGAAGTGAACTAGAGCTTCACATTTACTAAAGCGAGTTAGAACAAGAATAACATAGAGCAACACTGCGCATGACCAAGGACGCTCCGTTCTTAAAGGGGACATCAGTAATTAACAGAACATAACAGTGGGGATGGAAGTGTGGCCAGTGATGATTTGTCCATGCTGCTGGTGGTTTGGAAATAGGGTGTGGGTCAATCCAGTCATACAGATGTTTTAGTGACCTCATTCTCACAGATTTCAACACCCCCTATTCTGCTTATGGATATGATTAAGTTAACTCCCCTGCACATACAGTGGGGAGAACAAGTATTTGATACACTGCCGATTTTGCAGGTTTTCCTACTTACAAAGCATGTAGAGGTCTGTAATTTTTATCATAGGTACACTTCAACTGTGAGAGACGGAATCTAAAACAAAAATCCAGAAAATCACATTGTATGATTTTTAAGTAATTAATTTGCATTTTATTGCATGACATAAGTATTTGATCACCTACCAACCAGTAAGAATTCCGGCTCTCACAGACCTGTTAGCTTTTCTTTAAGA
The DNA here is from genome assembly GCF_964263955.1 of Coregonus lavaretus. Lineage (NCBI taxonomy): Eukaryota > Metazoa > Chordata > Actinopteri > Salmoniformes > Salmonidae > Coregonus > Coregonus lavaretus. Next base: position 11,870,401 of record NC_140020.1, on the reverse strand, counting down.
AACCCTCCTGTTCTCCACTCATTACCTGTATTAACTGCACCTGTTTGAACTCGTTACCTGTATAAAAGACACCTGTCCACACTCTCAATCAAACAGACTCCAACCTCTCCACAATGGCCAAGACCAGAGAGCTGTGTAAGGACATCAGGGATAAAATTGTAGACCTGCACAAGGCTGGGATGGGCTACAGGACAATAGGCAAGCAGCTTGGTGAGAAGGCAACAACTGTTGGCGCAATTATTAGAAAATGGAAGAAGTTCAAGATGACGGTCAATCACCCTCGGTCTGGGGCTCCATGCAAGATCTCACCTCGTGGGGCATCAATGATCATGAGGAAGGTGAGGGATCAGCCCAGAACTACACGGCAGGACCTGGTTAATGACCTGAAGAGAGCTGGGACCACAGTATCAAAGAAAACCATTAGTAACACACTACGCCGTCATGGATTAAAATCCTGCAGCGCACGCAAGGTCCCCCTGCTCAAGCCAGCGCATGTCCAGGCCCGTCTGAAGTTTGCCAATGACCATCTGGATGATCCAGAGGAGGAATGGGAGAAGGTCATGTGGTCTGATGAGTCAAAAATAGAGCTTTTTGGTCTAAACTCCACTCGCCGTGTTTGGAGGAAGAAGAAGGATGAGTACAACCCCAAGAACACCACCCCAACCGTGAAGTATGGAGGTGGAAACATCATTCTTTGGGGATGCTTTTCTGCAAAGGGGACAGGACGACTGCACCGTATTGAGGGGAGGATGGATGGGGCCATGTATCGCGAGATCTTGGCCAACAACCTCCTTCCCTCAGTAAGAGCATTGAAGATGGGTCGTGGCTGGGTCTTCCAGCATGACAACGACCCGAAACACACAGCCAGGGCAACTAAGGAGTGGCTCCATAAGAAGCATCTCAAGGTCCTGGAGTGGCCTAGCCAGTCTCCAGACCTGAACCCAATAGAAAATCTTTGGAGGAAGCTGAAAGTCTGTATTGCCCAGCGACAGCCCCGAAACCTGAAGGATCTGGAGAAGGTCTGTATGGAGGAGTGGGCCAAAATCCCTGCTGCAGTGTGTGCAAGCCTGGTCAAGACCTACAGGAAACATATGATCTCTGTAATTGCAAACAAAGGTTTCTGTACCAAATATTAAGTTCTGCTTTTCTGATGTATCAAATACTTATGTCATGCAATAAAATGCTAATGAATTACTTAAAAATCATACAATGTGATTTTCTGGATTTTTGTTTTAGATTCCGTCTCTCACAGTTGAAGTGTACCTATGATAAAAATTACAGACCTCTACATGCTTTGTAAGTAGGAAAACCTGCAAAATTGGCAGTGTATCAAATACTTGTTCTCCCCACTGTATTTCAACCAATAAAAACCGAGAACCAGAATCTGATATTTGGATTAAGAACTCAATGTCTAATGGTTTAATAACTCTGATGCATTACATGTATTGTGTGTCTTGCGGTGTCTTAACGATCTTATAAACATTAGAACATTTTGTATCAATTACCCATAGCGGGGCGTTTAAAAAGAGTGCTTTCTCACACATTGCATAAACTAAAAAGCAATATCACATTTACTAATTTGTTGGTTCATTCTGTGTGTGTGTTACTGGAATGTTATTTGTCACATGCGCTGAATACAACCGGTGTAGACCTTACCGTGAAATGCTTACTTACACAGGATTTACTGTCAGGCTCCTACGTTACACATTAGAATCGCATTATTGTCACTTCACAACTGTTGTTGCTGCTGCTATCACTGCTGCCCTCCACTCCAATAGACTCTGTAACTCTGTAACTTATCAAAAGCCCTATTAGTGGCAGCATATACTGTATGCTGTGATACATCGTAAATCCTACAGTGCCTTCAGAAAGTATTCACACCCCTTGAATTTTTTAACATTTTGTTGTGTTACAAATTGGGATTTTTTATTTTTTATCTACACAAAATATCTTGATTAGATAAGTATTCAATACATGTTAGAATTACCTTTGGCAGTGATTACAGCTGTGTCTTTTTGGTTAAGTCTGTAAGAGCTTTCCACACCTGGATTGTACAATATTTGCACATTATTATTTTTTTATCTCTTCAATCTCTGTCAAGTTGGTTGTTTATCATTGCTATACAGCCATTTTTTGAAGTCTTGCCATAGATTTTCAAGCTGATTTAAGTCAAAACTGTAACTAGGCCACTCAAGAACATTCAATGTCGTCTTGGTAAGCAACCCCTGTCACGACTTCCGCCGAGGCTGCCTCCCCTCCTTGTTCGGGCAGTTTTCGGCGTTCAGCGTTCGTCGTCACCGGCTTACTAGCTACTGCCGATCCCATTCTCATCACTCCACTTGTCATGTCTTGTCAATCACACACACCTGGTGCTAATTCCCCTATTTAGTATGTGTATAAGTGTTCCCTCTGTTCCCCTTGTCTTTGTGAGTGATTGTTTCATTGTGAGAGCGAGTAGCTCGGTTGAGTTTTACCTACTGCGCCTGACTCCTTCATTCTCACCTCATCACAGAATCACTCACCCGCTGAATGGAGTCTGCAGGAGAAGACCTGGAGTTGTGGCAAGGGTCCAGAAGCATTCCTCAATGCTGGCCAGCTTGGGTGAAGCGATGGATCGGGTTCTTCAGGTAGTACAACGCCTGGAGAGGAGAGGACCCGATCTATCGAGACCAGCTGGTCAACCGGATCCAGCCACCTACACCCCAGCCCTTGGAGGGATCCAGATATCCCGGCCAACGGCGTTTGATGGGACAGCAGCGTAAGCGATTTCTGCTCCAACTAGAGTTGTATTTCTCCAGCATCAGGCCGGCGCCACTGGAGCGGGAGAAGGTGTCCGTCCTCGTTTCCTGCCTTTGTGGGAGAGCCCTGGAGTGGGCCAACGCGGTGTGGAACGAGGAAAGTGCCGCGTTGGAGGACTATGGGGAGTTTACTTGCCTCTTTCGGGCCGTTTTCGATCACCCGCCTGAGGGTCGAGAGGCGGGCGAACGACTGGTCCATCTGAGGCAGGGGACGAGGACCGCACAGGACTACGCGCTGGAGTTCCGGACGCTGGCAGCGGGGTCCGGGTGGAACGAGCGGGCCCTGATCGACCATTTCCGGTGCCACCTAAGGGAGGATGTCCGACGGGAGCTAGCCTGCCGTGATGCCATGCTATAGTTCTCCCAACTGGTGGACATGGCCATCCGGCTGGACAATCTGCTAGCAGCCAGAGGACGTCCTGGTAGGGGTCTGCCCGTTCCCACTCCGGACGACTCTGACCCCGAGCAGATGGAGCTGGGGGGAGCCGCCGGTCGAGAGAGCGCAGGAGGACAGTGACAGTGCCACTCTGGTGGCACGAAGGGACAATCCACCTCACATCGCAGTCAATGTTCCTTTGGGTCTGGAGGCGGTAGGCAGGGCATCACCCCAGGGAACGAACACTCAAAATTGTTCAGAGCCCTTTGCGGCGCACTGTACCTTATCTATCTCCTTTCCCGATCACCTGGTATTTTCCCAGTGTAAGGCGCTAGTCGATTCAGGCGCAGCTGGGAACTTTATGGACAGGGCATTTGCACACCGTCAAGGCATTTCATTGGTTCCTCTATCCATTCCACTCCCCATCAGAGCACTTGATAGTCGGCCATTAGGGTCCGGGTTGGTTAAGGAGGTTACTGTACCAGTCACCATGATTACACAGGAGACTTGGCTTTGCTTCCTTGGCTTTGCCAACTACTATCTGAGGTTTATTCGGGGCTTTGGCAAGGTCGCAGCTCCCATTACCTCCTTGTTGAAGGGTGGGCCGTCCCGGCGCCACTGGTCTGCTGAGGCTGATTTGGCCTTCAGTAGATTGCGGGGTCTGTTCTCCTCTGCCCCGGTACTGGCTCACCCCGATCCATCACTACCGTTCGTAGTGGAGGTGGATGCGTCCAAGGTAGGGATAGGCGCTGTCTTATCCCAACGCTCGGGCATGCCACCCAAGCTCCGCCCCTGTGTATTATTTTCGAAGGGCGTTGGTGATCGGGAGCTGCTGGCTGTTGTCCGAGCTTTGGCGGTGTGGAGGCATTAGCTCAAAGGGGCGAAACACCCTTTCCTCGTCTGGACAGACCACCGTTGCCTGGAGTACATTCGGGCAGCGAGGAGGCTGAATCCTCGCCAGGCCAGATGGGCCCTTTTCTTCACCCGGTTGGATTTCACACTCTCATATATTTCGGGTACGAAGAACGTGAAGGCAGACACACTGTCTCTGCTGTATGACACAGAGGAGAGGCCCAGAGACAACACCCCCATACTCCCGGCCTCATGCATTGTGGCGCCGGTAGTATGGGCAATGGATGGGGATATAGCGCAGGCATTACGCACAGATCCATCTCCACCACAGTGTCCAGCTGGGCTGCAGTACGTGCCTGCGCTTATCCGTGATCATCTGATCTACTGGGCACACACGTCACCCTCCTCTGGTCATCCAGGCTGAGGCTGATTTGGCCTTCAGTAGATTGCGGGGTCTGTTCTCCTCCGCCCCGGTACTGGCTCACCCCGATCCATCACTACCGTTCGTAGTGGAGGTGGATGCGTCCGAGGTAGGGATAGGCGCTGTCTTATCCCAACGCTCGGGCACGCCACCCAAGCTCCGCCCCTGTGCCTTCTTTTCGAAGAATTTCAGCTTGGCGGAGCAGAACTACAGCGTTGGTGATCGGGAGCTGCTGGTTGTTGTCCAAGCTTTGATGGTGTGGAGGCATTGTCTCGAAGGGGCGAAACACCCTTTCCTCATCTGGACAGACCACCGTAACCTGGAGTACATTCGGGCAGCGAGGAGGCTGAATCCTCGCCAGGCCAGGTGGGCCCTCTTCTTCACCCGGTTTGATTTCACACTCGCATACATTCCGGGTACGAAGAACATGAAGGCAGATGCACTGTCTTGGCTGTATGACACAGAGGAGAGGCCTCATGCATTGTGGCGCCAGTAGTATAGGCGATGGACGCGGATATAGCGCAGGCATTATGCACAGATCCATCTCCACCACAGTGTCCAGCTGGGCTGCAGTACATGCCTGTGCTTATCCGTGATCGTCTGATCTACTGGGCACACACGACACCCTCCTCTGGTCATCCAGGTATCGGTCATACAATGCGCTGCCTGACTGAGAAGTACTGGTGGCCTACCTTGGCTAAGGACGTGAGGGTGTATGTTTCCTCCTGCTCAGTGTGCGCCCAGAGTAAGGCACCTAGGCACCTCCCAGGGGGTAAGCTACAACCTTTACCAGTTCCACAACGACCATGGTCTCACCTTAGTATTGATTTTCTTACTGATCTTCCCCTCTCCCAAGGTAACACCACTATCCTGGTCATTGTGGACCGCTTTTGTTTACTCACATCTTCCGGCACTACGGGGCACCAGAGGATATAGTGTCCACCGCAGGGAGGACCTGGTTTTCGGACCGGGGGATCGGGTCTGGCTCTTGACCCGGAATCTACCCCTCCGCCAGCCCTGCCGGAAGCTGAGCCCGCGGTTTGTGGGGCCGTTTAAAGTCTTGAGGAGGATAAACGAGGTTACATACAGGTTGTTACTCCCCCCTGATTACCGTATTAACCCCTCGTTTCATGTGTCTCTCCTCAGGCCGGTGGTAGCTGGTCTGCTCCAGGAGTCTGAGGTGCGGGAGGTTCCTCCACCTCCTCTGGACATCAAGGGGGCCCCGGCGTACTCGGTCCGTTCCATACTGGATTCGAGGCATCGGGTGGGGGGCCTTCAGTATCTCGTGGAGTGGGAGGGGTACGGTCAGGAGGAACAGTGCTGGGTCCCAAGGAGGGACATCCTCGATATCTCCCTGTTGAGGGATTTCCACCTTCGCCATCCGACTCGCCCTGCTCCGCGTCCTCCTGGCCGTCCCCGAGGCCGGGGTCAGCGCACTGCTGGAGCCACGCGTCAACGGGGGGTTACTGTCACGACTTCTGCCGAGGCTGCCTCCCCTCCTTGTTCGGGCAGGTTTCGGCGTTCATCGTCACCGGCTTACTAGCTACTGCCGATCCCATTCTCATCACTCCACTTGTCATGTCTTATCTTGTCAATCACACACACCTGGTGCTCGTTCCCCTAATTAGTATGTGTATAAGTGTTCCCTCTGTTCCCCTTGTCTTTGTGAGTGATTGTTTCATTGTGAGAGCGAGTAGCTCGGTTGAGCTACTCTTCCATTTGTTATTGCCAAAGTGGAATATTTCCCTTGTGACAGTTTCGTATTGACGCTGGGTGCGTTTTATTTATGTAAACGGAATAAACTCTGGACTTCGGTGTTTTACCTCCTGCGCCTGACTCCTTCATTCACACCTCATCACAACCCCAGTGTATAATTGGCCTTGAGTTTTAGGTTATTGTCCTGCTGAAAGGTGAATTGGTCTCTCAGTGTCTGTTGGAAAGCAGACTGAACCAGGTTTTCCTCTAGGATTTTGCCTGTGCTCAGCTCTATTCCATTTATTTTTATCCCCCCAAAAAACTCCCTAGTCCTTGCCGATGACGAGCATATCCATAACATGATGCAGCCACCACCATGCTTAAAAGTATGAAGAGTGGTACTCAGTGATGTGTTGGATTTGCCCCAAACATAATACTTTGTTTTCAGGACAAAAAGTACATTTCTTAGCCAATTTTTTTGCAGTATTTTTTTTCTATTTTATAATTTTCTTTTGAGTATTTTCTGTTTTTTTTTATATATATTTTTTTATTTTTTTATTTTTTGGGGTAGATCAGCTTAATATTGCAGATAGATTGTAACTTCCATCAATGTAATTGTCTGCATCACTTCCAATCCCCCATGTTTTTTATATATATACATATATATATATATACATACACATGTATTTATTTATCACAGTTTTCCTTAACCAATTATGTTCTTTAATGCAAGGCCGATAGACAAGTTCCTTACTTTCTCCCCCTTCCACTTTCCTGCAATTATTTGGTTGTAATTTTGGGTAGAGCAGACATTTGCATATGTTTTTGTTAGCTGCATGTGCGACATAACTCCACCAGTCCTACCGATGATATCATTTACGAAGATTATACCTTTTTTAAACATTTTGTCAAAAAAAAATGTTTTTGGGTCAATTAGTATATTTGAGTTTAACCACAATATTTGTTGCATTATTTGTTCTGTCGTTTCTGCATGATTCAATTGAAATTGCAACCAACTTTCTATGGCTTGTTTTAGAAATAGTGATATTTGGGAGATGATTTCCTTTTCAAATAACTGAAAGTGAGTGGTTGTAATCTGAATAAAGGGAAAAAGGCCATTCTTGAACATTGGGTGAGACAATCTTACTAATTTGCTAGAGAACCAGTTCGGATTTAAGTATAACTTTTATATGACTGAAGCTTTTAGTGATAGGTCTAATGCTTTAATATTTAATAATTTCTGTCCTCCGAATTCATATTCATTATATAAATAGGCCCGTTTAATTTTGTCTTGCTTGCCGTTCCAAATAAAAATGAATATTGTTTTCTCATATAATTTAAAAAACTGTTCGCTAGGCATAGGCAAGACCATAAGCAAATAGGTAAACTGGGATAATACTAAAGAGTTAATCAGGGTGATTTTTCCACAAATTGACACGTATTTACCTTTCCATGGTAGAAAGATCTAATCTATTTTTGCTAACTTTCTATAAAAATGTATTGAAGTCAGATCATTTATTTCCTTTGGGATATGTATTCTGAGTATATCCACATCACCATCAGACCATTTTATTGGTAAACTACATGGTAATGTAAATATTGTATTTTTTTGTGATCCAATACGTAATATAGTACATTTGTCATAATTTGGTTGTAATCCAGAGAGGTTAGAAAATGTATCTAGATCCTCTATGAGGCTGTGGAGGGATTCTAGTTGTGGATTTAAAAGAAAACATGAATCATCAGCGTACAATGACACCTTTGTTTTTAAGCCCTGGATTTCTAATCCCCTGATATTATTGTTGGATCTGCTTTTAATAGCTAACATCTCGATGGCCACAATAAATAGATATGCTGATAGTGGACAACCTTGTTTCACTCCTCTTGACAGTTTAAAACTTTCTGAGAAATAGTCATTATTTACTATTTTACACATAGGGTTACTATACATGATTTTGACCCATTTTATAAGAGATTCTCCAAAATTGAAATGCTCCAGGCATTTATATATAAACCCCAGTCGTATTTTATCAAATGCCTTTTCGAAGTCTGCTATGAATAGCAGGCCTGGTTTCCCAGATTTTCCATAGTGTTCTATTGTTTCCAATACTTGCCTTATATTATCTCCAATGTATCTTCCATGTAAAAAACCTGTCTGATTAGAATGAATAATATCTGACAATACCTTTTTAATTCTATGCGCTATACATTTTGCTAGAATTTTTGCATCACAACACTGAAGTGTAAGGGGCCTCCAATTTTTTTAATGGAATGGATCTTTATATTTTCCACTTGTATCCTGTTTCAGTAATAATGAGATCAGACCTTCTTCTTGAGTGTCAGATAATCTACCATTTACATAGGAGTGGTTAAAACATGCTAATAACGGTCCTCTTAGTATATCAAAAAAGGTTTGGTATACCTCGACTGGTATGCCATCCAACCCTGGAGTTTTCCCGGACTTAAAGTCTTTAATTGCATCCAGAAGTTCCTCCTCTGTAATTTCACCTTCACATGAGTATTTCTGTATGGCTGTTAATTTTACATTATCAATAGAAAAAAAATCTCTAATTTTTTGCAGTATTACTTTAGTGCCTTATTGTAAACAGGAAGCATGTTTTGTAATAAAAAAAAATCTGTACAGACTTCCTTCTTTTCACTCTGTCATTTAGGTTGGTAATGTGGAGTAACTACAATGTTGTTGATCCATCTACAGTTTCTTCTACCACAGCCATTAAACTCAGTAACTGTTTTAAAATCAGCATTGGCCTCATGGTGAAATTCCTGGGCGGTTTCCTTCCACTTTAGCAACTGAGTTAGGAAGGACGCCTGTATCTTTGTAGTGACTGGGTGTATTGATATACCATCCAAAGTTTAATTAATAACTACACCATGCTCAAAGCGATATTCGGTGTGTTTTTTTTTTTTTTTTTTTTGTTAAATCTACCAATAGGTGCCCTTCTTTGTGAGGCATTGCAAAACCTCCCTGGTCTTTGTGGTTGAATCTGTGCTTGAAATTCACTACTCGACTGAGGGACATTACAGATAATAATATGTGTGGGGTACAGAGATGGTATAATCATTAACAAACCACTGTTATTGCACACAGAATGAGTCCATGCAACTTATTATGTGACTTGTTAAGCAAATGTTTTACTCCTAAACGTATTTAGGCTTGCTATAACGAAGTGGTTGAATACTTATTGAATCAAGACATTTCAGCTTTTAAACATTTCTAAATACAAAATTTCACTTTGTCATTGTGGGGTATTGTGTGTAGATCAGTGGCACAAAATCTCAATTTAATCAATTTTAAATTCAGGCTGTAACACAACAAAATGTGGAAAAAGTCAAGGGGTGTGAATACTTTCTGAAGACACTGTAAATATAACACACAAATCCTGTTGCAGCCTGGTCTCTGTCTATACATCTATATATTGCCTGGTGTTGTGATTGTGCTGTTCCATGGGAGAAAATAGACAAGGTTTTGTCTCCACATTCCAGGGGGATAAGAAAGCACATACAATAGGCAGCAGTGTCCATTGCCGTGGAAACGTGTGGATTATTCAGCCCATCACACTGCAGCTCCTTATCCCATAATGAATGCCTCCATTTCCCTGCTACAACATACAGTATTTGGCACCCAGAGACAAAGCATGTCTCTGTATGGCACCTGTCACTGGGTTTGACTTGCATGTTTTTGTCTCCAGTGACAGCATACTAATTCACAGGCTGACGTGTCTCTTTGTCTGCACAGCGGGAGCCAAACTTGCTGACCTCCATTTATTAATTACCATTCAATAGAACGAGACCGTTTTGCAGGCTGAAGTTGAGAGGGCAGATATACTGTATGCTACAGAACTGACACAACAGGCATTTCCTCTCTGACCATTGTTTAATGAAAAACAGAGCATTCGGAAGATGTAATCCGGATGATTTATGATCTCTTGTTATTCCCATGACCTGTAATCTGGTCTAGTACACTCAACAACTTTCCAAACAAACAAATCTATCCCATACAAAATAATTCCATGCAACAGAATGGTTACAATATGGAAGCCTGAATTCTGGCAGGAAACCAATAAAGTACTAAGAAACAGCTGAAAAGTTGCAAGGCTAACTGCAACCAATGTACGAAAATAAAACAAGCAGTACTGACATGGGAAGTACAGATGGAGGTTGGGCACACAGTGTCCCTACCAGTACTAAGTAGAATGTAATAAAAACTCAACCTAAAGGCATCATTTGTAAATATACAGCAACGGCACAGAGTAGCAGGCAGTCACCGGATTTGCAAGATGTGTTTTTTGTTGTAGTTACACAAGACCACTGTAATTATGATATAACAGTTCGGTTAGAGCCAGGGGCATCTTGGAACAGAAATTTGAGCACAGAGGAAGGCTAACTTGATGGTGGGCTTGGTAGGGATGAACCAGTCCTATACAGTCGAAGGGAAAACACCCTGCTCGAAAGGGAGGAGTGCTGAAGTTTCTCTTGACTGTGGATATAGTGTTTCCTTTGGCTTTTTGTAGTGGATCTGTTCTTATTTCCTCTGCGAGCCACAGAAAGAGAAACAGACACACCCCTATGATAACGCAGCAAAAGTGTCCTGCTGGAAATATAATAATGCCCACTTACTTTATGCAGAGTCTAAATCCTATGCACAAGCACAGGTGTCTTGAATATCTGTCTGCAGCGTCCCTCTGTCCACCTCTCTGGTGTCCATGTCTCCACAGTGACGGGAGATGGATGAGGGCGTTTTCCATTTACAAATCAACACGTGATTTTGTCATTAATCACCCCGCATGGATTTGACAGTAACACTGACATTCCTCTGTTGCTGAAAGTGATCTCCAGTGTGTTTTTCCTGTCAGTTATAAAGACTTACTGGGGCCATGGGGCCTTCTGGGATAGCTAGTGCTCACCTATGACTTCCATCTGTCTTGGACAGGGAGACTGTGACTAATGCCAAACAGAGACCACATCCCACAGTACTGTTCCTTATCTTCCAGGCTGATCTGATGGAGAGCAGTGTGCACAACAAAGAAGAATCAGAGTGAGGTGGTACATACAGTGCCTTGCAGAAGTATTCATCCCCCTTGGCGTTTTTCCTATTTTGTTGCATTACAACCTGTAATTTAAATGGATTTTTATTTGGATTTCATGTAATGGACATACACAAAATAGTCCAAATTGGTGAAGTAAAAACATTTTATTTTTTTTTATAACGGAAAAGTGGTGCGTGCATATGTATTCATTCCCTTTGCTATGAAGCCACTAAATAAGATCTGGTGCAACCAATTACCTTCAGAAGTCACATAATTAGTTAAATAAAGTCCACCTGTGTGCAATCTAAGTGTCACATGATCTCAGTATATATACACCTGTTCTGAAAGGCCCAAGAGTCTGCAACATCACTAAGCAAGGGGCACCACCAAGCAAGCGGCACCATGAAGACCAAGGGCTCTCCAAACAGGTCAGGGACAAAGTTGTGGAGAAGTACAGATCAGGGTTGGGTTATAAAAAATATCAGAAACTTTGACAATCCCACGGAGCACCATTAAATCCATTGTTAAAAAATGGAAAGAATATGGCACCACAACAAACCTGGCAAGAGAGGGCCACCCACCAAAACTCACAGACCAGGCAAGGAGGGCATTAATCAGAGGCAACAAAGACACCAAAGATAACCCTGAAGGAGCTGCAAAGCACAGTGGATATTGGAGTATCTGTCCATATGACCACTTTAAGCCATATACAGTAGGGAAAAAAAGTATTTAGTCAGCCACCAATTGTGCAAGTTCTCCCACTTAAAAAGATGAGAGAGGCCTGTAATTTTCATCATAGGTACACGTCAACTATGACAGAAAATCACATTGTAGGATTTTTAATGAATTTATTTGCAAATTATGGTGGAAAATAAGTATTTGGTCACCTACAAACAAGCAAGGTTTCTGGCTCTCACAGACCTGTAACTTCTTATTTAAGAGGCTCCTCTGTCCTCCACTCGTTACCTGTATTAATGGCACCTGTTTGAACTTGTTATCAGTATAAAAGACACCTGTCCACAACCTCAAACAGTCACACTCCAAACTCCACTATGGCCAAGACCAAAGAGCTGTCAAAGGACACCAGTAACAAAATTGTAGACCTGCACCAGGCTGGGAAAACTGAATCTGCAATAGGTAAGCAGCTTGGTTTGAAGAAATCAACTGTGGGAGCAATTATTAGGAAATGGAAGACATACAAGACCACTGATAATCTCCCTCAATCTGGGGCTCCACGCAAGATCTCACCCCGTGGGGTCAAAATGATCACAAGAACGGTGAGCAAAAATCCCAGAACCACACGGGGGGACCTAGTGAATGACCTGCAGAGAGCTGGGACCAAAGTAACAAAGCCTACCATCAGTAACACACTACGCCGCCAGGGACTCAAATCCTGCAGTGCCAGATGTGTCCCCCTGCTTAAGCCAGTACATGTCCAGGCCCATCTGAAGTTTGCTTGAGTGCATTTGGATGATCCAGAAGAGGATTGGGAGAATGTCATATGGTCAGATGTTACCAAAATAGAACTTTTTGGTAAAAACTCAACTCGTCGTGTTTGGAGGACAAAGAATGCTGAGTTGCATCCAAAGAACACCATACCTACTGTGAAGCATGGGGGTGGAAACATCATGCTTTGGGGCTGTTTTTCTGCAAAGGGACCAGGACGACTGATCCGTGTAAAGGAAAGAATGAATGGGGCCATGTATCGTGAGATATTGAGTGAAAACCTCCTTCCATCAGCAAGGGCATTGAAGATGAAACGTGGCTGGGTCTTTCAGCATGACAATGATCCCAAACACACCTCCCGGGCAACGAAGGAGTGGCTTCGTAAGAAGCATTTCAAGGTCCTGGAGTGGCCTAGCCACATCACTGCTCTAGAGGAGATCTGCATGGAGGTATGGGCCAAAATACCAGCAACAGTGTGTGAAAACCTTGTGAAGACTTACAGAAAACGTTTGACCTGTGTCATTGCCAACAAAGAGTATATAACAAAGTATTGAGAAACTTTTGTTATTGACCAAATACTTATTTTCCACCATAATTTGCAAATAAATTCATAAAAAATCCTACAATGTGATTTTCTGGAGAAAGAAATTCTCATTTTGTCTGTCATAGTTGACGTGTACCTATGATGAAAATTACAGGCCTCTCTCATCTTTTTAAGTGGGAGAACTTGCACAATTGGTGGCTGACTAAATACTTTTTTTCCCCACTGTACTCCACAGAGGTGGGCTTTACGGAAGAGTGGCCAGAAAAAAGCCATTGCTTAAAGAAAAAAATAAGCAAACACGTTTGGTGTTTGCCAAAAGGCATGTGGGAGACTCCCCAAATATATGGAAGAAGGTACTCTGGTCAGATGAGACTAACATTTAGCTTTTTGGCCATCAAGGAAAACGCTATGTCTGGCGCAAACCCAACACTTCTCATCGAGAACACCATCCCCGCAGTGAAGCATGGTGGTGGCAGCATCATGCTCAATCCAATTGAGAATCTGTGGTATGACTTAAAGATTGCTGTACACCAGCGGAACCCATCCAACTTGAAGGAGCTGGAGCAGTTTTGCCTTGAAGAATGGGCAAAAATCCCAGTGGGTAGATGTGCCAAGCATATAGAGACATACCCCAAGAGACTTGCAGCTGTAATTGCTGCAAAAGGGGGGAATATTTATGCACGCTCAAGTTTTCTGTTTTTTTGTTTTATTTCTTGTTAGTTTCACAATCAAAAATATTTTGCATCTTCAAAGTGGTAGGCATGTTGTGTAACTCAAATGATACAACTCCCCCCAAAAAACATTTGAATTCCAGGTTGTAAGCCAACAAAAATGCCAAGGGGGGTGAATACTTTCACAAGCCACTGTAATGCAAATACAGTAACTGTGGTAACATTTGCTGTAGTGTGGCTTATCGGTATATTTAGAACCCGTACATTGAGTATCACATGATTTAAAGCTAAAATCTTTAGTTTCTACATACATTTTTGGACTTATAAATTAATGATATATACAGTTGAAGTCGGATGTTTACATAAACCTTAGCCAAATACATTTAAACTCAGTTTTTCACAATTCCTAGTAAAAGTTCCCTGTCTTAGGTCAGTTAGGATCACCACTTTATTTTAAGAATGTGAAATGTCAGAATAATAGTAGAGAGAATGATTTATTTAAGCTTTTATTTCTTTCATCACATTCCCAGTGGATCAGAAGTTTACATACACTCAATTAGTATTTGGTAGCATTGCCTTGTTTAACTTGGGTCAAACGTTTCGGGTAGCCTTCCACAAGCTTCCCACAATAAGTTGGGTGAATTTTGGCCCATTCCTCCTGACAGAGCTAGTGTAACTGAGTCAGGTTTGTAGGCCACCTAGCTCGCACACACTTTTTCAGTTCTGCCCACACATTTTCTATAGGATTGAGGTCAGGGCTTTGTGATGGCCACTCCAATACGTTGACTTTGTTGTCCTTAAGCCATTTTGCCACAACTTTGGAAGTATGCTTGGGGTCATTGTCCATTTGGAAGATCCATTTGTGACCAAGCTTTAACTTCCTGACTGATGTCTTGAGATGTTGCTTCAATATAACCACATAATTTTCCTTCCTCATGATGCCATCTATTTTGTGAAGTGCACCAGTCCCTCCTGCAGCAAAGCACCCCCACAGCATGATTCTGCCACCCCCGTGCTTCACGGTTGGGATGGTGTTTCCTCGGCTTGCAAGCTACCCCCTTTTTCCTCCAAACATAACGATGGTCATTATGGCCAAACAGTTCTATTTTTGTTTCATCAGACCAGAGGACATTTCTCAAAAAAGTAAGATCTTTGTCCCCATGTGCAGTTGCAAACCATAGTCTGGCTTTTTTATGGCGGTTTTGCACCAAAGTACATTCATCTCTAGGAGACAGAACGCGTCTCCTTCCTGAGTGGTTGTCACGATCGTCTAGGAGTGAAGGAGACCAAAGCGCAGCGCGTTGAACGAACATGACTTTAATTAGAGTAAAGCACGTAAAATACAAAACAAAAGACGACTCGTGAAGTCCACAGTACAACGACTGAAACACGGAACAATAACCCACAACCCCCACAGGAAAACATACAGAAATAAGTATGGCTCCCAATCAGAGATAACGAGCCGACAGCTGACACTCGTTACCTCCGATTGGGAGTCATTGACCAAACCTAGAAAATACAACACTTTGACACCCAACATAGAACAAACCACATAGACTGCACACACCCTGGCTCAACATAATGAGTCCCAGAACCAGGGTGTGACAGTACCCCCCCCTAAAGGCGCGGACTGCGACCGCGCCTCAAAACCCCCAAACAGGGGAGGGCTGGGCGGGCATACCTCCTCGGTGGCGGTTCTGGCTCCGGCCTAGACCACCACCCCACCATCGTCACTACCCGCTTACGTAGGTTCCTCCAAATGACCCCCACCGGTTTAAGGGGCAGCACCGGACTAAGAGGCAGCACCGGACTAAGGGGCAGTACCGGACTAAGGGGCAGCACCAGGATAAGGGGCAGCACCTGACTCAATGGCGGATCCTGGCTGGCTGGCTCTGGCGGATCCTGGCTGGACGGCTCTGGCGGATCCTGGCTGAACGGCTCATGGCTGGCTGAAGGATCTGGCTGCTCATGGCTGGCCGACGGATCTGGCTGCTCATGGCTGGCCGACGGATCTGGCTGCTCATGGCTGGCCGACGGATCTGGCTGCTCATGGCTGGCCGACGGATCTGGCTGCTCATGGCTGGCTGACGGATCTGGCTGCTCATGGCTGGCTGACGGATCTGGCTGCTCCTGGCTGGCCGACGGATCTGGCTGCTCATGGCTGGCCGACGGATCTGGCTGCTCATGGCTGGCCGACGGATCTGGCTGCTCATGGCTGGCTGACGAATCTGGCTGCTCATGGCAGGCTGACGGATCTGGCTGATCCTGTCTGGCGGAAGGCTCTGGCTGATCCTGTCTGGCGGAGAGCTCTAGCGGCTCCGGTCTGGCGGACGGCTCTGAAGGCTCATGGCAGACGGGCGGCTTTGCAGGCTCAGTACAGACGGGCAGTTCAGACGGCGTTGGGCAGACGGACAGTTCAGACGGCGTTGGGCAGACGGGCAGTTCAGACGGCGTTGGGCAGACGGGCAGTTCAGGCGCCGTTGGGCAGACGGGCAGTTCAGACGGCGTTGGGCAGACGGGCAGTTCAGACGGCGTTGGGCAGACGGACAGTTCAGGCCCCGTTGGGCAGACGGCAGACTCTGGCCGTCTGAGGCGCACCGTAGGCCTGGTGCGTGGTGCCGGAACTGGAGGTACCGGGCTGAGGACACGCATCTCAGGGCTAGTGCGGGGAGAAGCAACAGGGCATGCTTGGCCCTGGGGACGCACCGTAGTCTTGGTGCGGGTGGCAGGAACAGGCCGGACCGGGCTGGCGACGCGCACCGTAGACTTGGTGCGGGTGGCAGGAACAGGCCGGACCGGGCTGGCGACGCACACCGTAGACCTGGTGCGGGTGGCAGGAACAGGCCGGACCGGGCTGTGGAGACGGATAGGAGGCCTGGAGCGAACAGCGGACACCACCCGTCCTGGCTGAATGCCTACCTTCACACACTCTGTGTGAGGCATCAGCACAGGACGTACAGGGCGGTGTACCCCTGGCCTGGTGGCCTCCTGGATACTCCCCCTTTTCTCCTCCGTCAGCCCCGTCGTCCATGCCGTGTGCCCCCCCCTAAAAATTTTCTGGGGTTGACACACGACCCTCCGACGATGGCCCTGCTGCCGCCGTTGCTCCTCTCTCGCCAGGGCCTTGATCCTTCCCCAAGGTCCCTTGCCTCCGAGCATGTCCTCCCAGGACCACGATGTGCCCACCTGGGCCATCGCCAGCCTCTCTATCTCCTTGCCCGGTGCCTCCTCCCATGTCCAGTCCCTTTGCTCCTGGACGCGCTGCTTGGTCCTTTTGTGGTGGGTTATTCTGTCACGATCGTCTAGGAGTGAAGGAGACCAAAGCGCAGCGCGTTGAACGAACATGACTTTAATTAGAGTAAAGCACGTAAAATACAAAACAAAAGACGACTCGTGAAGTCCACAGTACAACGACTGAAACACGGAACAATAACCCACAACCCCCACAGGAAAACATACAGAAATAAGTATGGCTCCCAATCAGAGATAACGAGCCGACAGCTGACACTCGTTACCTCCGATTGGGAGTCATTGACCAAACCTAGAAAATACAACACTTTGACACCCAACATAGAACAAACCACATAGACTGCACACACCCTGGCTCAACATAATGAGTCCCAGAACCAGGGTGTGACAGTGGTATGATGGCTGCGTGGTCCCATGGTGTTTATACTTGCGTACTATTGTTTGTACAGATGAACTAGGTACCTTCAGGCATTTGGAAATTGCTCCCAAGGATGAACCAGACTTGTGGAGGTCTACCATTTTTTTTTTTAGGTCTTGGCTGATTTCTTTTGATTTTCCCATGAAGTCAAGCAAAGAGACACTGAGTTTGAAGGTAGGCCTTGAAATACATCCACAGGTACACCCATAATTGACTCAAATGATGTCAATTAGCCTATCATAAGCTTCTAAAGCCATGACATCATTTTCTGGAATTTTTCAAGCTGTTTAAAGGCACTGTCAACTTAGTGTATGTAAACCTCTGACCCACTGGAATTGTGATACAGTGAATTATAAGTGAAATAATCTGTCTGTAAACAATTGTTGGAAAAATTACTTGTGTCATGCACAAAGTAGATGTCCTAACCGACTTGCCAAAACTATAGTTTGTTAACAAGAAATGTGTGGAGTGGTTGAAAAACAAGTTTTAATGACTCCAATATAAGTGTATGTAAACTTCAACTAAGGATTCTAGCTTTAAGTTGGCATTGTGTAAAAGTCTAAAAACGAAAGAGGATTTCCCTTACTGAGACGTACCTGCTTTAAGGTCATTTCACAAGAAGAATCCCCTGAACTTACTAACACGATCAGACAGATAAAGCGATCTACCCCACTGAGATTCTCTCATTAGCAACCCCCTCCTCCTCTTCTCCTCTCCTCTTAAGGGAGTAGAGGATAATGGTACTCAGATGAATTCCTTTCTCTTTCCAAAGCCCCGTCTGATTATTTCCAAAGGATTAAATTATCCTCTGTGATCTCCTACAGATACAGTATATCTGCAAGGGCCCACCAATGCATATAATCTTTAAATGTATGTAATGAGCAGAATTACCATGCTGTCCACACTACCATGACAGAAACGTTTTATAGAGACAAAACGTAGGCCCTATCCTTTAAAACCCTTTAATGTATGGCTAACGAGGGGAATGGCTAGTTCTTATATACCTAATCAATTACATTTACTTAAAACAACTGTGTAACTCTTCACTGAACATGCTACTAAACGTGTCCATTTGAACAGCACTCACCACCTTATGACATCTCTGTGACCCCGACCATGAATCTGTCCTCCTCCACTCCTTCAGCTATACTGTATATCTCCCGTTAGCTATCTGTGTTGCAATGGGATACATGGGAGTCAAGGTCGTCAAATGCACAGAATAAGAGCTACTTGCATACTGTATTTGAAGCTTACCTAATACATCAGACTAGGAAACCTTGCTGGTTACAGTCTGAAACAAATCAATAATAAGATTGGGAAAGTTTCTTCTCACGACCTCTACAAGTCAGAATGTTGAATAGAATTACATTTTAATTTTAGAAAACAATTATTTTCAATCTCCTGATGCATTTGAACGTGATGCACACTATGTAAACAATAGAGTCAGTAGATAGAAAATATAAACCGGAAATGCAAACCGACAGAGCCACGTACAGACCAGCTTCGGGTTAATAACACTTTCCTGTAGATATTTTGTCTCAAATTTCCAACATAAAGGACAAAAACAGGTAGAATAAGATCAAATGAAGTTTATTCAACATTCTGACTTGTAAACGGACTGTTCGCAATTTCTGAATCTATATATTAGAGAAGAGAGTGGAGGCTTCCACACTCAGATTCATAGAGGCTAATTTTAAGCATACATGGCCCACAGAGTATGTTATAGGAGAGGGCATACATGGCCATAAGCAAACAGGAAAACGCTCATCCAGAGGCGGCGCTCCTAGTGGCCGGGGACTTTAATGCAGGGAAACTTACATTTCTACCAGCATGTTAAATGTGGAACCAGAGGGAAACAAACTCTAGACCACCTTTACTCCACACACAGAGACGCATACAAAGCTCTCCCTCGCCCTCCATTTGGCAAATCTGACCATAACTCTATCCTCCTGATTCCTGCTTACAAGCAAAAACTAAAGCAGGAAGCACCAGTGACTCAGTCAATAAAGAAGTGGTCAGATGACGCAGATGATGGGGCGGCAGGTAGCTTAGTGGTTAAGAGCGTTGTGCCAGTAACCGAAAGGTCGCTGGTTCTAATCCCCGAGCCGACTAGGTGAAAAATCTGTCGATGTGCCCTTGAGCAAGGCACTTAACCCTAATTGCTCCTGTAAGTCGCTCTGGATAAGAGCGTCTGCTAAATGACATAAAATAAATAAAAATAAAATAATGCTAAGCTACAGGACTGTTTTGCTAGCACAGACTGGAATATGTTCCGAGATTTTTCAATGGCATTGAGGAGTACACCACATCAGTCACTGGCTTCATCAATAAGTGCATCGATAACGTCGTCCCCACAGTGACCGCACGTACATACCCCAACCAGAAGCCATGGATTACAGGCAACATCCGCACAGAGCTAAAGGGTAGAGCTGCCGCTTTCAAGGAGCGGGACTCTAACCCGGACGTTTATAAGAAATCCCGCTATGCCCTCCTACCAACCATCAAACAGGCAAAGCGTCAATACAGGACTAAGATTGAATCGTACTACACCGGCTCCGACGCTCGTCGGATGTGGCAGAGCTTGCAAACTATTACAGACTACAAAGGGAAGCACAGCCGTGAGCTGCCCAGTGACACAAGCCTACCAGACGAGCTAAATTACTTCTACGCTCGCTTCGAGGCAAGCAACACTGAAGCATGCATGAGAGCATCAGCCGTTCCAGACGACTGTGTGATCACGCTCTCCGTAGCCAATGTGAGTAAGACCTTTAAACAGGTCAACATTCACAAGGCCGCAGGGCCAGACGGATTACCAGGACGTGTATTCCGAGCATGTGCTGACCAACTGGCAAGTGTCTTCACTGATATTTTCAACCTGTCCCTGTAATACCAACATGTTTCAAGCAGACCACCATAGTCCCTGTGCCCAAGAACACTAAGGTAACCTGCCTAAATGACTACCGACCCGTAGCACTCACGTCTGTAGCCATGAAGTGCTGGTCATGGCTCACATCAATACCATTATCCCAGACACCCTAGATCCACTCCAATTTGCATACGGCCCCAACAGATCCACAGATGATGCAATCTCTATTGCACTCCACACTGCCCTTTACCACCTGGACAAAAGGAACACCTACGTGAGAATGATATTCATTGACTACAGCTCAGCGTTCAACACCATAGTGCCCTCAAAGCTCATCACTAAGCTAAGGACCCTGGGACTAAACACCTCCCTCTGCAACTTGATCCTGGACTTCTAGATGGGCCGCCCACAGGTGGTAAGGGTAGGTAACAACACATCTGCGACGCTGATCCTCAACACGGGGGCCCCTCAGGGGTGCGTGCTCAGTCCCCTCCTGTACTCCCTGTTCACCCATGACTGCATGGCCAGGCACGACTCCAACACCATCATTAAGTTTGCCGACAACACAACAGTGTTAGGCCTGATCACCGTCAACGATGAGACAGCCTAAAGGAGGTCAGAGACCTGGCAGTGTGGTGCCAGGATAACAACCTCTCCCTCAACGTGATCAAGACAAAGGAGATGATTATGGACTACAGGAAAAAGAAGAGGACCGAGCATGCCCCCAATCTCATCGACGGGGCTGTAGTGGAGCAGGTTGAGAGCTTCGAGTTCCTTGGTGTCCACATCACCAACAAACTATCATGGTCCAAACACACCAAGACAGTCGTGAAGAGGGCACAACAAAGCCTATTCCCCCTCAGGAGACTGAAAAAATGTGGCATGGGTCCTCAGATCCTCAAAAGGTTCTACAGCTGCACCATCGAGAGCATCCTGACTGGTTGCATCACTGCCTGGTACGGCAACTGCTCTGCCTCCAACCGCAAGGCACTACAGAGGGTAGTGTGAACGGCCCAGTACATCACTGGGGCCAAGCTTTCTGCCATCCAGGACCTCTATACCAGGCGGTGTCAGAAGAAGGCCCTAAAAATGGTCAAAGACTCCAGCCACCCTAGTTATAGACTGCTCTCTCTGCTACCGCACTTCATGCGGTACCGGAGCGCCAAGTCTAGGTCGAAAAGGCTTCTTAACAGCTTCTACCCCCAAGCCATAAGACTCCTGAACAGCTAATCATGGCTACCCAGACTATTTGTATTGCCCCCCCCACCCCACCCCATCCCCCTCTTTTACGCTGCTGCTACTCTGTTTATTATCTATGCATAGTCACTTTAACTCTACCTACATGTACGTATTACCTCAATTACCTCGACTAACCTGTGCCCTCGCACATTGACTCTGTACCGGTACCCCCTGTATATAGCCTCGCTACTGTTATTTTATTGCTCCACTACAGCCACTCCTGCTCTTTAATTATTTTATTTGCTTATTTTGTACTTATCTATTTTTTACTTAACGCTTATTTTTCTTAAAACTGCATTGTTGGTTAAGGGCTTGTAAGTAAGCATTTCACTGTAAGGTAACCTGTTGTATTCGGCACATGTGACAAATAACATTTGATTTGATGTTATAGGAGAGGGCATACATGGCTCACAGAGTATGTTAAAGGAGAGCAGAGCTTACTGTTACATAATGCCCTGGTCCGCAGAGTACATGACAAAAACTATACTCCCACCATAGCCAGATGTGTGTGAAAGCACAGGGCTGCAGCGTGTGTGTCTGTCCAGGAGAGACTGTTGTTTAACACTCCCTTCCCCCAGGTCGAGGCGCAGGCAGCCCCAGGTGCACCCCCCCTCCCCCCATCCAGCCCTCCCCTCTTCGCACCCCACACATCCACCCTTGGGGCTCGAGGGGCCGAGGCCCGATCTGAGTGTGGAACCACTGGCAGAGGTTTGGAAACTAGTGTGGGGTTGGTCCTCTGTGGGCCCGTTCCAGCAGGTGATGCAAGACTGAGCCAGTTCACACCTGCAGCACTGACACTGGCAGACAGGCAATGTCAGAGCTATGCAGTGGGCCACTCTGTTATCCTACAGAACAAGCTCCATTGGCCAATACCATACACAAACAAAAGCATTTCATCCTCATTACACAGCACTGGTGACTTTCAAAATGACTACTACAGTAATAGAGCTCTGAGGGGGAAAATACATATTTACGATAATTTTTCTCCTCTCATACAGGAGTAATAAAGGCCTAGTGCACTAATTTGGTGCGGAAAAAACATTTTCAATTTATTTGATTTTTATATAATTTACTTTTTACTTGTGATTTATAAGGGGGTGCTGCAGCACCCTCAGCACCCCAACTTCCAGTGGCTATGCCAATAACACCCTGCTGGTCTCCGAGGGATACGCCTGGCATATTAGGCATGATGAGGCAGATGGGCACGCTCGCTCTGTGTGCCCGCTCACCTGATCCCTTGTCATGGACGGTTGAGGCACGCCATCGTTATCTGCCAAGTGGCTACTTCTTCTGGGGGTTGTACAGGGAGACCACTCCATTAGAGAGGGAGGAGGGGCAGAGTCGTCACCCCGCGGTTTAGGTAATCACTTGGAGTGCTGCCCATGTCCTGCCACACAACATACAGTGGGGAAAAAATGTATTTAGTCAGCCACCAATTGTGCAAGTTCTCCCACTTAAAAAGATGAGAGAGGCCTGTAATTTTCATCATAGGTACACGTCAACTATGACAGACAAAATGAGGGGAAAAAATCCAGAAAATCACATTGTAGGATTTTTTATGAATTTATTTGCAGATTATGGTGGAAAAAAAGTATTTGGTCAATAACAAAAGTTTCTCAATACTTTGTTATATACCCTTTGTTGGCAATGACACAGGTCAAACGTTTTCTGTAAGTCTTCACAAGGTTTTCACACACTGTTGCTGGTATTTTGGCCCATTCCTCCATGCAGATCTCCTCTAGAGCAGTGATGTTTTGGGGCTGTCGCTGGGCAACACGGACTTTCAACTCCCTCCAAAGATTTTCTATGGGGTTGAGATCTGGAGACTGGCTAGGCCACTCCAGGACCTTGAAATGCTTCTTACGAAGCCACTCCTTTGTTGCCCGGGCGGTGTGTTTGGGATCATTGTCATGCTGAAACACCCAGCCACGTTTCATCTTCAATGCCCTTGCTGATGGAAGGAGGTTTCACTCAAAATCTCACGATACATGGCCCCATTCATTCTTTCCTTTACACGGATCAGTCGTCCTGGTCCCTTTGCAGAAAAAGAGCCCCAAAGCATGATGTTTCCACCCCCATGCTTCACAGTAGGTATGGTGTTCTTTGGATGCAACTCAGCATTATTTGTCCTCCAAACACGACGAGTTGAGTTTTTAGCAAAAAGTTCTATTTTGGTTT
Source organism: Coregonus lavaretus (assembly GCF_964263955.1). Taxonomy (NCBI): domain Eukaryota; kingdom Metazoa; phylum Chordata; class Actinopteri; order Salmoniformes; family Salmonidae; genus Coregonus; species Coregonus lavaretus. Next base: position 11,846,600 of record NC_140020.1, on the reverse strand, counting down.
CATCTGACCATATGACATTCTCCCAATCCTCTTCTGGATCATCCAAATGCACTCTAGCAAACTTCAGACGGGCCTGGACATGTACTCGCTTAAGCAGGGGGACACGTCTGGCACTGCAGGATTTGAGTCCCTGGCGGCGTAGTGTGTTACTGATGGTAGGCTTTGTTACTTTGGTCCCAGCTCTCTGCAGGTCATTCACTAGGTCCCCCCGTGTGGTTCTGGGATTTTTGCTCACCGTTCTTGTGATCATTTTGACCCCACGGGGTGAGATCTTGCGTGGAGCCCCAGATTGAGGGAGATTATCAGTGGTCTTGTATGTCTTCCATTTCCTAATAATTGCTCCCAAAGTTGATTTCTTCAAACCAAGCTGCTTACCTATTGCAGATTCAGTCTTCCCAGCCTGGTGCAGGTCTACAATTTTGTTACTGGTGTCCTTTGACAGCTCTTTGGTCTTGGCCATAGTGGAGTTTGGAGTGTGACTGTTTGAGGTTGTGGACAGGTGTCTTTTATACTGATAACAAGTTCAAACAGGTGCCATTAATACAGGTAACGAGTGGAGGACAGAGGAGCCTCTTAAAGAAGAAGTTACAGGTCTGTGAGAGCCAGAAATCTTGCTTGTTTGTAGGTGAACAAATACTTATTTTCCACCATAATTTGCAAATAAATTCATTAAAAATCCTACAATGTGATTTTCTGTCATAGTTGACGTGTACCTATGATGAAAATTACAGGCCTCTCTCATCTTTTTAAGTGGGAGAACTTGCACAATTGGTGGCTGACTAAATACTTTTTTCCCCCACTGTATCTCTGGGCCTCTGGGACCTACAGAATGATGCCTCTGTGTCTAGGCTGTCATGAGTCATAGACACAGACAAGCCATTTCACTTTTTTGGGAAAGGGGTTGTATGGTTTCATGGTATCTAAAGGTCTAATTTTCTGAAGTCAGGTACCTCAATACTGAACAAATGAATTACCCAAATCAATGAATTGACAATGCTACTTCTGATGCACATCTGACATACTATTGTGGCACATTGTGCGACATATGACATGCTACAATGAGTTTGGTCCGTCATCAACTCACACAGAGAGAGAAAGTCTGGAGATATGGAAATGATGACAAATAGCAGGACTGGCCACACCAATAGGCCTAAGTGCTTATCTGGATCGCAGGTGTGTAATTGTCCATAAGCCATTTCACTATTTCTTACCTTCAAAGTCAAACATATTTATCCAAAGTCCATTATGAGGTTTGCTACAAAAGGGTGACAATATGCTGTATTTGCAGCTTGCTATTATTATATTGAAAATGGCATGGTAATATCCAAACACAGCGGGCATGATACAACTGCAGCATTATTCTAAAGCTGTTGTAGCCAGGCAACACACAGAGGAGATCAATAGGAAACATTGTGAAGCTCCATCTCCACAGTTGGGCATAGGAAAGGAACATCAGAGAGGAACAGCATTATCTATCACTGGTGCTATGACATCAACACCAGGACAGCGTCATCTATTCAATGGCTTCATCCCTCCATCCATCCCTATTAAGGTGTCCACATGCTTTCCATCCAAAACAGTTTGTGCATATATTATGACGACATTTTGTGACGTTCTTGTTTGTTTTGGTCTTCGGCAAGGACTTTTTGGTTGTTCGTGCACACAACATTTTTTATTGAGGCAAGCCAAAGTCGGTAGCCGAAGTCTACGCCCCTTCATCGGTGATTGGTCAACAGTAGGTATTTTTCAATGAAGTGTTTGATGTCTTTCAACTAGAGACTAATCGTTTTCATGCACATTTGTTCACTTGAGAAATACTGGACCAAACATCCTAGTTAGATGTACAATTGTGCTACTAAGATCTCTTCTGCAAAAACGTCAAAATTAATGACATATTTCTTGAGTTATCTTAATTAATTCAGACTATTTTGAGGAAGTGTATACTGGCTACGGCGTCTCAAAATGGACAAACAGTACTATTGCTGCTTTTTTCTCGTTTTTCAAGCGAAGGTCTTTTAAGGAAGCATGCGAGCTAGGTGAGCACACTCGCTAGGCGCCAGCTGAACTGAAGCATTTAGAGGAGAGGGAGAGCAGAGGATTATCTAGTCTACTTGATGTTTTCCTTATCTGCAGGTGTCTTGGCCTTGTCTTATCTTACCACACTGCAGGGTGTCAAACAAAGGCTTAAGGATTGAGACGAAATCAATGCTTCTCTACATGCAGGTGGACTAGATTGTGTGTATCTAAACCAATTTACATTGTTTAACAAAGAAATTTACCATTTAAATAAGACCTCTGCAGCTGCCTGAAACTAATTTATTTAAATAAATACAAATTGTGTTGCGACAGTTATCATAAATGTGTAATATAATACCTACTGTGGATTATACTATTGCAGAGAGAATGTAATGTCTTCAATGGAATCATTGAACACACCCTGGCTGTAATTGTGAATACTTATTGTCCTTTCCACTGGAATGAATTGCCTTTCTTTGTCAGTTATCTAGGCTGTTGAATTCTCCAATTAATGAAAGAGAATGTGTAAGCAAGCCATTACTGTGACTTATAATGTGCTAAAGCCTTGTACTCCGTCAAGCATGGGAGGAGGAAAAAACTTGGCTGGGAGACAATAAAATGTGACCATCGACCAAGATAAGTTTTACTTGACCATAACCAAAGATGACCTCAGGGATATGAGGAATCTTGGCATCTTTTATACTGTAGAGGTCTGAGGCCTCCCCTTTCCTCCTCATTCTCCATGGGCTTGTATAGTGTGTGTGTGTGTGTGTGTGTGTATATGTGTGTGTGTGTGTGTGAGTGTGTGTGTGTGTGTGTCTGAAACAGAACTGTAGGGCAAAAGTTCACTGAGAACAGTGAGGCATTTCTTCAAGAAACGGTTTGGGGCTTTTGACAAAGCAGTGCAGATCACAATCCCAGTTTGCTGAGTCGTTCTCCATCTGCGTCCTTCTTCTTCCTCTGTTTCCTAGTCCGGACCATGTCGAAAGGTGTTGATATGCTCTTCTTTGCAGGGTAATAAATAAGAGCAAATGTACAAAGTCATTGTACAATCTAGAGAGGCTGTGTTCCAGATCGCATTAACACATGTGGCTGTTACGTAATGACATTCCGGCCTTAAACCTTTCTCACTAGCCTGTCACTAAGTGGCTTAACCCCCAGGACAAACAGAGTTAAATGTGAGCCAAAATGTTAATTGGCTCAAATTAGGGCTCAGGAGATAATCTGTTCACAACTGATTTGGAGGAGAGAAACCTAAGCAGCAGAGTCATGGTTATGTTGACCCTGACCTCTGACCTCTGGGGATCTAAGGCCTGCTGCTCACATCACATCAGACTTCCCTGAGGGAAGATACTCTACAACCACTATCACAATTGGGGAATTTAAACTCCTGCATTATTGAGTACACTGAGCATGAATTATGTATCTTCAAATGATATCCGCTGAGAAACGTTGACCTTCCCTTGGATGATGATAGTACAGCCTGTTCACCCAGAGTCATAAGAGGGATGCTTTTACGTTTCAAAAGATAGAGGTAACATGGTCTGATTCCACAGAAAGGAAAAAAACGACATCACTGTTCGAACATAACGTTAATGTAAATGATGAGCAAGAAGGAAAAAGTATTCTGTGTCCAGAAGCAGACTTTGGATGGGAAAGCAGATACGTTTTAATGATTACTCTGTGTCCTCTGGAAGTACACACAGGGATATCCATCAAAAGTCAAACAAATACTAGATCAAGTAGATTTCAGGGACAAATACATGTTAAAAAATAACATTTTGCATAATGACCTTCTAGATATGACACCTTCACAATAGTCATTTTATAATAAGACACCTTATAATAACACAGTGCTGTCACTTCAGAGTGGGAGCTCATCTAAAATGGCTTCTGAAATACGTCCTTCATTGGTTCCTCAGACAACCAGCAGTTTAGTAATCCTGGCTTTACTGCCATTGCTTTATGGTGTGATGCTGCCCGACGGACGTCTGCGTTTACCCAAAGGTCAGACAGCAGGGGTTAACAAGCTCGCTGAAACAATTTTCAAAGGCACCGACAGACATTGGCAATGCAATTAATTTAGCAGGACGCTGCAGGAGCATGCCCTAGTGTCCGCCAGCCCAGCCCCACTCAGCCTAGCCTGGCTCTCAGAGAGAGTTCATTAGCTTAATATCTACAGACATCTGTTTAACGGGCCCGCCATTTACTAAGTCTTACCTAATCACAGTGTTCCCTGGGGAAATCATCCGGAGGAGGTAGCTAGACGGCATCTGACAGTAGCATCCCTTCCATCCACAGGGGATCTCTATTATCGCTCCAATTAAACACCTTATGACCTTATGAAAAGGAGGCAGCTGCTTCTACTGGCATTCTTGTTATTTTGAGGAGTGAACATAGAATGTAGCAAATGTAATGTGCCTCTTCTGCAACCTCATCATCCACACTCAACTTACTCTACCACAGGAGTTTGGTGGCACCTTAATTGGGGAGGACGGGCTGATAGTAATGGCTGGAACGGAATAAATGGAATGGTATCAAACACATCAAACATGTGGTTTCCATGTGTTTGATACCATTCCATTCACTCCATTTTAGCCATTATTATGAGCCGTCCTCCCCTGAGCAGCCTCCTGTGATACTGTATTTGTCATTTAACTGTAACTGCCTCTGGTTCTACCACTGATACTGTAACAAGCAGATTAAGCTCAATAAGTGAGTTCCCCCTCAAGAGCAATGACATTCTACAACTGTCTGGTCTGACAGCAAATCAATTAATGATTTCAGTCACAGAGTGCTTCTGTTGTTACAGGACTGTAAATTAGAGATGGGAGCTCCAGTCAATGTTAATTTAAATGAATCCATCATAATGAGCGAAGACAGAGATTAGCAACAGATGTTTCAGTGTGAAATGTAGACATAAACTATGGCCACCATATTGTAGGGGTCTGTAAGAGACACCGCAAAAATACAACTGGAACGAAGAAAGGAAGCAAAGACATTCTGAAACCCCTCTGTGAATTGTAAAAATAATAATAAAGTTAATGTATTTCATGACAATTCCAGGTGCTTTTAAATTTCTACAGACAGACTGTGGGAGTGTTAAATCCATTAGTATCCCATACCAGCAAAACTCTGATGAGTCAGATAAAGAAATAGAAAATATATCTCCACTCTTTGAATCTGGAATCTCCCTAGGCATGCTGTTGTCAGTTAGAACATAATGAATAAACCAAGTCCATGTTCTGAGTCTGAGCTGAATTCCAAATGTGAAGTCCATCTTTTGTAATGGATACGCTACAGAGCTATGCCTGAAATGTTTTCTCTGTCTCCTTATAAGAAACAGGCCCTGATTCTTAATCCCCTCTCGCACACAACAAGTAGGGAAGGCTTTAGTTTCATTCATCTCATCCAGAAGGGACGCCGACCCTAGTTCCTTCCGAGAGGGGCTTTAACCAGGCTGACACAGATCATAAATCCTGTAGATCTTCAGAGCTCCCATCCAACAAAAACTCCTCCAGCATACACGATGTGGACGCTGATCTCTCCAATTGACTCTAAACTATCTTATTGTATGTTTCAGATGGAGGGATATAGCGCAGTCAGGGGGAGAGATGTTGAAGATGACAGGCTAACCATGGACCTTTTCATTGTGATTGATTAGCAATGTTGGGTGGAACATGTGAAAGTGACTTTGGATTATGGATATGGTCCATGATAAATAGTTGTACTATTCACAGGAGAAAGAAAATGGTTATAACAAGAGCAACCACATTTTATGCATGGCCATGTCCATAACCTTGGTGTTTTTCAATGTTCTGGAACACTTTTTCCCCCTCCAACATTCCAGGCCGTGGAGTAAAAAGGTTCTCTCAGCTAGAGAGCAAAACTATCTACATTTATACAGATTATCTTTTTATTACACAGGCTAAAATAAACGTAGACAAAGAAGCTATTTGTCCACAAGTGGATTATCCATGATCGCTAAATTAGAACCTAAAAGGTATGACTGTTCTTCCTATGTAGAAGAGTCAGCGCTGGCAGCAGTGACATTAATCTAGCCATTTATTGGGATGACTGGAAGGGCAATAAAGGTTTGATATGTTATGTAAATTCTGTGTGGATGGCCATCCCTCACTGAACTCCTCTCATTCTTATTAGAGGCCTATTGTGTGGCGTTTCAGAGAAACCATTAGTGGTTGGCAGGGGTCAGCCGGTGCAGTTAGAAACTGCACGGTTCACTGACTATGAACAGCACTACAGGATTTCTACCATGCTCTGCCAAAGTTAATCTTCTCTCAGAACAAAATTTGATTCCCATCACTCTGTACTTGCAGTCTTCTCTCTTTGAAAAAAGAGAATGGCTTGGGCGTGTGCTGGCTCAGAGGAGAATACCAGAGATGCTGTTGGAATTTCTCTTCTCTATTCTAAGTGGAAACTCAAGAGGTGAGGTGTTGTATTGAAAAACATGGACATGATATTAGGCTTAGGTTACGCCTCTATCACACCGATAACGTCATTGCATTTTGGTACACCAGAAGTACATTCATTTCCAATGGAACGCTGCGTTTGCCTTGCAGCATTGCGTTGCAGAGGCATTTGCAGTGCGTTCTGTGTGGTGCATACGTTGGATTTATCGAATGTATGCATCAAACTGTATGCGTAGACGGCTTGACAGAAATGGTAGCTAGCAGAATGAATGTTGCAGACATATCCAGATGATGCTGCGTACCATTTTGTGCAATGATGCTGTAGGTGTGATCGAGGTGTTAAAGTCCTTCAAGTAGACCCCACAAGTTAAACAGTCATTTGCTGTAGGATAATATTGAACCCAGTATAAACTGATTTAATTTTGTTTTCAGAGACAGAGTGGGACACATATGAAGAATCCAAATTATACGGCATGCACACATAATGTGACCAGTGGGCCCCTAAAGAGAGCTGAAGTTTGAGCACACTTTAACAATGCTCTTGGTGCCCTCACAAATAAATTGTAATATGCCACAAGCATCAACTAGATCTGCTAAGGCATTTGACAGTCATGCACTAACAATGTAACATTGTTTTATCATGCTTAATTGTCTTTTATTCAAAAACGTAATTAACGGGAAGCTTAGTTATTTGAGGAAAAGCGTGTGCATTTCTAGCCAAACCCATTCCCCCAAAATATATATATATATTTATTTCTAGGTTTATTAGACATTTAAACGTGAGTGGTTTAATGGGAATAGAATTGCAAAGTGCCTTTTAAAAGCTGTCCAATTAAATAAAGCATTTGGATCCCTTCAAAGTGACAGATCTTAGCAGTGATATATCATCACATCACACAGATCTAGATAGAGACGAATGAAGCAATGGTTTCAGAGGTTTGTGCTGCGAGTAGGGTTGCAAAATTCCGGGAACTTTCAATAAATTCCCTGGGTTTCCCGAAATCCCGGTTGGAGGGTTCCCGGAATCAGGAGGGGATATGCAGGAAATCTGGAATCCTCCAACAAGGATTTCTAGAAAACCAGGGAATTTATTGAAAGTTCCTGGAATTTTGCAACTGTAGTTGCGACCCACTAGGCAAAAACTGGTTGAATCAATGTTGTTTCCATGTCATTTCAACCCCCAAATCTATTTGATGACGTTGAATCAACGTGGAAAACTAATTGGATTTGCAGAAAGTCCCCAACGTAAGGGCATTTCCTATTTTTGTCACCCAACCTTTAACCTGAATACAATGACATGGTTAAAAAATGTTTTTATTTCACGTTAGTTGACAACTCATCCAAATGTAAATCAAAACTAGATGTTGAACTGACGTGTGCCCAGTGGGGAGGCTTGTTTGCTTTTGCATGGGGCTTGCCATAATGTCAGCGGATCCCCAACTCCCCTCTTCCAACCAAACAGCCCATCCACCACATTACAGGAAGTGACTGTTTTCTGTGGGGAAAGCTGGAATGTAGAGAAAAATAAAACCCCAACTTGAACAGCACATACCAAGACAACTGGGAGAAAAATGTAATGGAAACGCAGCCAACAATATATTTTTCTAGGCAGAGGGTGTAAAAGGGGCTAATCTTTTGGGTAATACCACCCCCTACTCAGCTGGAAAGGAATGTGTCCTTTCACAACTTGAACTGAGGGCTGGCATTGAATCAATAGGGGAAGAAGTCTCTCAGTTCCCAGGTTGTGTGTGTGTGTGTGGGGGGGAGGGGGGGTTCAGAAAATGTGTACAATTCGGAGAAAGCCACTTCAAGGATAATCACATTCTCAATAATGTAGTCTTACAAACAGTGAGTATTCTGTGATGTTCATTAATTCGCCAGTTACATTTTGTTTTGATCTATTTAGCGCCAGCATTTCTAACCACTGGACATTCAAATCTGATTTAATTGAGTAGATTGCCTCACTATGCACTCTTTGACTGGTGTGTCAATCAGGACTATCAGACCAGGAAATATCTTATTTGGAATTAAATTGGGAAACTGTAGACTACAGTACTACCTAGGTTATGCTATTTGATTGCTTTAGGTTCACTTCCAGTTGACCAAATGACAAAGCAGATAGTGATCATTAACCAATCATATCATAACATTAACTGATACTGTCATCACCACATAGTTGAACACAAGAAAAAACGGTGTTATTGTCAATAGTATCTTATCACACTGTGGATACGGTATAAATAAATAATCAATGTGCCCTCGGCATGAAGTTATTTATATCCCATAGCTCAATCATTTAGTGTTATACCCCTCTGAAGGCCCCTATTCATATAGAATTACAGCTTGAGAGAGGAAGTGCATGATTTTGGGCTTTATCACCCAAAATGTCATGCCTTCTCAAATCCATTCAGCCGAGTACAGTAGAGAACATGCCTGCCTATTGCATGGCGGAACCTGGCAACCCAGTAGCCCCGTGCTGGCAGAGAGGGGGCAGATGGGGCGGGTGGTGGAAAAATCTCCTCTGTTGTGCTCCTCCACTCGTCCCCATGCCTTAATTGGCTGGTGTAGTTACAGCCGCAGACCCTGACGTGTAGCAGACATGCAAAGGGAGCTTTTAATAGGCCCTGCTAAAAAAACAGGAGGAACAGCAGCTGAATGTGCAGGAAATGTCCACCACAATCCTCCATACACATCACGCTGCCACCCTTCGTACCAGGGGGGAACCTTTGAAAGACGCTTCTCTCCTGCTGAAATCTCCTCTAACTTTGGCAGTGAGATAACAAAAGGTCTGGTCAGGGGGAAGACCACACTTGGACTTCTACCATTAGCATAGACTAGAGTTCTATGTGTTCAAACGTTGCTAAGGAACTTAAAAAACCTACACTTTCAATGGAATGTGCTGAATTAACTTGCAGGCAGCAACTTCTGCTTTTTTTTTAAAAATCCATTTGCTTGGGAAGGAGACCAGAATGAGACTCTTGGCCACTTGTGAGTAGCAAAGTGGACAGAAAAACAGAAATGTAATTGGCTGAATTGCTTTTGCATTTTCCCTCTATCATCCTTAATAGCACAGTGGTCGGAATCATGCATAACTATGATTATTTTTGTCCATTTCCAAAGGAAAACTTTTTTCATAATTACAGAGGAAGCAGCATTCAAATTTCCATTAGTATTTTGCCTCATGAGTCATGTTACCTCAGTATTCCTATGAATAGAGAACATAGAAATTAACATTATTTCTGTCTAGATGTGGTCATTTAGTGGGTTTAAAATCTCTGACACTCAATGATGTCAATGGCACAAAATATATAGTAGTTTATGAGCACTGGCAAGATACATAGATATGGAAAATAGAATATTACTAAGAAGTGTTAAATAGACAAGGAAATCATGCCTGGAGTATTATCCATAAAGAATGCAGTGCATCTCGAGGGCAGTCATCAGCAGGGGCCATACGAAGCCATATGAACCAAAGTCAGACTGGCATATATTGATTCCTCCTGACAAAGCCACAGATATGCAGACATACTTTCACTTTCTCAGCTCACAAAGGCCATGTTAAGAGCTACTGAGCATTTTGCTCCTGGCAGGACAATAACACCTAGTGTCCCGACAGGCTAGAACAAGGCATCACTTGTGTGTGTGTACGAGTTGCATGTGTTAGTGTCATGCATACGGTCCATGATGTGTGTGCTTGAACGTCATGCTTCCAGACAATACCTCCAGTTTAATGACCTGTGCTGGTGGAAGGGCCATGGATGTCTTCTCAATGCTCATCTCATATGTGAGCCGAGGCTGTGACTGGAACGTGGTCCATATGTGTGCGAGTGCGAGTGCGAGAGCGAGCGAACGAGAGAGAGAGAGAGAGAAGGCTGATAAATGATGTACCAGTACAGTGCCTCAGAACAGAACACGCCATCTGCATGCCAGTGGGAGGGGAGGTGTAAGTACCTGACGACAGACAGGAACCACATTAGATGTGCAGTACAACAGTATGTTGATGGCTGTAGATTCATGATTCGTCTGTTAGCATGGAAATAACTTTGAATTATCAGGGAGCTAATGCGTCCCCTAATTATCAGGGAGCTAATGCGACCACTACAAGTACAGCATGCTAGTTAACTCTAATAATAACAATAACATACAAAAGCACATCCAAGGAAGCCCTCAATATCAAACAGATACCATACACACACACATATACAGTGAGGGAAAAAAGTATTTGATCCCCTGCTGATTTTGTACGGTTGCCCACTGACAAAGACATGATCAGTCTATAATTTTAATGGTAGGTTTATTTGAACAGTGAGAGACAGAATAACAACAAAAAAATCCAGAGAAACGCATGTAAAAAAAAAAATTGAAATTGATTTGCATTTTAATGAGGGAAATAAGTATTTGACCCCTCTGCAAAACATGACTTAGTACTTGGTGGCAAAACCCATGTTGGCAATCACAGAGGTCAGACGTTTCTTGTAGTTGGCCACCAGGTTTGCACACATCTCAGGAGGGATTTTGTCCCACTCCTCTTTGCAGATCTTCTCCAAGTCATTAAGGTTTCGAGGCTGACGTTTGGAAACTCGAACCTTCAGCTCCCTCCACAGATTTTCTATGGGATTAAGGTCTGGAGACTGGCTAGGCCACTCCAGGACCTTAATGTGCTTCTTCTTGAGCCACTCCTTTGTTGCCTTGGCTGTGTGTTTTGGGTCATTGTCATGCACCCATCCACAACCCATTTTCAATGCCCTGGCTGAGGGAAGGAGGTTCTCACCCAAGATTTGACGGTACATGGCCCCGTCCATCGTCCCTTTGATGCGGTGAAGTTGTCCTCTCCCCTTAGCAGAAAAACACCCCCAAAGCATAATGTTTCCACCTCCATGTTTGACGGTGGGGATGGTGTTCTTGGGGTCATAGGCAGCATTCCTCCTCCTCCAAACACGGCGAGTTGAGTTGATGCCAAAGAGCTCGATTTTGGTCTCATCTGACCACAACACTTTCACCCAGTTCTCCTCTGAATCATTCAGATGTTCATTGGCAAACTTCAGATGGGCCTGTATATGTGCTTTCTTGAGCAGGGGGACCTTGCGGGCGCTGCAGGATTTCAGTCCTTCACGGCGTAGTGTGTTACCAATTGTTTTCTTGGTGACTATGGTCCCAGCTGCCTTGAGATCATTGGCAAGATCCTCCCGTGTAGTTCTGGGCTGATTCCTCACCGTTCTCATGATCATTGTAACTCCACGAGGTGAGATCTTGCATGGAGCCCCAGGCCGAGGGAGATTGACAGTTATTTTGTGTTTCTTCCATTTGCGAATAATCGCACCAACTGTTGTCACCTTCTCACCAAGCTGCTTGGCGATGATTTTGTAGCCCATTCCAGCCTTGTGTAGGTCTACAATCTTGTCCCTGACATCCTTGGAGAGTTCTTTGGTCTTGGCCATGGTGGAGAGTTTGGAATCTGATTGATTGATTGCTTCTGTGGACAGGTGTCTTTTATACAGGTAACACACTGAGATTAGGAGCACTCCCTTTAAGAGTGTGCTCCTAATCTCAGCTCGTTACCTGTATAAAAGACACCTGAGAGCCAGAAATCTTTCTGATTGAGAGGGGGTCAAATACTTATTTCCCTCATTAAAATGCAAATCAATTTATAACATTTTTGACATGCGTTTTTCTGGATTTTGTTGTTGTTATTCTGTCTCTCACTGTTCAAATAAACCTACCATTAAAATTATAGACTGATAATTTCTTTGTCAGTGGGCAAACATACAAAATCAGCAGGGGATCAAATACTTTTTTCCCTCACTGTATACAGTACCAGTCAAAAGTTTGGACATGCCTACTCATTCCAGGGTTTTTCTTTATTTTTACTATTTTCTACAATGTAGAATAATAGTGAAGACATCAAAACTATGAAATAACACATATGGAATTATGTAGGAACCAAAAAAGTGTTAAACAAATCAAAATATATTTTAGATTCTTCAAAGTAGCCACCCTTTGCCTTGATGACAGCTTTGCACACTCTGGTGTTCGCACACTGGACGCTCTGGCCGAGGAGTAGGGTGATCCAAGCGTTCTGACCTCAACGGCAGTCAAGCACCCAAGCTAACTAGCTAACGTTGGCTAGCTTGCTCGCTACTTCCAGACACAAATGAGAGAACACCTCACTCTGACCATTTTACTCGCCCTAGCAGAGCTGGTTAGGCTGTTTTCATGTTATCCAGAGCGTTGGTGGCTGTAACTGTGCTGCTGGCAACAACTTAATTACGATTTTTTTTGCAGAGGTTTACTGACACCGGCCATATTCAACGGGTGTTGAGTGTTCGTAAATTATTCTGCACTCCTGCACACTCAGACGAGAGTGCTCTGAAATCGGAGCAAATAGCCAGAATTGTCACGATCGTCAGGGAGAGACCAATGCGCAGCGTTGAAGGTGAACATATTTATTTAATTAATGATCACACGATCAAAACAATAGACGATAACGTGATGTCTACGGTTTAACACAAACCAAATAAGAACAAGAAACCACAAACACAAAGTGAAAGACAGACAGTTAAATATGGCTCCCAATCAGAGACAACCAGCTGACACTCGTTGCCTCTGATTGGGAGTCACTCAGGCCAACATAGAAATACAAACATAGAATTACACACCCTGGCTCAACATAACAGTGTCCCCAGAGCCAGGGCGTGACAGTACCCCCCCCTAAAGGCGCGGACTCCGACCGCGCCAACTAAATACCACAGGGGAGGGACCGGGTGGGCACTCCGCCTAGGCGGCGGATCCGGCTCCGGACCTGATCCCCACTCCCTCTCCAACCCCCCAAAGTACCCCTGGTCCGGTCTGGCCCCGCTGGCCGGAGCTGGACTGCACACTGATGGAGCGGATTGCTCTAGCTCCGGCGTAACGCATCTGACCGGTGCCGGACCAGGCACCAGTGGAACAGGCACGGGCCGTGCCGGACCGACGACGCACACCACTGGCTTGGTGTGGGGAGCAGGAGCGGACCGAGCCGGGCTGACGAAACGCACCACTGACTTGGTGCGGGGAGCAGGAGCGGGCCGGACAGGGCTGACGAAACGCACCACAGACTTGGTGCGGGGAGCAGGAATGGGCCGGACTGGGCTGGCGACGCGCACCACAGACTTGGTGCGGAGAGCAGGAACGGGCCGGACAGGGCTGACGAAACGCACCACAGACTTGGTGCGGGGAGCAGGAATGGGCCGGACTGGGCTGGCGACGCGCACCACAGACTTGGTGCGGAGAGCAGGAACGGGCCGGACAGGGCTGACGAAACGCACCACAGACTTGGTGCGGGGAGCAGGAATGGGCCGGACTGGGCTGGCGACGCGCACCACAGACTTGGTGCGGAGAGCAGGACTGGGCCGGACAGGGCTGACGAAACGCACCACTGACTTGGTGCGGGGAGCAGGAATGGACCGGACCGTACTGGGGACACACACCACTGGCCCTACACCGGGATCTGGAACGGGCCGGACCGGACTGGCAACACACGCCAGTACCTCTCGCCGTGCCTCTACATCCTCCATCCCCTCTTCGACCAGTGGCCCCCGTAACCTGGCGGCCTCCTCTGGCAACCCGCTGGACCGCTCTATCGCGGCCTCCTGCTGGTCCGACGTCGTGAGCCCCCCCCTAAAAATTTTCTGGGAGTCTCTCTTCCCCGTGGGCCAGGCCTCGATAATTCTCGCCCAACTCTCGCTCTTCTGCTTCCAATCTCCGCCATTCAGCTCCTCATTCGGCTTGACCGAGTCGAAGCTCTGCCTCCACTGTTGCCAAGTCCACCCACTCTGCTCCTCACTAGGCTGCTTGGTCCAGTTCTGGTGGTTTCTTCTGTCACGATCGTCAGGGAGAGACCAATGCGCAGCGTTGAAGGTGAACATATTTATTTAATTAATGATCACACGATCAAAACAACAGACGATAACGTGATGTCTACGGTTTAACACAAACCAAATAAGAACAAGAAACCACAAACACAAAGTGAAAGACAGACAGTTAAATATGGCTCCCAATCAGAGACAACCAGCTGACACTCGTTGCCTCTGATTGGGAGTCACTCAGGCCAACATAGAAATACAAACATAGAATTACACACCCTGGCTCAACATAACAGTGTCCCCAGAGCCAGGGCGTGACAAGAATTAACAATGTCCATTGAGAACGCACAACAACTATACCACTTAGCCAAGAATGACGTGAATAATCAAGTCAATAAACTTTGGGTAGTTAGTTAGATTATAGTTAATATACTGCCTGGAAAGTTCGATGTATTAGTAGCCAACTAACGTTAGGTAACTAACAGTAGCTAACATACCGGTACATACTGCTGTAATGCTATGCGGTTCGTAAGGATAGTGCAGCTAACAAATTGTCAGCCAACATAACGTGTAACGTAACTATTTAGAAAAGCCATTACTTTATTACATTGCTCAACATTTTCTAACATTTGTTATAATTAGTTAAAGCAATGAATTTGTATCCGCTGTCGTCAGACTTCGGCTGCATATTTTTTTGCAATTTTCTTCAAATCTGAAAACTTTGTGAATTATGGGCCCTAAAATTGCATTATGGGCCCTAAAAACACAGAAATAGTGTCCACTGCTTGTATACTTTGTATTTTGGCTAATTTAGTATGACTTCCGGGAACTTTTGGCATACTAACTATATCCATACTATGACCAATAAGCATACTACATACTCAATTTACGTCACAAATAGTATGGTTAGTGTGGTTAGAATGAGTATTCGAACACAGCTGCAGTCGTACACGTCGATCCAGAACATTCGAAACATGCTCAATGGGTGACATGTCTGGTGAGTATGCAGGCCATGGAAAAACAGGGACATTTTCAGCTTCCAGGAATTGTGTTCAGATCCTTGCGACATGGGGCCGTGCATTATCATGCTGAAACACGAGGTGATGGCGGCAAATGAATGGCACGACAATGGGCTTCAGGATCTCGTCACGGTATCTCTGTGCATTCAAATTGCCATAGATAAAATGCAATTGTGTTCATTGTCCATAGCTTATGCCTGCCCATACCATAACCCCACCGCCACCATTGGGCACTCTGTTCACAACATTGACATCAGAAAAACGCTCGCCAACAAGACGCTATACACGTGGTCTGCAGTTGTGAGGCCGGCTTATGGAGGCATTGGAAGCGGCTTATGGTAGAGAAATGAACGTTCAATTCTCTGGCAACAGCTCTAGTGAACATTCCTGCAGTCAGCATGCCAAATCTGTGGCACAAGGTGCACCTGTTTAATGATCATGCTGTTTAATCAGCTTCTTGATATGCCACACCTGTCAGGTGGATGGATTATCTTGGCAAAGGAGAAATGCTCACTAACCGGGACATTTGTGCACAGAATTTGAGAGAAATATAATTTTTGTGCTTATGGAACATTTCTGGGATATTTTATTTCAGCTCATGAAACATGGGACCAACACTTTACATGTTGCTTTTATATTTTTGTCCAGTGTATATAGTGAACTCGTACATATTGTAAATACGTAAATAGAATGCACTATTTCAGAACATGCAGGCATGCAAGGGCCAAGTCAATATCAGACTGGCAAAAATGGACATTCATGAACTCCCTCTATCTGCAAGCGTAGCTAATGTCATAACACCTTATTGACATTGACTTGAACCAACCAATAGTAATACATCAACATTGAATACATATTTATTTAAATAAAACCACCAGTTGGGGAACGGCAGGGTTCAACACCTACTACCTCTATGTTGACGCACCTGCCACATACAGGGTGTCTACTAAGCTATATGAAATTGTTTTAAGAAGGTTATACCAAGGATCATTTAGCTATTTGATTTTGAATTTGAAGTATATTTAAAATATATATATATGAGAGTCTCATCTTTCCATAGAGGGGTAGTTTGTAGGCCAAAGCATTCGGATGATACAGACGAGTTTGTGAGAAGAAATGTTCAGGATGTCTCATGGTCTGACAAACACCGCTCTAGTTCTGTCACCTTTCACCGCAGATGCGGATGCGGTGGATTGAGACGCATCTAATGGAAAAAAACGGATCTCTCTAGCTTAAACTGACACATTTGTATGGGGATTTTTTTATCATGCTAATTAGATTTCCATGGGGGCGTGGACATCAACCTTTTATTAAACATTATTTAACGACTAACACTACTTTAGCATCTCATCATAAAGACGCTATTCCGGGTTCATACTCAACACAACACATGGCAACCTGAGACATCACCGACTCTCCCTCCAATGCAACTCTAGGAGGTCACCTGACCTCCTAGACCAATGGCCTGTCAACCCTCATTCCCGAGCCTGATGAGAGCACGGGACCATAATCAGGGCCGTCATCATCGGGAGACGTCATTAGACACGCATGGCTGGACCTCTACACACTGGCTCTCAAGCCTCGGTAACAACTGCTGCTTTGCTATATGACCTCATGATCCCAGGCCCCAGGAGCACTAAGCACATTAGCACGGCCACACTAAAACCACTGGCTCACTCTTCGCCACCGCCAGTCCTCAGCCTCTACCTCCAGCCTCCACCCCTAGTCCTCAGACTCTATCTCCAGCGCTCAGCCTCTACCTCCAGCCCTCAGTCTCTACATCCAGCCCTCAGCCTCCACCCTCCACCTCCAGCTCTCAAACCCTACCTCCAGCCTTCCACTCCTTATCCTCCAGCCCCTCGACTAGAATTAAAATAATTAGTGTATGGGGACTGACTAAGAAGTCTGGCCAGCCACCTCTTTCTGCGCCCAGGCATCACAGACAGACAGACAGGGTAGACAGACACACACAGAGAGAGAGAGAGAGAGAGAGAGAGAGAGAGAGAGAGAGAGAGAGAGAGAGAGAGAGAGAGAGAGAGAGAGAGAGAGAGAGAGAGAGAGAGAGAGAGAGAGAGAGAGAGAGAGAGAGAGAGAGAGAGAGAGAGGACTTGAGGGAGTACAAAGGGACTTGTGAAGTGAGACTATCATCATTATGGCTATGTGTTTTTATGCATATTAGCAGTCAGAACTTCTCTGAGAAGAAGCACGTTGCCTTGAACAAGGCAACTGTATTTTTGGCGAGCTAGTGAAATGCAGAGGTGCTTACTGTAACTGGCAGATGATCGAACATTAAAGGTCCAATGCAGCTGTTTTTATCACAATATCAAATAATTTCTGGGTAACAATTAGGTACCTTACTGTGATTGTCTTAAATTAAAATGGTCAGAAATAAACAAAAATAGCGTAGCAAAGAGCAATTTCTCAAACAATTATTTTGCTAGGACTGTCTGGGAGTGGTCTAAGTGTGTCACGCCCTGACTCAAGGGACTCATATATGTTGAGTCAGGGTGTGTATGTTCTATGTTGTATATTTCTAGGTTGATGTTCTAGTATGTCTATTTCTATGTTGGCCGGTGTGGTTCCCAATCAGAGGCAGCTGTCGCTCGTTGTCTCTGATTGGGGACCATACTTAGGCAGCCTTTTGGCACTAGTTAGTTGTGGGATCTTGTTCCGTGTGAGGTATGTTGTTTGTCTACCTTGGACTTCACGTTTCGTTTCATTTGTTGTTTTGTCGTGGTGTTTATTCAATATAAATAAACATGTATGCATATCACGCTGCGCCTTGGTCCGTCCCGTCTGTATACGATCGTGACAGAAGATCCCACCAGACCTGGACCAAGCAGTGTGCCGAGGAGGAGCAGAGAGGATGGACTTGGCAGGAGATGAGAGAGGAGCTGGCAAGAAAGAGGGAGGCCCTGATCACGGTGGAGAGACAATCCCCCCCCAAAAAAATTTGGGGGGCACACGGTGTGGACGACGAGGCAGCAGGAGGCCGCGACAGGGCGGTTCCGCTGGT
Organism: Coregonus lavaretus; assembly: GCF_964263955.1. Classification (NCBI taxonomy): domain Eukaryota; kingdom Metazoa; phylum Chordata; class Actinopteri; order Salmoniformes; family Salmonidae; genus Coregonus; species Coregonus lavaretus. The sequence goes on along the minus strand of NC_140020.1, from coordinate 11,828,278 downwards.
TAGTAGAGGAGGCCACCAGATTAGGGGGGCCATTGGTTCAGAGGGAGCAAAAGGAAAGTGTAGAGGCACGGCGAGAGGAGCTGGTTAGGCAGCAGAAGGAGCGGGGGTTAATGAAGGAACCCAGTCCCGCTCCTCGCACCAATCAAGTGGTGCGTGTCGCCAGTCCGGTCCGGCCCGTTCCTGCTCCCCGCACTAAGCCAGTGGTGCGTGTTCCCAGTACGGCCCGACCCGTTCCTGCTCCCCGCACTAAGCCAGTGGTGCGTTTTCCCAGTACGGCCCGACCCGTTCTTGCCCCTCGCACCAAGCCAGTGGTGCGCGTCGCCAGCCCGGCCCGGCCAGTTCCTGCTCCCCGCACCAGGCCAGTGGTGCGCGTCGCCAGTCCGGTACGGCCCATTCCTGCTCCCCGCACCAAGCCAGTGGTGCGCGTCGCCAGCCCGGTCCGGTCCGTTCCTGCTCCCCGCACCAAGCCAGTGGTGCGTGTCCAGTCCGGCACGGCCCGTGCCTGTTCCACCGGTGCCTGGTCCGGCACCGGTCAGCTGCTCCACTCCGGAGCCAGAGCAATCCGCTCCACTGGTGCCTGATCCAGCTCCGGTTAGCTGCTCCACTCCGGAGCCAGAGCAATCCGCTCCACCGGGGTCCAGTCCAGCTCCGGTCAGCGGATCCACTCCGGAGCCAGAGCAGTCCGCTCCACCGGTGCTTAGTTCAGCTCCGGTCAGCTGCTCCACTCCGAAGCCAGAGCAATCCGCTCCACCGGGGTCCAGTCCAGCTCCGGTCAGCGGCTCCACTCCGGAGCCAGAGCAGTCCGCTCCACCGGTGCCTGATCCAGCTCCGGTCAGCGGCTCCACTCCGGAGCCAGAGCAGTTCGATCCACCATCGTCGGGTCCAGCTCCAGTCAGCGGTTCCAGTCCAGACCCAGACGTCAGCCCCTCTCCAGGTTCGGGGTCTCCCACACCAGGGTCCAGACAGGGCTTGGTCCTTCGTGGGAGGAAGGAGGAAGGAGAGGGGAAGCAGCGCGCCGAGGTCCAGACCAGACCAGGGGCGCAACAGGGAGGTGGAGAGTAAGTGGTGGTCACGCCCGGAGCCGGATCCGCCTCCGAGGCGGAATGCCCACCCGGCCCCTACTTATGTTTATTTGGCGCGGTCGGAGTCCGCACCTTTGGGGGGGGGGGGGGGGGGGGGGGGTACTGTCACGCCCTGACTCAAGGGACTCGTATATGTTGAGTCAGGGTGTGTATGTTCTATGTTGTATATTTCTAGGTTGATGTTCTAGTATGTCTATTTCTATGTTGGCCGGTGTGGTTCCCAATCAGAGGCAGCTGTCGCTCGTTGTCTCTGATTGGAGACCATACTTAGGCAGCCTTTTGGCACTAGTTAGTTGTGGGATCTTGTTCCGTGTGAGGTATGTTGTTTGTCTACCTTGGACTTGACGTTTCATTTGTTGTTTTGTCGTGGTGTTTATTCAATATAAATAAACATGTATGCATATCACGCTGCGCCTTGGTCCTTCCCGTCTGTATACGATCGTGACAAAGTGGGGAGTGGAAAACTGAAAACGATCTGTTATTGGCACAGAGGTTTGGAACTCTCTTTCTTCTTTTTATATACAGTGAGGGAAAAAAGTATTTGATCCCCTGCTGATTTTGAACGTTTGCCCACTGACAAAGACATGATCAGTCTATAATTTTAATGGTAGGTTTATTTGAACAGTGAGAGACAGAATAACAACAAAAAAATCCAGAAAAAACGCATGTAAAAAAAAATATTAATTGATTTGCATTTTAATTAGGGAAATAAGTATTTGACCCCTCTGCAAAACATGACTTAGTACTTGGTGGCAAAAGCATTGTTGGCAATCACAGAGGTCAGACGTTTGTTGTAGTTGGCTACCAGGTTTGCACACATCTCAGGAGGGATTTTGTTCCACTCCTCTTTGCAGATCTTCTCCAAGTCATTAAGGTTTTGAGGCTGACGTTTGGCAACTCGAACCTTCAGCTCCCTCCACAGATTTTCTATGGGATTAAGGTCTGGAGACTGGCTAGGCCACTCCATGACCTTAATGTGCTTCTTCTTGAGCCACTCCTTTGTTGCCTTGGCCATGTGTTTTGGGTCATTGTCATGCTGGAATACCCATCAACGACCCATTTTCAATGCCCTGGCTGATGGAAGGAGGTTCTCACCCAAAATTTGACGGTACATAGCCCCGTCCATCGTCTCTTTGATGCTGTGAAGTTGTCCTGTCCCCTTAGCAGAAAAACACCCCCAAAGCATAATGTTTTCACCTCCAAGTTTGACGGTGGGGATGGTGTTCTTGGGGTCATAGGCAGCATTCCTCCTCCTCTAAACACGGCGAGTTGAGTTGATGCCAAAGAGCTCCATTTTGGTCTCATCTGACCACAACACTTTCACCCAGTTCTCCTCTGAATCATTCAGATGTTCATTGGCAAACTTCAGACGGGCCTGTATATGTGCTTTCTTGAGCAGGGGGACCTTGCAGGCGCTGCTGGATTTCAGTCCTTCACGGCGTAGTGTGTTACCAATTGTTTTCTTGGTGACTATGGTCCCAGCTGCCTTGAGATCATTGACAAGATCCTCCCGTGTAGTTCTGGGCTGATTCCTCACCGTTCTCATGATCATTGCAACTCCACGAGGTGAGATCTTGCATGGAGCCCCAGGCCGAGGGAGATTGACAGTTCTTTTGTGTTTCTTCCATTTGCGAATAATCGCACCAACTGTTGTCACCTTCTCACCAAGCTGCTTGGCGATGGTCTTGTAGCCCATTCCATCCTTGTGTAGGTCTACTATCTTGTCCCTGACATCCTTGGAGAGCTCTTTGGTCTTGGCCATGGTGGAGAGTTTGGAATCTGATTGATTGATTGCTTCTGTGGACAGGTGTCTTTTATACAGGTAACAAGCTGAGATTAGGAGCACTCCCTTTAAGAGTGTGCTCCTAATATCAGCTCGTTACCTGTATAAAAGACACCTGGGAGCCAGAAATCTTTCTGATTGAGAGGGGGTCAAATACTTATTTCCCTCATTAAAATGCATATCAATTCATAACATTTTTGACATGCGTTTTTCTGGATTTTTTGGTTGTTATTCTGTCTCTCACTGTTCAAATAAACCTACCATTCAAATTATAGACTGATCATTTCTTTGTCAGTGGCAAACGTACAAAATCAGCAGGGGATCAAATACTTTTTTCCCTCACTGTATATATATATATATTTTTTTTTTTACATATACATACATACATACATACATACACACACACATCCTTTTTTAAATTATATTTCCCTTCATTACTTTCCAACCCCACCACCCCTTCCCCAATTGGAGTAAACTAGTGAACAACAACGCTTAGGCCTCTACTTCCAGCCCATACATACTATCTAAATTTTATGGACACAGTCAAATTCTACAATAATTATATTTTGTTTGTTTTTACTCCTGAACTTCCTCTGATCATTTTCATGATGTCCATCTGGTTTGCTTCTATATACCATATTTTTCTAACTGTGCTCTTTCACAAAAGCTCTCAACCTATAACCTATATACTTATTATGGACACAGTATGCTTTACATTAGTTATCTTGTTGTTATTAGTTGTTGTTATTAGTCCCATCCTTCAGCTCCATTCAACACCTCCCATCTATCTCTTAACACCATCCATATTGGATTTCTATTTGCCATATATTTTTCAACTGTACTGTGATGTTTTACAAAAGTTCTGAACCTTTCTATTCTCATTGTTTCTACAGATCGTAAATTGAAAATAAACATTTTTGCTAAAAGTATTATTATATTATTGATTGATTGACTATGACTTTTCAGATCACCCAGTAGTGCTATCTGCAGGGTTAGCTCCAGGTAAATATTGCAATCCTTTAGCCATTCCTGGACCTGTGTCCAAAAACAAGCTACAAATGGACAGTACCAAAACAAATGATCTAATGATTCTGTCTCTTCGCAGCAAAATCTGCAGAGCTGGGAAGATTGTATCCCCCATATAAATAACATTCTATTGGTAGCAAGAATTTTATATAAATAATTTAAATTGAAAAATTTTAAGTTTTTGCGTATCAATTCATAAACACTATGCCATGGAATCGGTAAGTCAAAAATCTCTTCCCAACTATTTTACAATCTATATGGGACTGCTGTCAATCCTTTGATCCTTAAATGAAACTGGTATACTTTTTTATTTATCTAAATTTTCTTTAACCAATTATATTATTTAATGCAAGGCCTCTTTCTTATTGGTCTATTAATTAATTCATCACCTGGTGATGTCACCAGGCAGGCCAAAACTCCATCCCACCAAAACAGGCTGAAATTTAAGGCAATTTTTTCAAACAGCTCTAAAAAAACAAAAAACACTAAAAGGGCATTATCATAATTTTCACAATTTCACAGTATTATTCCAACCTCATAGTGTGGCATAGTGGCAGCCGTTCTTACTCTGCAGGGAATTCATATAACAGCAGAGCAGAGCACCTTCTGCTCGGGGTATTCAGAGCCAACCTGTTAATCATAAGCCACGTTTGTAAGTTGGCGCTGGCTGGCCCCTGAAACAGTGCACTGTTTCGTAATACAATGATGATTGTCATGTATTTCCTTGTTAGACTATTTTTCTTGAGGTGAGCAATCAGTTGTAAACCAATAAAGGATCTGTATGTGTTTGATTGTGTGTTGTGAAAAGCAATAATCGAGATATTTCTCCCTGTTATCTACATTGATTGCCTTTTCATCTTGGAGAGGAAGTTGACATGAGTAATAAATAATTGTATGGCCTTGAAACAAAGATCCGATGGAAAACAGAACAGAAAGAGTGACTGTGATCATCTCATTTATCTATTCTATATCTCAATAAATAGGCTATATCCAGTTACAACTGGGATGCTGCTGAACAGTGATCTTCAAGGAGAGACAATTACTATATTAAGCTAATCACATTTTTCACCATTGTTGGAAGACCTTTCCACTGTATCTTTCAGGTCTAGCGCTGTAAATATGTATAGCTCACATTGGTCTTTGATGAATTGTTATTCTTGGACAGAAAATGTGCAATAATAAAATTAGATGGGAATGAACTTTAAATATTGATGTTTGTTGACAGTCTTTGTCATCTCAGCACAACCCTGGTGTTTACTGGTAGTCCAATTCTGAAACTGCCTAAAAAGGTCAATTTTAGAGGAAGCGCTTCTATCACAGTTCCCTTTTCTCGTTCCAATGCGTCATCTGGGTTCTGCAGACAGCAAACAGCTCTGAGTTATCAGAAGCTCACAGACAGACAGACTCATAATAACACTGATTTGTTGCTACAGTAGGTGGTAATTTCACCAATGCTTCAATCATTTCAGGACTCCCAGTGACAACAACAAGAGTTATGGCATTGCACTAAGTGTTCACGTGTTCATACAGTTCTGTAGGTGTGAGAAGTTTGGAGAAGACTTTCCTGTTCATCCACTGTAAGTCTAACTGCAGGGGCTGGTGGTGGGTTGGTCTCCAGCTGTGCTCCATACAGCATAATGAGAGGTAATTACTCTGTACGACAAGTGAACATTACGTCCCATGACACAACGCCAGAAACCGAACCAGCACCCAGCCTGTTTACTTTGGGAGAGGAGAGCGTTTCCCAGTGATTCATGACCTCAGACAGATCTCTTCCCACAGCCCAGGACCTCTTATCTCGGCACAGTTAGTTCATCTGGGAAACCCATCCTATATCATCAATAGAGACTAAGAGTTATAGTTATGAGTAGGAACATAGCTAAGTTCCACTAAAATCAAGTATTAAGATTCCAACTGCTTTAACACTCCCATATCGTATCATTGGATCTGTCCCATATCATAACCTATATTTTCTTTAGACAAACAGCAGAGTAGATTGTGGACAGTTTCTGCCAGCACTCTCTGTTTGTTCAACCGTTTACCCTGAAGAGTAACAAAATAAATATCACTCATTCTTAACTCCCTTGTTGAGTTAATAAAATGGCTGCATGCACGTCAAACAGTTGGACATCTGATAGTGTCTACTAGAAAACATTTATTGGTTAGCGCAGCTGATTGCAATGTCGCTGTTTAAGATTTAAATACAAACCTTTAAAGTGCTTTGGGGACTTATCATTTTTGTTTAAATATTTTCAGAAAACATTCTTGGCCTCATTGGCTTCAAGACTTCCATCACGGCCAAGAGAGAAAAAGATCTGACGCAATGTTCTCAAGATAAGTCTAGCGAAGCTAGCTAAACAAAACAAACTAAGAGGGTGTTTCGAGTGGGGCAATATGAATACCCAAATTAAGTGTAAGTGAAATGGTAGGGCCAGCAGTTACATCACATTAATTTTGGTGTGTGTCTTAAACATTAGGTAACTCCTATTAACTTGAATGCCATATAGTCCCTTTCCTTGGTGGCAGTTGTCTCATCTTTTTCCAAGACAAACCCTGTTGGCATATTTTGAATTAACGATTTTATTAAGTAGCTTATCTTAATCCACTCAACATATCCTATGGTGTGACTCGTGTATTTATCTGCTGTTAAGCTCAGGCACATATCAGCTTAGCCGGGGATTGTACATGACATGGTGTTCTTAACTGGAGACCTGAACTTTGACCTTTTAGCCTGACACTGCAAAAAGATACTGTTTGTTCAGTCATGTGTAAAACTCCATTCAGACTAATGAGATGACACAAGGAGCAAGTCATGTATGATCAGTGACTGCACAATACTGTACGGGTCTAGAACGCTAAAGAAGCAATGCTGTCTGGAATGTGATGATCATTGCTAGACATTCAGTTCATGCCGTTAGAATTTCTCTGTACATTTCTCCTGCATGCTCTGCATAGATGACCAGGTTGATTGTTAACTAATAAACAACGTGATAACAGGCAAAATAGTTATATAATACACTAAATGTCACGGTTTCGGCCGAGGCTGCTCCTTCTCCTTGTTCGGGCAGGCTTCGGCGGTCGTCGTCTCCGGAGTACTAGCTGCCACCGTTCTTTGTTTTCGATGTTTGTTTGGTTTGGTCTGTTTGGTACACCTGTTCTCGTTTAGTGTTGATTATGTGTCCTTTAAGTTCTCGTTGTTTCTGTCATGTGTTTGTGTGTAGTTGTTCTTTTGTCAGCTGGAGCAGTCAGTACATTTTTCTCTATTTGTTTTGTTTATAGAGAGTCCGCACTTGTTGTGCGCGTTTGTTGCATTTTGCTCGTTTACGCAGTGTGCGTAATTTTCTCGTGCCTCCGGCTCTGTTTTTGTAGCCGTGTCATTTTGTCTTGACTAAAGACTTTTGGACTAAGCCTCTGTGTCCTGCGATTGATTCCTACACCACATCCACGCCTTCTGACAGAACTACACACCTTTCATGGAATCAGCAGCAGCGACCGAGTCATGGGAGGAGCGCGTCCGCGGACAGGATGACAGGATAGCCCAAATCACAACCGCTCTGCAGGGAGTGATGAATACCCTGCATCGACTGGAGACCAGTTGGGTACCCGCACCTCCTCCTACCTTACCACCATCACCGGTCAGTCCGTTCGTCCAAGCTCCGGAACCCAGTGGGATTCGGCTCTCGCTCCCGAGGGCGTATGATGGCACCGCTGCCGGGTGTCAGGGTTTTCTCGTACAAGTAGAACTCTACCTAGCCACCGTACACCCGGCGCCCTCGGGACATGAGAGCCTTTCCGCCCTCATCTCCTGTCTCACCGGCAAGGCGTTGTAATGGGCCAACGCCGAATGGAGGAGGATAGGCGCCGCGACGATCACCTATGCGGAGTTCTCCCGTCGCTTCAGGGCTGTGTTCGACCATTCACCTGAGGGGAAAGCGGCGGGAGAGCGTCTATTCTACCTCCGACAGGGGAGGAGGAGCGCCCAGGAGTTTGCACTGGAGTTCCGGACTCTAGCGGAAGATGCAGGGTGGAATGAGCGGGCCCTCATAGACCACTTCCGATGCAGCCTACGGGAGGACGTCCGTCGTGAGTTGGCTTGCAGGGACACCACCCTTACGTTTGACCAGTTGGTGGACATGGCCATTCGTCTCGACACCCTGCTGGCTACCCGCGGACGTCCTGAGTGGGGGTCGTCCATTCCACCCTCCAGCACCTCCGAGCCGAGTCCTATGGAGCTCGGGGGTGCTGGCGCTAGAGAGGAGAGGAGAAGGAGTCCGAAGGGGGCCACCCCCTGTACCAACTGTGGCCGTGGAGGACACACTGCGGCTAGGTGCTGGGGGGGTCTCCAAGGGGACGAGACGGCAGGCCACGCACTGGGGAGTCCTTCCAGGTGAGTAGGCGCCCCACTTACCCAGAGCTCTCTGTTGTGCACCTAACCATATCTGTTTGTTTTCCACAGGTTGCACCTCGTTCCCAGCATAAGGCGCTAGTAGATTCAGGCGCAGCCGGGAATTTTGTAGATCGGAAATTTTGTGTAGAGTTAGGGATTCCTCTCCTTCCTGTCAAAGATCCTTTCCCTGTACATGCTCTAGATAGCCGTCCGTTGGGATCGGGGTTGATTAGGGAGGTCACAGCGCCACTTAGGATGGGGACGCAGGAGGGTCATGAGGAGACTATTCAGCTATATCTTATTGACTCTCCTGCGTATCCGGTGGTGCTGGGGCTTCCCTGGTTGATGACCCATAATCCCTCTATTTCGTGGCAACAGAGGGCTCTTAAGGAGTGGTCTGCCCAGTGTGTGGGGCGATGTCTGGGTGTTTCCGTGGGGGCGACCTCGGTGGAGAGTCCAAACCAAGTGCCCGCAATGCACATTCCCCCCGAGTATGAGGATTTAGCACTTGTGTTTAGCAAGGCGAGGGCGACGCAATTGCCACCACATAGACAGGGGGATTGTGCGATAGACCTCCAGGTAGGAGCTGCGCTTCCGCGGAGCCATGTGTATCCTTTGTCTCAAGAGGAGAAGAGAGCTATGGAGACTTATATAGCCGAGTCTCTGAGACAGGGATACATACGGCCCTCCACTTCCCCTGCGTCCTCGAGCTTCTTTTTTGTGAAGAAAAAAGATGGGGGTTTGCGCCCGTGTATTGATTACCGCAGTCTCAATCAGATTACTGTGAAATACAGTTATCCACTCCCTCTGATTGCGACTATGACGGAGTCATTACACGGAGCGCGGTTCTTCACAAAGTTGGACCTCAGGAGCGCCTACAACTTGGGTGCGCATTAGGGAGGGAGACGAATGGAAGACAGCATTTAGTACCACCTTGGGTCATTACGAGTATCTCGTCATGCCATACGGGTTAATGAATGCTCCTTCAGTCTTCCAATCCTTCGTAGATGAGATCTTCCGGGATATGCAGGGGCAAGGAGTGGTCGTGTACATTGACGACATTCTGGTGTACTCTTCTACCCGAGCCGAGCATGTAGCCCTGGTGCGCCGAGTGTTGAGGAGGTTGTTGGAGCATGACCTATATGTCAAGGCAGAGAAATGTCTGTTTTTCCAGGAGTCTGTCTCCTTTTTGGGTTATCAGTTGTCTGCGTCAGGGGTGAAGATGGAGGTTGACCGAGTGTCTGCCGTGCGTAATTGGCAAACCCCAACCACCGTTAAAGAGGTGCAGCGGTTCTTGGGCTTTGCGAATTACTACAGGAGGTTTATCCGGGGTTTTGGACAGGTGGCAGCTCCCATAACGTCCCTTCTTAAGGGGGGTCCGGTGCGCTTACAGTGGTCTGCTGAAGCTGATAGGGCTTTTGGGAGACTGAAGGACCTGTTTGCTTCGGCTCCGGTGCTGGCGCATCCGGATCCCGCGCTACCATTCCAGGTCGAGGTGGATGCGTCTGAGGCCGGTATAGGGGCCTTGCTCTCGCAACGGTCTGGCACGCCACCTAAACTCCGTCCCTGTGCTTTTTACTCTAAAAAGCTCAGCCCGGCGGAGCGAAATTATGACGTAGGGGACAGGGAGCTGCTAGCCGTGGTACAGGCCCTAAAGGTGTGGAGGCATTGGCTTGAGGGGGCTCAACACCCTTTCCTAATTTTGACTGACCACCGGAACCTGGAGTACATCCGGGCAGCTAGGAGACTGAACCCTCGCCAGGCTCGGTGGAACATGTTTCTGGCCCGGTTCGTATTTAAGATCACGTACATCCCTGGGTCCCAGAACGGTAAGGCAGACGCCCTGTCCCGGCGGTATGACACAGAGGAGAGGTCCGTTGAGCCCACACCCATACTACCGCCGTCTTGTCTGGTGGCACCGGTGGTGTGGGAAGTCGACTCCGAGATCGAGCGGGCGTTGCGTACCGATCCTAGTCCTCCCCAGTGTCCTGTGGGTCGGACGTACGTTCCGTTCGAGGTTCGGGATCGACTTATTTATTGGGCTCACACGTCACCCTCCTCTGGACATCCAGGTATTGGCCGGACAGTGCACTGCCTTAGCACTAAATACTGGTGGCCAACGTTAGCCAGGGATGTGAGGGTTTATGTTTCCTCCTGCTCGGTGTGTGCCCAGTGTAAGGCACCCAGACACCTGCCCCGGGGTAAGTTACAACCCCTGCCCGTTCCACTACGACCCTGGTCTCACCTCTCGGTGGATTTTGTTACAGACCTTCCCCCCTCCCAGGGGAATACCACCATCCTGGTCGTTGTGGATCGGTTCTCGAAGGCCTGTCGTCTCCTTCCCATGCCGGGGCTCCCTACTGCCCTACGGACCGCTGAGGCTCTATTCACTCACGTCTTCCGGCATTACGGGGTACCCGAGGATATAGTGTCTGATCGAGGCCCCCAGTTTACCTCTCGAGTCTGGAGAGCGTTCATGGAGCGCTTGGGGGTCTCGGTGAGCCTTACCTCGGGGTACCACCCGGAGAGCAATGGGCAGGTCGAACGGGTAAACCAGGATGTGGGTAGGTTTCTGAGGTCGTATTGCCAGGGCCGGCCGGAGGAGTGGGCGAGGTATGTTCCCTGGGCCGAGATGGCACAGAACTCTCTTCGCCACTCCTCCACCAAACTAACTCCTTTCCAATGTGTATTAGGGTACCAACCGGCTCTGGCACCTTGGCATCAGAGCCAGATCGAGGCCCCTGCGGTGGATGAGTGGGTGCGGCGCTCGGAGGAGACGTGGAACGCTGCACACGTCCATCTGCAGCGGGCCATCCGTCGACACAAGGCGAGCGCCGATCTCCACCGCAGTGAGGGACCGGTGTACGCACCGGGAGATCGAGTCTGGCTCTCGACCAGAAACCTGCCCCTCCGCCTGCCCTGCCGGAAGCTGGGTAGGCGGTTTGTGGGGCCTTTTAAAGTCCTGAGGAGGTTGAACGAGGTGTTACAGGTTACAACTACCTATTGATTATAAGAATATTAACCCCTCGTTCCATGTGTCTCTCCTCAGGCTGGTGGTAGCTGGTCCACTCCAGGACTGTGAGATAGGAGAGACTCCTCCGCCCCCGCTGGACATCGAGGGGGCTCCGGTGTACACAGTTCGGTCCATCCTGTATTCGAGACGTCGGATGGGGGGTCTCCAATATCTCGTGGAGTGGGAGGGGTACGGTCCGGAGGAGCGGTGCTGGGTGCCGAGGAGAGACATCTTAGACCCGTCTCTTCTGACTGAGTTCCATCGTGGTCATCCCACGCGCCCTGCTCCGCGTCCTCCTGGTCGTCCCCGAGGCCGGGGTCGGCGCACGGCTGGAGCCGCGCGTCAAGGGGGGGGGTACTGTCACGGTTTCGGCCGAGGCTGCTCCTTCTCCTTGTTCGGGCAGGCTTCGGCGGTCGTCATCTCCGGAGTACTAGCTGCCACCGTTCTTTGTTTTCGATGTTTGTTTGGTTTGGTCTGTTTGGTACACCTGTTCTCGTTTAGTGTTGATTATGTGTCCTTTAAGTTCTCGTTGTTTCTGTCATGTGTTTGTGTGTAGTTGTTCTTTTGTCAGCTGGAGCGGTCAGTACATTTTTCTCTATTTGTTTTGTTTATAGAGAGTCCGCACTTGTTGTGCGCGTTTGTTGCATTTTGCTCGTTTACGCAGTGTGCGTAATTTTCTCGTGCCTCCGGCTCTGTTTTTGTAGCCGTGTCATTTTGTCTTGACTAAAGACTTTTGGACTAAGCCTCTGTGTCCTGCGATTGATTCCTACACCACATCCACGCCTTCTGACACTAAAGGCAATAATAAAATATACAAAAAATTAAGTCCACATATTTTAATAAAACTAATTTTGTCTGAGCAATTTCTGTAATCCTTCCTGCAGTTAAACAGCATTGCACTACACTCTGTATTCTTTTAATCACTGCCGCCGTAATTATTTCAAATCCCATCATCATTACAACACATAGATAATACATTCGTTACTCTGTTAATGAAACACTGTTTTCTTCCACGATGTTACGATCATTCAATTCACCAAGGCCACTCTGGACCTCTTAGCCTGAGGAGAGGGAAGTACTCTCTCTGTATAAGCACGGCCATGGAATAGCCAAACACTACAGACCTCCAGACATAAAACTAATGTTGTTTACTTCCCAAAAATAATAGTTTGAAGCTGAAAACCCCTGTGGGACTAAACGGATCAGGTTTAGTTGCTGTGTTCCAGAGCGGTCTTTATTTTAGAGCCTGTCAATCTCAGCTAATGACATGACCAATGAATCACTTGGCTGTGAATGGAAAGCCAATGGCTTTTTAAATGTCTCAGAGTGCTGGAGCACTGAGCTGTAAGGATGGATAGAGAGAGACAGATAGACTGCTTGAAGGGAGACGGTCAGTAACTACTGAAGTTTTAGTTTGAATACCCAATAAGTTGTAAGATGCTAGGACACGTTTTGGGACATGCTCCAATAGCTGTTGTAGATCATTGCAAAGACAATATCATGCTTACCTGCACTGATATTGGTACATACAATGACAGTGAAATTAATTGTGTTTCAATATCATTTACCAACCTGATGAAAAACAACACTCATTTAAAGATCAAGCCCTACCAACAGGTGTACCCACGCTGCACCTGGCTCAAGCAGATACTGGACACTAATCTGAGCAGAGCCTGGGAGGGAGACTGGATCCATGTGAAGAGTTCCTCAGACTCCTGCTTTAAACATTAGCAGGTCACGGTGTGTCTTCCTCCTCACCTGCTCTCTTTTCTCACACGATTAGGAACAGCAGCAGCTCCAATATCACTCTGTTAATTGGAGTGGCTTTAAATGGATGACATCAGGACCCAGGCATCCTGGTACAGATTAAAAGGGTCAAAGAGATACAGACAGTGTCCACTGGGGTACTGCCCAGTTGTTCCTCCCTGCATGGTAATGGTTACCTACACATCTATGTGACAAGATATGATTGTGGATTTTTTCGCTCTGATTTGGTCCATGTCCCAGTAACCAACTGACCGTCTTTGAGAAATGCGCCGCTAGCTATAAATATCTTAGGGAATTAGGTAGGCTATAGCATATTGAGGTTTGATCATTGTTAAAGTATGATATTGTAATGACCCAGCTGGGTCATAAAGTAAAAGAGAGACGGGCACCAGGTGTACAGGCAGAACACAGGTTTATTCCTGAATGGGCTATTGTTCAGGCCACAGCCCACGCCGCTAAACCTCGAACATACACAAATATAACATGTCAAGTCAAGGGTCCCAAAACAGAAGAGAGAGAGATGAGACCGTAACCCCTATTTAAGCATTCCAAAACCCAGCGGGATTACCCATCATACCCCCCCAACCTTTCCATCTGTCCTGGCATATTTAACCCCTGCTAGCACCCATGAGAACGATAACACACCCACGAACACAGAACACAATACCGGGTCGTTACATAGCCCCCCCCTTTCTAAACCCTAGCCCCTAGGGTTACAAAACAAAATCCTTAAAACGACCCGGAGGTCGCATCAGTCTCTTGTGCCTCCCCTTGACTCTCACTGGTGGACCCCTAGAACACTCATCTGCCCCAATGTCATTTCCAGCGCCCTCCGAAGAGGCAGCCCCCGTTCCAGGCTCAGGTTGCGCTAGAGTCTCCTCGCTAGACTGTCCCCGTGTGCTCACATCAGAGTCCTCACTTCCATTCCCTACCGTTTTCCTCCCTCTGTAGGGCGCCAATCGGTCCCGGTGGGCCACCACCTTCCTGCTCCGTGGGGGAACCTCCACCCGGTACGTCACCTCCCCCACTCTCTCTATCACCAGGCATGGCCCCACCCAGGCACTGTCCAGCTTTGGGCACCGCCCCTTCTGTGGTCCTCTGTAGCTCAGCTGGTAGAGCACGGCGCTTGAAACGCCAAGGTAGTGGGTTCGATCCCCGGGACCACCCATACACAAAAAAATGTATGCACGCATGACTGTAAGTCGCTTTGGATAAAAGCGTCTGCTAAATGGCATATTATTATTATTTATTATTATTCTTGCGCGTGGGGTTGTGAAGCCACACGCGATCTCCCGCTCCAAAGTGCCTCCCCCTAGCGCGTGAGTCATAGTGGTGCTTTTGGCGCATTCCTGCGTTCTCGAGTTGCTCTCTTGCGAAGGTGTGAGCCGCTTCTAACCGGTTCTGCAGACGACGAACATAGTTCGGGCCAGGCAAAACCCCGTCGTCGTTATCAGGAGGGTGGCCAAACATCAGTTCGGCTGGGGTGCGCAACTCACGACCTAACATTAGTAGCGCTGGGGAGCACGCAGTCGATTCTTGAACAGCCGACCTACATGCCATAAGAATAAACGGTAAGTGGGTGTCCCAATCTCTCTGGTGTTTTGAGGTAATGATAGCCAGCTGTTGTGCTAATGTTCTGTTAAATCTTTCCACCAGCCCATCACTCTGGGGGTGAAGCGGAGTAGTGCGCGTCTTCTCCGCGCCTAACCGTCTACACAACTCTGAGAACACCCGTGACTCAAAGTTTCTCCCCTGGTCGCTGTGTATAGACTGTGGCACCCCAAACCGACTGATTATTCCCCCTACCAACGCATCAGCTACTGTTTCTGCCTCCTGGTCTGGGAGAGCGTAAGCCTCTGGCCACTTGGTGAAGTAGTCCATAGCAGTTAGAATCCACCTGTTACCGCTGTCTGTGGTTGGAAACGGTCCAACTATGTCTACCCCCAGTCTCTCCATGGGCTCCCCTACTGGGAATTGTTGTAGGAGGGCGTGTGACTGACCTGGAGGTCCTTTCTTAGCAGCACACTCGTCGCACTGCCTGCAAAAGTCCTCCACATCCCTCCTGTGCCTGGCCCAATAGAAGCCTTTACGTACGCGCTTTAACGTTTTGGAGACCCCAAAATGCCCTGCGCCTACTCCCCCGTGAATCTGCTGTAACACGCTCCCTTTCAGCCTTTTGGGAACCACTACCTGCCACGTAATTTCTCCAGTAGCTGGCTTTTTCCACCCCCTCTAGAGCACTCCCTCAACCACTCTAAGGACTGAGAATTTAGCCCAGAGTCCTTTGGTGACTGGTGATAGAGGGGCTACTTCCCCCCACGGCGGTCGTCTTCTCTCTTCCACCCACCCCAGCACAGGACGCAGCTCTGCGTCCTCCTCCTGGCGACGCCTCCACTCCCCGACGTCCACAGCCTCAAGCTCCCGGCACTCTGTCACCCTCAGCTGACTCACCGTGGCGGTGACTCCCTCCTCCATGCACAGTTCCCTCTCTCGCTCCACCCGTTTGGCGCAGTACCCACAGCCGTCCTCAGCACACGGGCGGCGGGACAAGGCGTCTGCATTGCTGTGGCGAAGGCCGGCCCTGTGCTCCACCTGGAAGTCATAGGGTTGCAGCTCCTCCAACCAGCGGGCGATCTGACCCTCTGGCTCCTTGAAGGAGAGAAGCCACTGCAGGGCGGAGTGATCCGTCCGCACCACAAACAGCAGGCCCCCCAGGTAGTACTTGAAATGGCGTACTGCTGCCACGACAGCCAAAAGCTCCCTCCTTGTCACGCAGTAGCGTTTTACAGCCTTATCAAAAGTTCTGCTGTAATAAGCTACTACGTGCTCCCCGTCAGAACCACGCTGAGCCAGCACAGCCCCCAAGCCCTCATTGCTTGCGTCGGTGTCCAGGATAAACGGACGGTTCGGGTCTGGTGAGGACAGGACAGGGGCCTCCACCAGGGCACGTTTGAGGGCCTCAAACGCCCGCTGGTGCTCTTCGGTCCACTGAAAAACAGTGTCCTTCTTGAGAAGGTGGTTCAAAGGAGCTGCTATCCCCGCAAACCCTTTCACAAACCTACGATAGTAGGATGCCAGACCCAGGAAGCTCTTAACCTCTTTTTTCCCCCTTGGAATTGGCCACCCCCTCACAGCCTCCACTTTGTCTGGCATCGTGCTGATGCCCTCACCACCCAGCTGATGACCCAGGAACGCCACCTCCCTTTGCATGAAATGGCACTTTTCCGGGTGTAATTTTAGCCCCGCCCCCGAGATCCTCTCCAGCACTCGCCTAAGTGCCCCCAGTGCCCCCTCAAACGATGTGCCGTGCACCAATATGTCGTCTAGGTACACGACACACTCGTCTCTCGGAACCCCCGCCAGCACTCTGTCCATGAGCCTCTCAAAGGTGGCAGGAGCATTACAAAGCCCGAAGCACAGCACCTTGAACTGCCAATGGCCCCTATCCGTGGAGAAGGCAGTTTTTTCACGTGCCCCAGGCGAGAGGGGCACCTGCCAGTAGCCACTGTGCAGATCAAGGGAAGAGAACCACGAGGACCCTCTGACCTGGTCTAGCGACACATCGATCCTCGGTATGGGGTAAGAGTCTTTAGTGGTGACAGAATTTAGGCCCCTGTAGTCCGCACAAAACCTAAGTTTACCCCCTTTCTTAGGCACCATGACGACCGGCGCGGACCATGGGCTATCTGATGGCTCAATGAAATCAGCCCGCAACATGTCAGCAATAGCTGTGGCTGCTGCTTCCCTCTTGGCAAGGGGAATGCGACGGGTCCGAATTTTAATGGGTTGGTTGTCCCCAGTGTCGATGTCGTGCTGAACCAGGTGCATTTGCCCTACCTCATCTTCCCCCCAAGCGAAGCTATCTTTAAAGTCAAACAGCAGCTGCTTTAACTGTCTCTGTTGTCTCTCATCCAGACCTTGACAGTTTTTCAGCCACACAGCCTCAACGGCGTCGATAACTTCCTCCTTCCCCCCGTCGGGCTGATGGGGTGAAGGAGCCAGTGTGTTTTGGGCTACTGGGATGCCTGTGCTTGCACCATTATGGGGAGTGAAGGTCGTTGCCGCCGGAGACAGCTGCTGGGATGGCACAACAACCAAGGGAGCAGCCGGGACGACCAGTGGAGTTTCGGCAAGCTTGGAGGAAGACGGAGGGACAGCCCTGCCCCCTGCTGGCCCTCCCGAAGGCGACATTCCCACTGTGGGCCCCCCCGACAGCCTCAAAGTGCCCGAAGCTAAGTCCAACTGAGCCCCACAGTTTTTCAAAAAGTCCATTCCCAGTATACAGGGGTCCTGTACCGCTGCTACCCACACCGGACACCCCACAGTTCTCCCCCCCCCACAGTCACAGACAACCGACACTTCCCTAACATGGGGGCTAGCTCCCCCGTGACAGTCCGTAGCTGGACAAGGGTCGGCTCCACCCGCACCCCAACAGGTAGTATGTCTGTTCGGGGGTGGAGGGGTGGGCCCGCGCTGCCCCCTGCGCGAGAACCCGCTGTCGTTTCCCTGGTGATGGGAGAATCTGCCACACTCCCGCTGAATGTGGCCAGGCTGGCCACAACCCCAGCAGACAATGGGAGTTGAGCTGACACTGCGATGTTGTCTGGAGCCCCTCTCAATGACAAGCGAAGCGGTCTTGACTAACCCGCCCAACTCGTCGACCCACTCTGGTTTGGTGACCCCCGGCACCCCGGCCGCCGCTGCTCTCACCTCTGGTTGACTGGCAACCTCCACTCTCACTCCCTCACCCCAGATCAGCTCCCTCTTCCTGGCTATCTCCACTGCAGCCCGCAGAGATGCTGGGTCCGACATCTGAACATGCTTACCCAGTTCGGTGGGGGAGAGCGCTCTAATAAAACTGTCCCGTGCCAGCTCGTCTTGCACCCCAATCGGCATAGTTGCATAAGCCCGCCTGGTCAGGCTCAGAATATCACTTGCCAATGCCTTTAATGATTCCCCCTGAAGTCTCTTTTTGTTACTCAGTTCAATCCGCAGCATGTTGGGCTGTGCATCGCTTCCGAAACGGCCCCCCAATGCCTCCACTAGCGCACCATAGTCACCCCTCTTGTCCGGGGCTAACGTTAGCAGGCATTCCGACGCCTCCTCTGCCAGGCTCAGAGCAAGCTGTAACCCTTTCGTCTCGTCAGACCATCTCCTGGCTCTAGCCAACAACTCGAATTGAGTGAAAAAAACTTCCCATTTACCTTGTCCATTGAACTTTGGAAGTTTAGCCGCTACCGTGGCTAATGGCAATAGGGCGCTGCCATCTCTGTTTACATAAGGAGGCCCAGCCATTTCCGCACGCGGTGACGTCGATATCTCCGTCGACGTGACGTCTGTTCTGGTCGAGCGGTTTGAAGGAAAACCCGCCCGTTCTGCCATCTTGCTGACTGACAATTTAACTTCCGCCATGTGGCTCTCCAGCTCTTCTACAGCCGTCATCGCCTGACCCTCCCGACCGGGTACACCCGAGCCCACAACGGACACTTTGTCCGACTCTTCCTTAATTTTCCGCCTCGCCCCGATCATCATGACCGTAGATGCGAGTCACGCTAAAGCTAACCACGGCCTATACTGAAACAGCTAACTCGCCTAATCTCGAACTATCCCGTCGTTCGAAAGCACTTCTGACACCAATGTAATGACCCAGCTGGGTCATAAAGTAAAAGAGAGACGGGCACCAGGTGTACAGGCAGAACACAGGTTTATTCCTGAATGGGCTATTGTTCAGGCCACAGGCCACGCCGCTAAACCTCGAACATACACAAATATAACATGTCAAGTCAAGGGTCCCAAAACAGAAGAGAGAGAGATGAGACCGTAACCCCTATTTAAGCATTCCAAAACCCCGCGGGATTACCCATCATACCCCCCCAACCTTTCCCTCTGTCCTGGCATATTTAACCCCTGCTAGCACCCATGAGAACGATAACACACCCACGAACACAGAACACAATACCGGGTCGTTACAATATGTTACAGCACTTTTTGGAGATGAGTCAAGTATTTGGGTTACGTTTCAAATTCCGTGTTTGAAACTGCTGGAGTGTGTGTGTGTGTGTGTGTGTGTGTGTGTGTGTGTGTGTGTGTGTGTGTGTATGTGTGAAATCAAGCTGTAAAGTTTTTATAGCAGAGGTTAGTAACCCTACTCACTCCCAATAGAGGAGTCACTAAAAAACAAATAATACTTAGCCCCTTTCACGCACCACAGCAGGGGTGGAAGGACAAATCTGCCAACTCCAGAAGCCCGCCACAAACAAAAGACTAGTTTAAAGGAACTCTGATGTTGGGTGTTGCTGCAGCTCTTGTTTACCTTGTATCCCTCTGTGTGTCTGAGGCCTGGTGGAGATCACAAGAGGAAAATGGCAGGGTCCAAAACAACCCTATTCACATCGTTTCAGGAAGAAAGACCAACCATCTGCCAAATGCCTCCTCACATTCACACTGCACCATTGAAGCTATTGATAATGCAGGACAAAACTGCAAAATGCAGGAGTCACGATGACAGCAACCTGAATGTCAAGTAGTGTGCTGCTATTGTTTTATGGTTTTATGTGTCTAATCCTTGTGTGTGTGTGTGTGTGTGTGTATTCCTACATATTAAGGGAATGAAAGAGAGAGTGGAAGCATTTACACCTACTTTAACATGTTTGTATTATATGCAAACTAGTGTTTGCTGGGGAAGTACCACTGGAATGTGGCTCTCTGTCGTCAGAGGCAGGGAAAAAGCACAACCAATGATTACTTTTTAAATATATTTTTTAACATTTTAGTAATTTACCAGACGCTCTTATCCAGAGTGACTTATAGTAGAGATTGCATACATTTTCATACTGGTCCCCCGTAAGAATTGAACCCACAACCCTGGCGTTGCAAGCGCCATGCTCTACCAACTGAGCCACACGGGTCCCATGACAACAAGCTTCAACACTTTCTTTAAAATTTAGACAGATGCAGAAACAACTCAGGAATCACGCTGAAAATAACTCTGTTCAATGTTTTCATACTGCCTTCTGTGGCAGTTGGGCTGTAATCCAATGTGACACGGTCCTATTTAGTTAAAATCATTCAAATGGAAAGAACTGAGCTTTGGCAAAGCCCAAACCAAACGATGAGCTCATCTATACAGTTCCTCTGTCTATTGAAGCCAGTTCATTCAAGCAGTGCCACTGGTCCCTTTAACAACAATACATGGACTACCTAAAAAAGAAAACTTTACCCACACAAAGGGGGGTGAGAGTAACAGAATGGGTCCTACAACTTTCCCGGCCGCCTGGCATTTTTTGGTCTTCTGGGCACCAGCGACTGTGGCACTAAGGTTAGTTAGACCTGTTCAGGGAGAACTAAGAGGCTGGCATGGAAGGACCGCAATCAAAGCAGCTTTTGTGAGGTGGACCAAGACCGGCATGGGGGCAAGGAGGAGGTCATCAGGCAAGAATTTTCCTGGGATTGAACAGCAGCACTTGGAGACCAAGAACCGTTGGATAAGTAGGGTTGTAGAGTTCCCGACTATAGAGACATGCAGAGCTCAGCTCAAGGATATTGGTGTGAAGATGAGTAGCTTTGGAACTAGGAAACCGCTGACTAGTATCAGCTGCCTCCCAAAGTGGAGATTATGGAGAAAGAATAAATATACACTACCGTTCAAAAGTTTGGGGTCACATATAAATGTCCTTGTTTTCAAAAGAAAAGCACTTTTTTTGTCCATTAAAATAACATCAAATTGATCAGAAAAAGCCTTATCTCAGATTGGCCAATAAAAATAAAAGATTAAGATGGCCAGTCTGAGATATGGCTTTTTCTTTGCAACTCTGCCTAGAAGGTCAGCATCCCGTAGTCGCCTCTTCACTGTTGACGTTGAGACTGGTGTTTTGCGGGTACTATTTAATGAAGCTGCCAGTTGAGGACCTGTGAGGCATCTGTTTCTCAAACTAGACACTAATGTATTTGTCCTCTTGCTCAGTTGTGCACCGGGACCTCCCACTCCTCTTTCTATTCTGGTTAAAGCCAGTTTGCGCTGTTCTGTGAAGGGAGTAGTACACAGCGTTGTACGAGATCTTTAGTTTCTTGGCAATTTCTCACATTGAATAGCCTTCATTTCTCAGAACAAGAATAGACTGACGAGTTTCAGAAGAAAGTTATTTGTTTCTGGCCATTTTGAGCCTGTAATCAAACCCACAATTGCTGATGCTCCAGATACTCAACTAGTCTCAAGAAGGCCAGTTTTATTGCTTCTTTAATCAGCACAACAGTTTTCAGCTGTGCTAACATAATTGCAAAAGGGTTTTCTAATGATCAATTAGCCTTTTAAAATGCTAAACTTGGATTAGCAAACACAACGTGCCATTGGAACACAGGACCAATGGTTGCTGATAATGGGCCTCTGTACGCCTATGTAGATATTCCATTAAAAATCAACCGTTTCCAGCTACAATAGCCATTTACAACATTAACAATGTCTACACTGTATTTCTGATCAATTTGATGCTATATTAAATGGACAAAAAAATTGCTTTTCTTTCGAAAACAAGGACATTTCTAAGTGACCCCAAACATTTGAACGGTAGTGTACATCTCAGTGGTTGCCAACAGCCCTGTGAATTAGAAGTCAAGTCCCAGGCTGTGATCAGCTCTCGTATCAGTCTGATATTACCATGTCAGGCCTCACAGCCAGCGCCTGGATGGGAGCACAGGGAAGGGGGTTATTACAATCAGGGCCACAGGGCTAGCTGGAGAGCTCTTTCTAATTGAGCTCACTGAGGGAATAGAGCCATTTCTCAGGACCCATGCCAGCATGACTGTTTCACAAGGCAGCCTCAGCCATGTCAAAGTAACGTTTTCCAGCTCTTACTTAAAAAGCACAGAGTTTCTTAGCCTCCGTTTCAAATCAATGCAAATATCTTGGCTAAGAGCACAGGTAAAGTTACTGTGGAGGAGATACCCTATAGCTTATTTTACTTAGCATAGTGTTTGTGTGCCTGGTTAAATCACAGAAGGATAAAACATTAAACGTTATTAATTATGAAAAATATTAATAACATTCCACCCATGAGGCCACTAGGTAATTTTACTACAGGAAAGGTCTACAATGTTTACTGCACTGCACTCCACTCAACGCACACAGTCATAGGTGTTCAGAGACACACAGTTCAGAGTCTCAGTTTAAAATTCTGCCTCTGCTGTCAACACAGGTCCATGATCGGCATTCCATGACAACCAACAGCGCAGCGTCTAACTACTGCTCCCGCTATGACAACAGAAAGTCACCAGTGACTCTGACTGTCTGTCAGTGCCGATGGGGAGGGGAGAAAGTCAAACATCTCATATCCACTGAGGGGTTACCTTTCAGTGTGACTCCAATAACTAGACATGTCTGTCTGGGCCTCACAGCCTCTAGTAATGTGACTTTCAGATGAGCCCCTGCTGTAATCCCCTTCTTTCCTATGAGAAGGCTGTAACTGATGACTCATCTCAACAGAATAAGAATGTCAATTAAACTGAATCATCATGATTTTACATAATTGTTGTTTGATTGTGTTATTCTGAAAGGTTGACCTTTGTAATTAGTTAATCATACGTTGTCTTATGCTAATTAATCATTTAAAATATCTTAATAGAATAACAATTTGAGAATTGTTTTTACAATCCCATTATGAGTGTATGTGCCTAACTATGAATAGAGTTGAAAAGTGCCGATAATGGCTGACATCCACAGCTTTTGTTTCGCACACTTGTCAGGCATTTCAACTGAAATGTTCAGTGTCTCTTGAGAAATATGAGATACTTTTATCTCTTCCCAACAAACTGAAATACCGTAAAACTTCAGTTAAACGCAGTCTCAAATAGCAGCCTGTCACTTTTGATAGCAGGGCAACGGCACACATTTCAGCAAATAAACGCCTGTTTAAAATAAACGCCCGATCTAAATGAATTGTTTACGAGGTTACCATGAATTACCATGAATTGTTTACAAGGTTTAATGTTTGATTTGTTAAATTACAGTAATGACTCGAAAAAATGATGGCAATCATCCGTTTTTATCGGCAATAAGAAACTGATGGCCATTGGCAGCTAACAGATGAATACTGCTAGCTAACTGACAAGCACAAAAACAGTACAAACAAGGTCAGGAGAACAGACCCCAAGAAATTGGCTGATCGCCCTCTAGCGGCGAAAGTAAGAACTGCCAAAAATGCACAGTCAAACGGGAGAATAATTATTGTCAAGAAAAAAAAAAATCTGAAATAGAGACATACTAAGACAAAAGAAACATGACACAGTGTGTAAATGATAACACTGTGCAGGAAATGAAATGTATTAAAATGCTGGAAATGAATGCTGGAATTAAACAATTAACTATGCAAAAGAGCAAAAGCTGTGTGCATTAAGGAAATAGACGCTTGGCTCAAATAGAAGCCTGTCTCTAATAAGTGCCTGTTGTGTCCAGTGATTTAAGCAAATAAATGCCCAGGCTATTAATTGAAGTTTTACAGTAAACCAACATATTACACATACCTACAAACGATGTATTACACGTGTAGGTACACACACAAAAAATGAAATAAAAATGCATGGACATGTTGAACTAGCTGCCACCTGAAATAACTTGGTATAACAAATCCAGAACCTCCAAAATATCCTTGCCTGAGTGCAAGTGTTAGTATGTAAAGATTGTATAAGATTATGCTGAGCTCACTGTACTCCCAGATTCACTAGAGTGAAACAGATTGCGAGGCTGACACATAACAGTATATGCACAGACTGGCTCATTTGAAGCCCTAGGGTGAAATTAAGTCTTCAATATCACTTTCAGAAGATGTCCTGAAAATGGAGCAGCCTTCAACTCTCTATAGTCCTTAATTCACAACTAAAAGCATTCCCTTGCCTTCAATCTTGGGGGATGTGTATGTTTAAATACATCGATTTTTCTTGGGCCCTTTTGTTATGAAAACCTTTCTATTCCACTGGTTGCCATGGTATAATGCATACAGACTGGAAAAGCTAGTTGTGGGGAAACAATGGCAGCAGAGATGAAATATCAGACCATGGACACCTGGAGGAAGGGTGAGGAGAGTCTTACAGAAAGTCTCACTGTGATTTCCACACTAAGATTGACATGGGGAGAAAACAGGTGTGAACTGGTATACAAAGAGGAAATAATTCAGCGTCACAAGAGCAGGATTTCTATTTCACACGTTCTTCATTAAAAGTGATGGAAGGAGACAGCTGTGTATCTCGCCAGCCTGTGTTATCAACTAGCAGATGCTGACTGTATCGAATTAACCATCACATTAACAGTTCTCTCATGCTGTAATTTGTGAGCTAACATTTTGACAGCATCCCGCTGTCTACACCATTTCAGTTGATCTAACTGAGGTAGCAGTAAATGCTCGCAGATTAGTTACCCATAAAAAATTGCTGTTACAGACACATTTCCAAGATTTGCTCCACACCGAAGAACTGCAGAGATCAAGCAGAGATCAGATAGCTGCAAATCGGAGCGCAATAACACTGTGCGTGTACTGCTCTCTAATAGCTTTGAAAACATAGGGTCAGTAGCTAGTGAGGAAATTGGTCATATTGATTTCATACACACTGTCTCCATGGTGAAAAGGCTATCATTCATATCCTTGGTAACAGGTAAAGGAGGAGGTGGGTCTGCTTGTCTGTCTGTCCGGGGGACAAGGGGAGTCTGTCTTCCAGCCATGTTGTGGCCAATCGCCATGTTACAAACTGCCGCAGCAGGGAGACGGACAGACAGAGTGGTGTTTGTCACCAGTGTTATCTGAGCCGAGCCGTGGCAGTTGGCAGGGTAGATTTCACCCATTGTAAATGTGAAGTGACAGTACGTTATTGTGATAAGTCTGAGTCGGGCCGGTCTAATTCCAGGGAGCTGTGTTGTGTTGGCGAGGTGGATGGAGGCAGAGCGTGGCGTGGGCCAACTTTGTAATGAGATCTGGGCCCAAATTGCCCCTTTCCATTTGTGTGAAAAACGGCTGCAGTTGGAACAGTAATACATCCATTTACAGCCTTGACTACTGCTTTCCTGGTAAATAGCAACAGATTTGTTTGTTTGGCACCAACACAAAGATTTTTTTTCCTGTGACTAATATTATACGACTAAAATTCAGTGCTAGAAATTGGTGTGAATTTACTTATTTTACAAGTCAGAAATGGCTACATCACTATGATTTTTGGTCATTTGTGTACAAAGATTGTATATCACAAAAGGGGGTAAATACAACTGCCCTCTTAACCCATAAGAGTCTAAGCCCTGTCTAAGCTGGGGGGGGGGGGGGGTTATACTAAGCTATATGGAATTGTTTTAAAAAGGTCATACCAAGGATCATTTTACTATTTGATTTTGAAGTATAAATTAAAACAATTGATAAAACATGTTATTTGCCCTTACTGCTATTAGCCCATACAAATGCATTGAATAACAGATTCACTACATGGAACAACAGATAGTCCCCCCAAAAAAATCTAAAGGAAGTTTGTTCTGAAGTGTTTGTCCTATATCAGAGATATAAGAAAGATCAGGAAACATTTGTCAAAAATACTTAACCCCTTATTTTTGGCACTAAACAGTCTCCATATATGCTTCCATAAATTTTTTCAACTGGTACCAAGGGACCTTCAGACGAGTCTTGTGAGGCATGTGGGCGTCCTAGAGAAAAACATGTACGTGTTCGTGAGAGTCTCACCTTTCCACAGAGGGCTTATATTAGTGTGTAGCCCAAACTGTTCGGACGCTACAGACAGAAGTTGGCAGATCGGCTGTACCGACTTAAGACGAGTCCCAAGACGCTTAGGGTCGGAGAGCAACACGGACACCATCGTGTTCGTGAGAGTCATCTTTCTATAGAGGGGTTAATAGTTTGTAGGCCAAACTGTTCGGACGCTACAGACGATTTTGTGAGGAGACCGATTTTCGGGATGTCTCATGGTCTGACAAACCCCACCCTAATACCTTTCACCGCAGATGCGGAAGTGCGACATTGGCGGATGCGGTGGATTGATTGATCCAATGCAAAAAAAACAAGATATCTCTAGCTTAAACTGACTAGCTTATGCTAATTAGATTTCAGTGGACATCGACTCTAGAGGGTTTTAAAGATGAATTTGATAAAATCAAGATTTTGCTTTGTTCTGGTATTGAGTGTTGTGTTGTTGTGAGTGTGCACATTTTCAAGATGGTGACAACATACTGACGAGTGACCACTGACAGTGCAACTCAACACGTGGGGTGAAAAAAAGAGAGGGGGAAAAAAACAGCAAACATGGCTGGCAGTGAATTGTGGGAGCATATGGCATGGGAGGGGAGGAGCAGCAGGCGTTATCCACGTGGCTTAAAAGAGAAATGGACAAGAGAGAGGCTGGGTCTAACACTATCACTGCTAAGTCTATCACTATCACTGCTCTCAGTGTCCACCTCAGAATAGGCCAGAGAGACTCTCTCCCTTTCAACAGCCCACCACCATGATTTTAGACCTTCCATCCGCCATATTGGAATTACATCCATCTGCATATTTGCTTTTAATTACTCCCCAACAAAAAATGGAGGAGCCTGAATTAGAGACAGAGAGAGAGAGAGAGAGAGAGAGAGTGATGGGGAGGGAGGGTGGAGGCAACAACAATATGGGAGGGGAGCAGCCCACCATTTGCCGCTTGGAAGGTCAGGATGATACCTCACCTCCCCTCCCCTTCCTCCCGTCCCTTCGCCAGCCACCAGTGCATCACTGGGGCATTGTGGAGCTGTTGCCATGGAGATGTGGGTCAGAGTGCTGATGTGCAAGCACCCTGTGGATTTGAGGCTAGCAGCGGAGTGAAAACAGCCCAGACTGGAGCACATAGTAAACTCTGCTCTGAATCTAGGTCAGGGGGATTCTCCAGAGCAGCGGCAGGCGGTGACTGAGTAGTGCAGAGGTTGTTGGGGGGGGGGGGGGGGGGGGGGGTGTACAGGAGGGAGTGAAAGAGGGTATTCGGGGAGGACGGGTGTGGTGGTGTGGTGGCTGAGGGAGGGTGAAGTGAAGAGTGGAGAGCAGGGGTTCTGCTAAAGTGAAAAGTTTCTGGGGGTTACTATCAGCATTACATTTGATTACTGCTCTGTGGACCCTTTTCAGGTCTTGAAAGTTAAGCCTGAGGGTTATTCAATATTTCTGCCTTACTAAGGGACAAATAGATTGTTATTTTCCCTAAAAGATATACAGTGAGGGAAAAAAGTATTTGATCCCCTGCTGATTTTGTACTTTTGCCCACTGACAAAGACATGATCAGTCTATAATTTTAATGGTAGGTTTATTTGAACAGTGAGAGATAGAATAATAACAAAATAATCCAGAAAAACCCATGTCAAAAATGTTATCAATTGATTTGCATTTTAATGAGGGAAATAAGTATTTGACCCCTCTGCAAAACATGACTTAGTACTTGGTGGCAAAACCCTTGTTGGCAATCACAGAGGTCAGACATTTCTTGTAGTTGGCCACCAGTTTTGCACACATCTCAGGAGGGATTTTGTTCCACTCCTCTTTGCAGATCTTCTCCAAGTCATTAAGGTTTCGAGGCTGACGTTTGGCAACTCGAACCTTCAGCTCCCTCCACAGATTTTCTATGGGATTAAGGTCTGGAGACTGGCTAGGCCACTCCAGGACCTTAATGTGCTTCTTCTTGAGCCACTCCTTTGTTGCCTTCGCCGTGTGTTTTGGGTCATTGTCATGCTGGAATACCCATCAACGACCCATTTTCAATGCCCTGGCTGAGGGAAGGAGGTTCTCACCCAAGATTTGACGGTACATTGCAAAGTCCATCGTCCCTTTGATGCAGTGAATTTGTCCTGTCCCCTTAGCAGAAAAACACCTCCAAAGCATAATGTTTCCACCTCCATGTTTGACAGTGGGGATGGTGTTCTTGGGGTCATAGGCAGCATTCCTCCTCCTCCAAACATGGCAAGTTGAGTTGATGCCAAAGAGATCAATTTTGGTCTCATCTGACCACAACACTTTCACCCAGTTCTCCTCTGAATCATTCAGATGTTCATTGGCAAACTTCAGACGGGCCTGTATATGTGCTTTCTTGAGCAGGGGGACCTTGCGGGCGCTGCAGGATTTCAGTCCTTCACGGCGTAGTGTGTTACCAATTGTTTTCTTGGTGACTATGGTCCCAGCTGCCTTGAGATCATTGACAAGATCCTCCCGTGTAGTTCTGGGCTGATTCCTCACCGTTTTCATGATCATTGCAACTCCACGAGGTGAGATCTTGCATGGAGCCCCAGGCCGAGGGAGATTGACAGTTCTTTTGTGTTTCTTCCATTTGCGAATAATCGCACCAACTGTTGTCACCTTCTCACCAAGCTGCTTGGCGATGGTCTTGTAGCCCATTCCAGCCTTGTGTAGGTCTACAATCTTGTCCCTGACATCCTTGGAGAGCTCGTTGGTCTTGGCTATGGTGGAGAGTTTGGAATCTGATTGATTGATTGCTTCTGTGGACAGGTGTCTTTTATACAGGTAACAAACTGAGATTAGGAGCACTCCCTTTAAGAGTGTGCTCCTAATCTCACCTCGTTACCTGTATAAAAGACACTTGGGAGCCAGAAATCTTTCTGATTGAGAGGGGGTCAAATACTTATTTCCCTCATTAAAATGCAAATCAATTTATAAAATTTTTGACATTTTTTTGTTGTTATTCTGTCTCTCATAAACCTACCATTAAAATTATAGACTGATCATTTCTTTGTCAGTGGGCAAACGTACAAAATCAGCAGGGGATCAAATACTTTTTTCCCTCACTGTATACACATGATAAGAGATCCATTAAAATATACTACATTAATTCATAATTGTCTTTAAAATACTCCTATGGAATTAGATATTCATAACAAAGTCCAAACAAATACATTCTGAGAGTAGTTTTGGATACTTTAAAAAAATAACATTATTAATTTTAAAATGCACAGGGGAGCCAAATCATACACATGTAGGAAAATGTGCCTTGTAAGTGTTCAGGTACAGTATAAGGCATATGAATGGCAGAAGCTTTGCAAAAGCAAACAGGTGGTGCTGCACATCTTAACTGCATAGACATAGTTAATATTAAAGGGTTATCATAAGAATAAGATGCCATTCTTAGTGATATTTATTTAACAGTCCTTCACTTTCTCCTTTAGAGAATGGCAGGTTTTCTGAGTGTAGAGTATGTCAGCAACAGAACATGACAACTTACCAAATTGAAAGAGGGCCACAAGGGCCATCATAATGAATCCTTAAATCGCCTCATTGTGTCACAGTAAATACTCCCTAATACTGTTATGCAGTCTCTCTCTCTATCCCTCTCTCTCTCTCTCTCGAACATAGTTTTTCATAGCCTTCGATGTGATTTCCCACATTGTGTTCTGAAGGGATTAATAATGTCTTTGTGTATGTTTGTTTCAGAGTGAAAATATCAATTTGTTTAATCTAGCTTCAGCACTGCTACTTTTACCACATGACAGTATACAGTACACAGGGGGGTGTTTGTCTCTGTAGGCCTAGATTACTATGTGAAATATGTTATTAAAAGAACAGTGTCTGATAACATCATCCGTGCTCATCGGGGTTTTAAACATCCATTAAGGTTAAGTCATTTTTTAGTGAAAATACATCCCAAAGATCTGAATAGCCTCAGCTAACCTAGAGCCATACCTCTGTTTATACTCTCTTTTAGGGCAAAATTGGACTAACTGCAAACTTTCCAGAGGAAGACTCAGAGATCCAAAATGACCTGTTTTAAACATGTTGCTTCATTTGCTTTATAAGAAAATATCTGAAGCTTGAAGTTGAAGTTTCAACAAGCCTAGTTGTTTGGGCATTTCCTAATAACTGACATTCAAAAGTCTCCCCAAGGGTCTCCCAAAGCCCTCAGCACCACCGTCATTCAACCTCGGCCAATCTTTGACATGGCGGGAAACTTGCAACAATGAACTTCATTCTTTACTAGCAAACCGAAGAGAGCAACACAAAAGAGGCAGACTAAAGCCAGTGAATAGGCCTAGTGGCATCCACTACTTTTGAGAGTGTCCCTGTCCCAAAGAAAATACAGATGGGATGCTGGGAGTAAAAGGGTGGTAGCGAAACCGGGGAAGGATTCTTATGTCATGCTGATTCACAACTATGAAGGTAAAGCTAATTGAGTAACTTCTTCAATAGCAAACACTTAAAAGTCAAAGGACTAGGAATAACACAACGTCATGTATTATTCCTCCAAGCTCCTGACTAGGCATTTTCAGCAGCTTAATACTGATTTAACTGTGTGATTTGTCACAGCTCACTGCCTGCTGATTGCACTACGTCGCAAACATTGGTAGTCTTGACACAAGTCCCTCAGAAATAGATTTGGTAAATGTTTTGCGTACACCTGACACCTGTTTTGCATATTTGTTATATTACAACATAAAATGCAAATGACAGACAAATACAAGTTTGGATACAGCAAACACACTGTTGCTAGACAACAAGGAAGAAGGCAGTGTCTCAAAAGAGCTAAGTTACCATTAAAATAACATTGATCAGTCCTATTTTTCAAACAAGAAACTTTGACATGGTATCTCAGTGACCATTGACCACATAAGGTGCTGCGTAAGAATCAGACATTTTGGACAACATGCACTTATTAACCAATGAAAAGAGTAGCCTACAATTTCTTCAGAATTCAAAAAGGCACAGTGAATGAGATATGGTTGCCATACTTGGTGGTGACACACTGGTCACGGATATCAGTTCAACGTCTAGTTTTGATTAACATTTGGTTGAGTTGTCAACTAATGTGAATTCAACATGAAATCAACCAAAAATGTAACTGTTGTTGGATTTAGGTTAAAAGTTGGGTGAAATAAGACGAAATTCCCTTAAATTGAGGACTTTTTGCAAATCCAAAAAGTTGTCCACGTTGATTCAACGTCATCACATTTATATTTTTGGGTTGAAATGACGTGGAAACAACATTGATTTAACCAGTTTTTGCCCAGTGGGGAAGCTTTTATAAAATACTTACATAAGCACTAAATTGGTTTCCCGAAATACCTTTACCATGGAAACCTTGTTTCATTCTTTCACTCAAGCAAACAGGACCAAAATCACAGTTATCTATAATATGTACTTACACTACATGACCAAAAGTATGTGGACACCTGCTTGTCGAACATCTCATTCCAAAATCATGGGCATTAATATGGAGTTGGTCCCCCCTTTGCTGCTTAAACAGCCTCCACTCTTCTGGGAAGGCTTTCCACTAGATGTTGGAACATTGCTGCAGGGATTTATTTACATTCAGCCACAAGAGCATTAGTGAGGTCGGGCACTGATTTTGGGCGATTAGGTCTGGCTCGCAGTCGGTGTTCCAATTTATCCCAAAGGTGTTCGATGGGGTTGCGGTCAGGGCTCTGTGCAGGCCAGTCAAGTTCTTCCACACCGATCTCAACAAACCATTTCTGTATGGACCTCGCTTTGTGCACGGGGGCATTGTCATGCTGAAACAGGAAAGGGCCTTCCTCAAACTGTTGCCACAAAGTTGGAAGCACAGAATTGTCTAGAATGTAATTGTTTGCTGTAGCGTTAAGATTTCCCTTTGCTGACACGAAGCGGCCTAGCCCAAACCATGAAAAACAGCCCCAGATCATTATTCCTCCTCCACCAAACTTTACAGTTGGCTCTATGCATTCCGCCAGGTAGCGTTTTCCTGGCATCCACCAAACCCAGATTTGTCCGTCGGACTGCTAGATGGTGAAGCGTGATTCTTCACTCCAGAGAACACGTTTCCACTGCTCCAGAGTCCAATGGCGGCGAGCTTTACAACACTACAGCTGACGCTTGGCATTGCGCATTGTAATCTTAGGTTTGTGTGCGGCTGCTCGGCCATGGAAACCCATTTCATGAAGCTCCCGACGAACAGTTATTGTGCTGACCTTGCTTCCAGAGGCAGTTTGGAACTCGGTAGTGAGTGTTGCAACCGAAGACAGACAATGTTTACGCGCTACGCGCTTCGGCACTCGGGAGTCCCGTTCTGTGAGCTTGACGTTTCCACTTCACAATAACAGCATTTACAGTTGACCGGGACATTTCTAGCAGGGCAGAAATTCTACGCCCTGACTTGTTGGAAAGTTGGCATCCTATGACGATGCCACGTTGAAAGTCACTGAGCTCTTCAGTACAGGCCATTCTACTGCCAATGTTTGTCTATGGAGACTGCATGTCTGTGTGCTCGATTCTATACACCTGTCAGCAACGGGTGTGGCTGAAATAGCCAAATCCACTAATTTGTAGGGGTGTCCACATACGTTAGTATATACAGTGTATATTTCTAAGTTACTTAGTAACCAGTGTTTCATGCCTAGCGGAAAACAGCTTGATTATTTTCTGAATTACTTTTATTGCAAGACAGCTGATTGAGTAAATGTTTGTATTGTTAGCCCACTCAAAATGAAGAAACTGCTGGTTTATATAGGCTAGATCATAGAAATATGTCCAATATCAATAAAAGTGGTTCCAACAGCTCATCACTCTACCTAAGATCATTATGAAAAGAGTAAGTCCCTATGATTACACAAATATTACATAGGCCTATCTTATATCTTGTGTCTGTGGTCTACATTGTTGAGGACAACACAGAGAGACATGTACACTTCCATCAGCCTGGATTACCTCTATGGAAAACAATGAAGTGTTCAATGATTGTTTACTGCAGAGCTAGCACAGTAAAAACTGTACTACCAAGTTGAAATCAATATGGAATGAAAAGTGTTTCTGGCAACAGGTCATGTCATTGTATGCTCATTGTTTTTTATTTGACCACAAAAATCCCTTGACTGTTAGAAATATCATATTGAAGACTGATTGTTCTATTTCCAACTAGGAATTAAGTGCATTGAGTCGTCCGTTTCATATTTCTGCTTTCATATTCTGGTTGAAAGGAGAGGGCGGGATCGCTTGCAGCTGTTCCTGCAGTTTTAAATCAACCTTTTCTCTTCTCTAAATACTGTGTTGCTAACGCCCAACCTAGAGACGTTTAGACCGTCCGCCAACAGTGTTGTCACTTGTAACTGAATTCCCCAATACATAAAGGATGATTGCGTAACCAGGGAGTGTGCTATCACTAGGGACACCTGGAGATCTTTTATTCTCAACCGGCAAAGAGCAGCACAACAAAATCCCCACAGAAAACGCCTCCGGGCACCTGACACAAAAGGTGATTCTTTTTGGGGGGAGGGTTCATCGTATTTCCTTAATGATAAAAAAGGTGGACAAAAGGTCACATCCAGGTTGACCCAGATATAAATGACTGGGCTATTTTCTTTTAAATATGTGGACAGCCAAAACATAGTGTTGTTTGGGCCTATCATTTGCAGATTTTCTTATTGTGTTAGATGCTTACCCCATATGACACTGTTTCCATGTCAACTGATTTCTTTATTCCCCGAGAAATTCCAAGCACGCCTGACCATGGCCTTGCCATTCTTTCCATGAAAGCTCAACCCAAAGCAATTAGTTGGCTGTCAGATACAATATGTTGGGGGCTTGGGAACATAACATTCATGGACCTTAAAATACCTTTCAAAAGCCCCCAACAATGCACATCCGGCATTCCAGGCTACATACATTGTATGTATATATACCCTATAGCATGGGGGACTGATCGCATTCCACGTTGTAAAGGAATCATACAATTGAGCTCACAATTAGCCTGTGATGGAGTACAAGAGGTCTGAGAGGTACTGTCTGGGGAAACACAGCCCAATTGTGATCATCCCTTTAATCCCAGCCGATTCAATAAGCACACTGATCTGTAAAGCATGAGGCACCAAACCCAGCCATAGTGGCAGGCCAGGCAGCGCAGTATAACTCCAGCCACGGGATTAAACCCAGGCAAGGGTAACGGTGCATGTGTATCATATAATTTCCTACCATCCATCAAAGTGAATTACATGCGTGATGGAATATAATGCGATCAGTCTGTTTCACGGTATAATTTCTTATCTATGGCCATAATAAATGCCAGAGATTAGTTCACAAGTTTTTATGCCACCTGAGAATTGATTTAGAGGGGCCTATCCTAGACACTGGAGCTTAGGCCTATATCTAGTTCTGAAGCAAAACATGCCTCTGAACTTCCCCATCCCCATTCCCCATAGCCCTTCAAAGTCAATGACCCCTTCAAAACCAGTCTGACGCCATCTTTAGTTTATCTGCAACAGACGAAGAGGTCAAAACAAGCTTTAATTTGTTTGTCTCTGTATCAGTAGCTGTGGCTGACGATGTGGCTGTTCACAGGCAGACTGATAACAACATTAGCATGCCATAGGCTGAGAGACTGGGAGCTAAACACCCTCCATTAATCCAGGACTCAATCAGCTGCAGAGCATACAACTAACTAGCTCCAGAGGACTCCAGAGACACATATCCGGCTTCATTTATCAGGGCTGTTGACTTCCACATTGAGCTTAATTGATACCTAATCTATGAATAATTATCCTCACTCTCACAATAGGCTTACACCTGACCAGAGGCTGTAATTGTGCATCGTCCATTGGCGTTTACTGCATGGGGCAGCTGCAGTGTTTGAGAATGAAAATGAAATGTGTTTATTCCTGTCCTAAACAGGGATGGGTGCCAAATGGCCTGTGAGGCACATGACATAGCTTCACCACTGATTTGTTGTGTGGTGAGACGCCAGCTTGCTGTCACAGTCCACAGGGCCTCACAGACCTGCATCTGCGGCCCACATCTCATCTCCACCGAGCGGAGAGCAGGCACAGAGCAGAAGTGGCCTTCTGTTCACTTCTGTTTGTCTGCCAACAGCCTCTCAAGAGTGTCACGACTCTGTGGATGAAGTGTCATCGCCCCACTCACAATGCTTATAAAAATAACCATCTAAACATTCAACAGAACAGGGGACGTCATAGTCTGGGAGTGTTTGTTTACATGGCAACCTTGTGTCTACAAGTTGGCCCATTTGGTTGTCACGTCGTCATCAGGGGAGATGTGCCATGTCATTCCAACCCTCATGAGAAATACACCTTTGTAGAGCAGTGGTTGAAATTGCATGTTTATGGTGCATGTATATTTTATTGTGAGCATCATTCAAATAGTGTCAGTAAATACAAGCTCAACGTTTGTTTCCTCCAAACTGGCATTTACTCAGTTAAATACAGCAGTCCCTTATAGTCAATACAACACAGGTACTGTACTACCACCACAACCACATGAAGCTCAGTGTGAGTTTGGGAGGAATCAAACTAAGATACAAAACACAAACACAGGCAAGCAAACACAACCACATGCTCTGTGAAACATTGCAACTAGGTGTGAAAGATCTATTGACAAACAAATAGTACAGAAAATATTAGCCAAGATGGATGTCACTCTGTGACCTATAATGACTGGTGGTGACTGAGTGTTTGAGAGCAGGCTCTCATGTCGAGACAAAACTGCTTTTGATTAATAACCTTTTACTACAGTGGGCTAAATCAGGGTCACACATAGTAGCCACATAGTTTCTTGGTAGTCTTAAACAAATCTACTTTGAAACAAAAGTATACACCTCACACACATGGTTATGACCATGTCAGATATAGAGTTGAAATGTATTCAATTTTGAGTTTGCATCCCAATATTACACTTTATATACATCACTGTATACAGCTGCCACCACAACCTCAATTTTCTGCGACTTATGTTCAATCCCTGCAGTACAATTAATAACCACTGCTATAAAACGCTACAAATCCAATCTTACTGAAACATATATCACTTGTTGGCCTATCCCTCTGTGATACAGATCTACTACTTACACCATTCCTCTCAGGATCCCTACCCCTTAACCCATCTTCCTCTACTTTCTTCACTGCCTCAGCATATGACAACTTCTGCACTACTCTAACCCTGGAGACCTCAACCTGCCTCTCTCACACCGGACATTTCTGATCCCCAGCCCCATGGGCACCCCTACAATTAACACATACCACTACTTTCCCCACTACTTTGTTTCATGCCCTTCTGCACACTTCTCACACCTAGGAACCTCCCTCCTACACACTGCTGCCACATGCCCATAAGCTTGACACCTGTGACAACATAATGTATTCTTCAATCAGGCATACAGCTCACTCTGCTTACACTTTCTACCATTCTTCCTTAACAAACCATCTCCCTTTTTCCGCAATTTTTTACCATCTCTGCCTCTCGTTTTTTGCCTCCATTCCTCTTCCGTATTCGAAGTATACATATCCTTATCATAATATTGCACTTCTCCTGACATACCTATTTTTCTGTCCCTCTCAAGGGATGCCATTTTAGAACTAACTCGTAGTTCTGGTCAAGCTATGTGAATCAACTTAACTACTTCCTGTTCTCTACCAACAATTAGCAAACATCTGACCAATGAGAATAGAGCAAAGTTGTTGCTTGGTATATAATCAATACCATTACAATTCCAAACAACTGGGGTGTATTCATTACGCTGATTCTGTTGCAAAACATTTAGTCTGTTGCAAAACGTTTTTCAACAGAAACCATTAACTCCAAACGGAAACGTTTTGCAGCGAAAACAAGAGTTCCTATTGGACAAATTCAGGAAGGTCCCACCCCATTTTGTTCCATTTGCTCTGTTTGCTTCCATTTGGTTCCTAAACGGTAAACGGTTTCCGATGCAAGACGTAATGAATAGACCCCTGATTCACCATATTTTCAAACTACATACAACAGTGATATAGGGCTCTATTCAATCTGTAACGCTGAAGCGTTACAGATCTCGCGATAGAAATGTAAAGGTAATTTCCAATTGAGCCAACATATGCAGCGTTTACCGTCAATGCAGTCTCCTCTAATGTGGGAACATTGACTTTAAATTTCAATCAAGCTGTAACGCTGAACTTCTGCGATATGTCTTGAATAGAGCCCTTAGAAAATAATAATATCCCTCATCAAATAATCCACAACTGTCTTAGTAATCACAATGTAGCAGAGGCTAAGGAATAAGCCGTTTTTCATACTGGCCATCAGCACAAGATGAGTCATCACTCAGAAACAATGGTCATCTATTATCAGCTACAGTGGGCGATGACATCATGTCACTTATTGTGTCGATAAATAATGTAGAACTGGACAAAATATTGATGCTGTGTCCACTTGAGCGGACACATTTAAGGAGCAAGAGGAAGTATGTAGGGTTTTAGCTGTCGCTGAATGAGCTGAAAGATCAGAGCGGCTACTAAGGGCCAATTAGAGAGAATGTTCCCTGAGAGTTCACTTAACTATCTGCCAATAAAGGACCACATCTGCAGCTAATGAAGGAGCAGAGAGGAAAAACGGGAGAAAACATCAGTGGCAGATTAAAACTGCGTTGACAAATCAGGGCTGAGTCAATGTAAACTACTTAACGTATGCAGAATGGACGTTGAGGAGAAATGTGTTTGCGATGCTGTTTTCATGACAAACCCATGGGTGAGCTTGGTGCTCCTCTTTTAGCTCCTGAAAATCATGTAAAACCCTGGAATCCTTGAACAGCCAGACTAAATGCTGATTCCGGAGTGTTTTCAGCAGACAGCGCATCCTATAAAGTGGTGCTTGACCAGCCAAACAGAAACAGATGTTAAATGCTCTCCAAGCTCTTAACCCTGACTCTCTGATGAAGAATAAGCTGGCTACTGTCAGCTAGGCTGCTCTGCGTTCATCTATCTGCGATAACAGCAGTAAATCCACTGGAAACAACTCGCAGGGTTTGATAGTCTACAAAGCACTGTTTACCTTTCGAAAGTGGCGTCTATAAATTGTCTCTTCAGATTTCTACTTTAAGCGCTTCACTGGCTACAATAAATTAAATAATGGAATCCTATGGAACAGCAAACTGATAAAACTCCTGGCTCCGGTTCTTTATCTCTTTCTACAGGTTTAAGGACTGATCCTGTCTTGAGATGAACTAATTACAGTGGTAATCTGGGATGATCTGTGTGATAGCAGCAGGGTGAACGGTATAGGACTGATCTGATCTGCATGATGAAGCTGAAGCATGCCCCGGCCCACACTCACATTAGCCAACGCACATGCCAGTCAGTCAACTGTAGGCCTACAGCATTATCCCAAACCAATCCATTTGCTCTAATTTCATTTTTCAAATCCATATTTCATCTGTTTCTACCCAAAGGCCCCAGAGGATTGTGCCATTAATCTGTCAAAGAACATGAAGGACACAACTTGTAAGGGGACTGTCTCTATGGAGCACATTATGACAGTGACTTTAGATTCGCAGTACATTAATGTCTTAATCATACAACTATCTCAGCAAGTCTTTTTTTGTAATACAGTAAATAGCCTGAAATGACTAATGTAACATTCAACCTTAAAATGAGTAACACATCAATGGCCACATTTTGAGGTTACTGTTATTATGTAATCATATAAAGCATCATATAACGCGTGCATGTTCAAGATAGCATGCATAGGAATTGGAATTTGGTTGTGCTCCTAGATGATTGAAATCATAGTGATAACACATTGACAATTCTACTAACTTTTGGCTGTTCGTGAATATAGGTTGTAATCTTAATGATCAACGCCTCAACCAAATATTACCCAATTATCCATGTTGAAATTACGTGGTGTGCCCAGTGGAATGTTCCGGTGAATCTCAAGTAAGTTACATAAAACGATAGATGCTTTGGTTTCTTTGCATTTCACAGGAAGTGCAGCTGCACAATAGTTCATTATAGTGATCTCACTGTAGCTAGGGGGTTACTATGGAGATAGAATTGACAGAGAAAATCACACAGAGTGGATCCGCTCCATTCTGTTCTTATGATGATATCCGTAGATGTGCAGTGCCTGTCTGTGTAATGTTAGCGTGTTAGGCTTTAAAAGGGGAGAGATTAGGTGTACAGCCTATGCAGGCCTAATCAACAGAAACATACCATAATTCGACCTTATGGATCTTATATTAACTGGCGTTTTACATTATTATTATCTGGCCAATTCCACAGTTAAGTGATCTTGAGCGTGCCCGATTACCTGGTCACTGATTACAATTTTACAGGTGATTTATGTTGCTTTTCTATGCTAACCTAACAAATGAAATGAAGTGAGTTTATATACTGTAGATGAAAAGGCTTTATTGACCCCTCTGCTAAGCCTTCGCTCACAGATACAATCGGACTTCTTGCCAATACTTTTTTTGACCAATGTTTTTCTTCCGGCAGTTACCCTATACGAGTAAGGATTATTTTACTTTGGTGTATTCAATACTGGGGGTTTGTGGGCTGATTACTTACACGATTGCTGCTGTTGGACAAACAACAGGTGCATCAGGGCTGCGCAGGCAGGGGCCGCAAGCTGCTATCCAGGCAATCGCCTCCCTCCCTCCACCACCCAAAACAATCTCTCTCTCCAAGGTTACTGTTATGCTAGTTGACTGGCTGCAAGAACAGAGCACCTCTTCCCCCCCCACACCCACCCACCCACCCACCCACCCACCCACACTCCCCCACCAACACTCCCCCAACTGGGTCCGAAACAGGAGAGAACATTGACTTCCCCAGCCAGCAGAGACCCAGGCAGCCGCAGAGGCAGTCTGGACCAGCGGGAAGGAAGTGGCAGGGGATTAGTCTCGAAAGCCGGACCCTAGGCAATACAGTGACTAGGGTCTGGTTTCAATGATGGACTCTTTCTGCCTACGTCACTACTTGAATAAAATACAAAACAGTAGCTAGCAAGATAGTGCATGAGTGCATTTCGC
This sequence comes from Coregonus lavaretus, assembly GCF_964263955.1. Classification (NCBI taxonomy): domain Eukaryota; kingdom Metazoa; phylum Chordata; class Actinopteri; order Salmoniformes; family Salmonidae; genus Coregonus; species Coregonus lavaretus. The sequence continues at coordinate 11,788,463 of NC_140020.1, read as the reverse complement.
AAGTGGCTAGTTTGCATCAACTACCTTAACTAAAACCAATGCAAAGATTTTGCCTGCAAACTTTGGTTTTGATCGCGACGTTCAGGCATGTCTGCCTCGTGATTTGTTGGGAGAGTCCCCGGCAATGTTTTTTTCCCTTATCGACATAGGAAGTGACAAAGTTCCTCTATGCCAAGAGTCCATCATTGCAACCAGACCCTAGTCACTGTGTTGCCTAGGGTCATGTTTTCAAGACTAGCAGGGGATGCACGTGTCACATTGTGGTTTCCGGAGAGATTAGTAGGTCTAACCACACCACAAAAACACAAGGTTTAATGGACATCCGGAATTAGCTAAGAGGCTAACTTGTATAATTGAGTCACACTACTTATTGTTTAGAGGAGCAGAAAGAGCTAACTTTAAATTCTGAACCTGGATTGGTGTTTACGTTTTGCACATTTCTAACAGCTAAATTTATTGATTCCAAATGATATACTGTATAGACGTGTATCTAAAATCAGACATTTAGAATTTATCAGAGTCTTGCAACGTGCATTTATTCATTACCACAAATAATTTGTCCTTTTTGTGGTTTATGTAATACTCAAAATACAGGATTGAGCATTTCCATGTTGAGATGAAGTGTGACTAACACTACAGCCACTTCCTGTTTAAATGGTTGAAGAAGAACCCCTTTCTCCTCGTGTAACTATCCATCTGTGCAGGCTGGGCTTCTGAACCAGCCAAGCAGAAAAAATTGAAGATATCATCCAACTCCGTGATACATCACCATCATTATGAAATTAGCATTACGTTGTTTGTTAAGCACAGTGGAGGCTGCTGAGGGGAGGACGGCTCATTATAATGGCTGGAATGGAGTGTAATGGCTGGAATGGAGTGAATGGAATGATCAAAATCATGTGTTTGATACCATTTCTGTTCCTCCACCCCGTGGTGAACGACTCATTGAGTTATTCAAATTCTGTAATTATGTTAAATCATGCACACTTTTGCCTCCAATGGGTTGCAACAGGCAAAATGAGAACCAACTCAAGTGCTTACGCCAAGCAGTAATTATTATCTATATAAAAACTAAGTCAAGTGGATTCAAAGCAAACTGATAGTCATCTTGTTTGGAGCTGGACTACCGACCGACTCATACTCAAAATGCTTGACACTGCAAACCGCTGAAACGATGTTTAATTCATCAGCATTGTGCAATGGAATTTTTTGTTGAAAAAGGGAAACGTTCAGTTTATGTCACCATTTTCTGAGCACTGACAACCAGAGCCTAGGGAATCTGGAGAGCATCATTCACTGTGTGTCATCACCAACACACGGAGCCTAAATAGAAGCTACACCTCCAATACAGAGTGATGTTTTTACTCAACGCACAATCATGCCAATTAAGGATCATTTCTCTAACTGGAAGAGATTCAAAGCACTTTTAAAAGGGAAGTTCACCCATTTTGAACGAGTGAAAATAAGGGAACATTGGTGAACTTCCTCTTTAAAGTACCAGGGAGAACTTGAGAAGTTCCAAAAAGTATTTTGCTTGTAAACATATTCATACATCTAACACTGGCTCGAACAACTCATTCATGCAAAACACAAATCTCCATTGCCAACATTGACTTTGCCAAATATATCAATCAAGAGAGACTTGTGTTCATTCCACAATTCACCCATATGGCAGCATTTAAATCTCTTTTGATCAAAATCATCCCAACTTTGTTCCTGTTTTGTGATTTTCAATCAATGGATTTACATCAATAAAACACAAACCATTTTTTGTCAACAACTTGTTACAAGTGCAAAATGTGCCAATTGATCCATCCATCCATCAATCATATTTGGAGAAGAGAAGACTCCTCCCACTAATGGCCTAAAGGCATGGTTGTTTATATCTGATGAAACTGATGAGAGTGAAGCTGGAATGCCTTGTCAAATCATTTTTATTTGTCACATGCTTCGTAAACAACAGTGAAATGCTTACTTACAGGCCTTTGAACAATGCAGAGAGAAAAAAATAGAAAAAAAATAGAAAAATAATAACACGAGGAATAAATACACAATGAGTAACGATAACTTGGCTATATACACAGGGTACCAGTACTGAGTCGATCTGCAGGGGTACGAGGTAATTGAGGTAGATATGTACAGTTGCAGTCGGAAGTTTACATACACCTTAGCCAAATACATTTAAACTCAGTTTTTCACAATTCCTGACATTTAATCCTAGTAAATATTCCCTGTTTTAGGTCAGTTAGAATCACCACTTTATTTTAAGAATGTGAAATGTCAGAATAATAGTAGAGAGAATGATTTATTTCAGCTTTTATTTCTTTCATCACATTCCCAGTGGGTCAGAAGTTTACATACACTCAATTAGTATTTGGTAGCGTTGCCTTTCAATTGTTTAACTTGGGTCAAATGTTTCGGGTAGCCTTCCACAAGCTTCCCATAATAAGTTGGGTGAATTTTGGCCCATTCCTCCTGACAGAGCTGGTGTAACTGAGTCAGGTTTGTAGGCCTCCTTAATCGCACACGCTTTTTCAGTTCTGCCCCCACATTTTCTATAGGATTGAGGTCAGGGCTTTGTGATGGCCTTAAGCCATTTTGCCACAACTTTGGAAGTATGCTTGGGGTCATTGTCCATTTGGAAGACCCATTTGCGACCAAGTTTTAACTTCCTGACTTCCACATAATTTTCCTTCCTCATGATGCCATCTATTTTGTGAAGTGCACCAGTCCCTCCTGCAGCAAAGCACCCCCACAGCATGATGCTGCCACCCCTGTGCTTCACGGTTGGGATGGTGTTCTTCGGCTTTCCTCCAAACATAATGATGGTCATTATGGCCAAACAGTTCTATTTTTGTTTCATCAGACCAGAGGACATTTCTCCAAAAAGTACAATCTTTGTCCCCATGTGCAGTTGCAAACCGTAGTCTGGCTTTTTTATGGTGGTTTTGGAGCAGTGGCTTCTTCCTTGTTGAGCGGCCTTTCAGGTTATGTCGATACAGGTCTCGTTTTACTGTGGATATAGATACTTTTGTACCTGTTTCCTCCAGCATCTTCACAAGGTCCTTTGCTGTTGTTCTGGGATTGATTTGCACTTTTCGCACCAAAGTACGTTCATCTCTAGGAGACAGAACGCGTCTCCTTCCTGAGCGGTATGATGGCTGCGTGGTCCCATGGTGTTTATACTTGCGTACTATTGTTTGTACAGATGAACTAGGTACCTTCAGGCGTTTGGAAATTGCTCCCAAGGATGAACCAGACTTGTGGAGGTCTTGGCTGATCTCTTTTGATTTTCCCATGATGTCAAGCAAAGAGGCACTGAGTTTGAAGGTAGGCCTTGAAATACATCCACAGGTACACCTCCAATTGACTCAAATTATGTAAATTAGCCTATCAGAAGCTTCTAAAGCCATGACATAATTTTCTGGAATTTTCCAAGCTGTTTAAAGGCACAGTCAACTTAGTGTATGTAAACTTCTGACCCACTGGAATTGTGATACAGTGAATTATAAGTGAAATAATTTGTCTGTAAACAATTGTTGGAAAAATTACTTGTGTCATGCACAAAGTAGATGTCCTAACCAACTTGCCAAAACTATAGTTTGTTAACAAAAATGTGTGGAGTGGTTGAAAAATGAGTTTTAATGACTCCACCTTAAGTGTTTGTAAACTTCCGACTTCAACTGTACATATAGATAGGGATAAAGTGACTAGGCAACAGGATAGATAATAAACAGTAACAGCAGCGTATGTGATGAGTCAAAAGAGTTAGTGCAAAAAGGGTCAATGATAGTCCGGGTAGCTATTTAACCAACTATTTAGTCTTATGGCTAGGGGGTAGAAGCTGTTCAGGGTCCTGTTGGTTCCAGACTTGGTGCATCGGTACCGCTTGCTGTGCAGTAGCAGAGAGAACGGTCTATGACCTGGGTGGCTGGAGTCTTTTAGGGCCTTCCTCTTACACCACCTGGTATAGAGGTCCTAGATGGCAGGGAGCTTGGCCCCAGAGATTTACTAGCCGTACGCACTACACTCTGTAGCGCCTTGCGGTCGGATGCCAAGCAGTTGCCATACCATGCGGTGATGCAGCCAGTCAAGATGCTCTCAATGGTGCAGGTGTTGAACTTTTTGGCCACTCTGTTGCTGTTCCTGTGCCCCTTAAATTCCTGCTTTAAACCACCGCTCATCTCATGCAACACACGCAGCGGCAGGCCTGTTTACTGAGGTCAGAGGTCAAAGATCCCAGACACGTGTTTGTCATTAATTGGGAGCAACTGGCCAATGGGACGATCAAAGGAGAGGTGACAGGGGATCAAAGGAGAGGGGGGCACGGGTGTTTACTCCTCAGGCCATGGGGGGACCGTTGGTTGCTGGGGGGCAGTGAGTGGAGCCTGAGGGGAGTGGAGAGCACCACACCCAGGAAGGAGGAGCCCAGCTCAGACAGCACCATGGTCATGAATAACAATATGTTTGTCCCAAATGACACCCTATTCCCTTTATTGTGCACTACTTTGATCAGGGCCCATAGCGCTCTGGTCAAAAGCAGTGCACTATGTAGGGAATAGTGTGCCATTTGGGAAGCAGAAATGTCTAGGCTGCATTGTGTATATCATGATAATTTACTGTGATCAAGTTTTAACCAGCCAGCCATCATGTTGTGACAACTCTGTATTGTCACACATTGGACAGAAATGCCACTCCAATATGTGCAGCACATGTTCTATTGAAGCATGGCCACTGGCCATTATCATGTCCTTACTTCCTGATTCTAGCTAGGAAGAGCAGTGATTATCCTGGGAAAGAAGTCAGTCAGACAGACTAACGATATGACAAAAAATTCAGTGCACATAGCTCTATGCCCACCATTTGTTCATTAGATCTACAAATCACACTGGTTGGGGTGGCATCGGCATTAACTGGCATACCAAAGATACCGGGATCATAAGCTTACACAATGCCGGGGCTCAGAGGGGGTACGGACAGGACGGTAGTCAGATTGAAACAGTGAGCTTGGCATCCACCACGGCTGTCGGCCTAAACGGTTACTCTGGGAGACAGACACATGCCGGTTCTGTTCTGGTGCATCTGTCAGACGGTGGCATTCCTGCGGCTGCAGCCTGTGCTGATGCAGCGATGTGCTCAAACAAAAAGTATTATCGACCCGCCACACAAACAGTCTGCCCCCCTCCAACCCCACCACCCACCCACCACTCTCCACTCCAAACCCAAGGGCCTGCTTTTAATCAATTGTATCTCTCCATAAGGGGTGGCGATGCACTCTCAGTCAGTCACAGGAGAGGGCCATCTTAGTGTCACTGATCAGGGAAACACAATGGATCTGACTGAGCCTGATCCCTTCTGATATCTGGCTGCTTGTGAAAGATACCGATGATAGATGCTTCAGCATTCAAGGTGAATGATAAAGAGGTCTCTTTCAAGGATGTGTGGATGGAATGCTTTCATGTTTTAAGGTTGAATGGGAGAGACTGTTTCCTCCTGTACTAATAAGAAAGATTTCACATCAGCTTGGGATTGTGTAACTATTACTTCCAACACACAAGCTTGCGCCCAGCTGCTCACGCCCCCACACATACACACACTCACTATTTTCAGTCATTTAACCAGAGATTAAGAGATGACAAATTGATGACAATAAACAATATCTTGAACCATTCAGAAAATTTGGCCATGCCCGAGTTAGCTTCATTAATTAGTGAATCAAAATTCTAGTGTGATAAAAATCAAATTGGTATCATCGGCAAAGAGAATGGGAAGTACGGTAGAAGACACAGCAGCAAGGTCATTGATATAGATTAGGAATAACAAAGGTCCAATTATCAAACCCTGTGGCACGCCACTGGATATATTGGCCCTGGTAGATACACATCCATTTGCATAAACAAATTGTTCTCTATCATAAACATAACTTTATAGCCAATTATATGTATAATCATGAAAACCGTAATAATGCAATTTCGAAAGTAATATTTCATGATCAACCGTGTCAAACGCTTTGGATAAATAAATAAAAATGCCAAGAGCGTATTCATTGTTGTTCAGGGCATTAAAGATTTGCAAAAGGGCCATATCTGTGGAGTACTTGAATGTTTACCAAGATCATTAATATGTAAACACCTAAATACAATTATGCATTTAAGTCACACTTGGGAGCACTGGGACTTTGTTTTTCCAGTGAATTCCATACAATGTGGCACTGTGGAGAATATTAAACATTAACATAATTCCAGAAACACTTTGCAGTAAAACACAAATGCAATTCACTTGCATAATAGATGCATTTCCATAACAGCAATTGAATTGTGTTCCTTCCGGTGTTGTGGTGCTCCCACTCACAGATGTGAAGAGGCTGAGGGGATAGTTAACAGGCCCTGCATGTGCCTGGGTCCTAGGGGATAGGGAAGTGGAGAGTGAACCATGTTGCATGCACACCCAGTCCCGCTGCTTCAATGCTTAAATGAGATGGCTGAAACCAGGACTTACTACATCTCTTACTACTTATGTTTTAAAATGTGATCTGGTGGATAAATAAAAGCTTTCCATGTGGAGAGTGGAGTTGCTGTGAGAGATAAGCTAGGCTAGCACACTGTGGTGTTTGCTATGCAGGGGCTTGAATCACCATCTGTTTCAGCACAGAGGCACCCCCAAAACAGGAGATATTCCCCCAATGCACCCAGGGGGTGGGGTAGTGGAGCAGGGGAAGAAACAAAGCAACGGGAGGAGGAATCAGGGCCAGATCCAAAGAGGGGGGTGGAGACCTGCAATTATTTAGCCCAGCAGAAGCTGTTCCTCCTCTACCTCACACACAAAACTCAGGCTTATGAAATAGAGTATCATATTTCCACATCTTCTGGGGTGTCTGGTTCCCATACCTTTTGTTGGTACAACTACATGGACAAATATTAGTTTAGCCATTGAGGTTGAGCGGAGGACACAATGGGCACAACTAATAGGATTCCCGTAATGGTGGTGGAAAAGCTGTGTGGACTAACATTTACGGTTGGGCAGATTGAGTTTTAAAGAGGTTCCTTTCACGTCCTGTCCCTGTCCTATTCAGCCAGGTCACCAGGCTCCTCCCTGGTGTTTTGTGTGCAGCTATTCACAGCTCTCCCTCCATCGCTCAGTGCCTTCATCTCTCTTCCTCCTGCACTCAGCACCCTCAGTGCCATTACACAACATTGACCCTAAACAAATGAATTATTGCATTCCTAAATGCTGAAGAAATGCTCAGAGCTAGGATATTGAATGTTTTCCTATGAGGCAATAGAAAAAAGTAAACATTGACAGAACCAATAAGTGGGAAGTAAAAAAAGAAAACAAAGAGAGTGTGGATCTGTATTCAGAGGATTTCAGTGATTCTGGTCATACCTTGGTGCTGTTGTCAACAGAAAGCGAGATATTACAGATAGTTATCACTATACACTACTGGTCAAAGGTTTTAGAACACCTACTCATTCAAGAGTTTTTCTTTATTATTTTTTACTTTTTCTACATTGTAGAATAAGAGTGAAGATATCAAAACTATTAAATAACACATATGGAATCATGTAGTAATCAAAAAAGTGTTAAACAAATCTAAATACATTTTATATTTGAGATTCTTCAAATAGCCACCCTTTGCCTTGACAGCTTTGCACACTCTTGGCATTCTCTCAACCAGCTTCACCTGGAATGCTTTTCCAGCAGTCTTGAAGGAGTTCCCACATATACTGAGCACTTGTTGGCTGCTTTTCCTTCACTCTGCAGTCCGACTCATCCCAAACCATCTCAATTGGGTTGAGGTCGGGGGATTGTGGAGGCCAGGTCATCTGATGCAGCACTCCATCACTCTCCTTCTTGGTAAAATAGCCCTTACACAGCCTGGAGGTGTGTACTATATTTATTTTACCTTTATTTAACTAGGCAAGTCAGTTAAGAACAAATTCTTATTTACAATGACTGCCTACACCGGCCAAACCCGGACGATGCTGGGCCAATTGTGCACCGCCCTATGGGACTCCCAATCACAGCCGGTTGTGATACAGCCTGGTATCGAACCAGGGGGTCTGTAGTGACGCCTCAAGCACTGAGATGCAGTGCCTTAGACCGCTGCGCCACTCGGGAGCCCACAGCCTGGATGTGTGTTGGGTTATTGTCCTGTTGAAAAACAAATTATAGTCCAAACCAGATGGGATGGCGTATTACTGCACAATGCTGTGGTAGCCATGCTGGTTAAGTGTGCCTTGAATTCTAAATAAATCACAGACAGTGTCACCAGAAAAGCACCCCCACACCATAACACCTCCTCCTCCATGCTTTACAGTGGGAAATACATATGCGGAGATCATCCGTTCACCCACACCGCATCTCTCTCACAAAGACACATTGGTGGGAACCAAAAATCTCCCATTTGGATTCCAGACCAAAGGCAAATTTCCACCTGTCTAATGTCCATTGCTCGTGTTTCTTGGACCAAGCAAGTCTCTTCTTATTATTGGTGTCCCCTCTGAACAGTTGATGTTGAGATGTGTCTGTTACTTGAACTCTGTGAAGCATTTATTTGGGCTGCAATTTCTGAGGCTGGTAACTCTAATGAACTTATCCTCTGCAGCAGAGGTTTCTCTGGGTCTTCCATTCCTGTGGTGGTCCTCTGTAGCTCAATTGGTAGAGCATGGCGCTTGTAATGCCAGGGTAGTGGGTTCGATCCCCGGGACCACCCATACGTAAGAATGTATGCGCACATGACTGTAGGTCGCTTTGGATAAAAGCGTCTGCTAAATGGCATATTATTATTATTATTATTATTATTATTATGATAGCACATGATGGTTTTTGCGACTGCACTTGAAGAAACTTTCAAAGTTCTTGAAATGTTCCGTATTGACTGACCTTCATGTCTTAAAGTAACGATGGACTGTCGTTTCTCTTTGCTTATTTGAACTGTTCTTGCCATAATACTAAATTGTAATTATTTTGCACTATGGCCTATTTATTGCCTTACCTCCATAACTTACTACATTTTCACACACTGTATATAGATTTTCTATTGTGTTTTTGACTGTACGTTTTGTTTATCCCATGTGTAACTCTGTGTTGTTGTTGTTTTTAATCGCACTGCTTTGCTTTATCTTGGCCAGGTCGCAGTTGTAAATGAGAACTTGTTCTCAACTGGCTTACCTGGTTAAATAAAGGTGAAATAAAAAAATACAATAAAAATAAAGAAAATAGTAAAAATAAAGAAAAACCCTTGAATGAGTAGGTGCTCTAAAACTTTTGACTGGTAGTGTACGTTAAAGGGATCCTTCAGGATTTTGGCATTGAAGCTCATTATCTACTTCCCCAGAGCCAGATGAACTCGTGGATACCATTTTTATGTCTCTGCGTGTAGTTTGAAGGAAGTTGCAAACTAACGTTAGAGCAATTGCTAAATAGCGCATAGCTGTTAGCATAGATTTCCAGTCATTGCGCTAATGCTAGTTAGCATTGGCTCGCAAAACCAACTTCCTTCATACTGGATGCAGAGACATAAAAATGGCATCCATGAGTTCATCTTATTCTGGGGAAGTAGATAAAGGGCTTTATTGACAAAATCCCAAAGTATCCCTTTAAGATAGGCTCTGGTCTCTTATCGGCTCAGACTCAATACCTTTTATACTGTCACTCATGCTCAATACAATCCTGGTGACAAGGCAGCTACTGTAGTTAGTGAACTAAGACATGCTGTGTCTAAGAAACCAAACCTGTGGGGGGAAAATAACCCATTATCCACTTGAAAGTGTTAGGTCAGTTAAGTGTTTTGGGATAAGAAAGTGAGACCAGCCAAAAAGTAAAGACTAAGAGGTAAAGAGGAAGCAGTTAAGATCTGTATTTCTCAATTAAGATCTGTATTCCTAAGGCCTGTCCCAGTTTTAGTTGCAAACTGGTTATTATGACATCATCTTAAAGACATTCTCCAGTCTTACTATCCCACCTGTGAAACCAGTTTTATTATGTAAAATAAATTGTTTTAAATATCCAGATACATCACAATGGCCTTGTGGACATGTGAAAGTCATCATGAGACTGAACAACTGCCCTAAAGACATATTTGTGTTAATCAGCTCAGTGTTCAAGTTCAACAAGATCCTATGACCAACCAAAGTTGATTTAAGTAAAACTGTCTTTAGCGGGTGACAGGCGGTATTACGTGATATTGACAAAGTAAAAAATGTTGTGCATTCCAAAAGATCAGAGACGGTTTTGCATGTTGTTATTATGGTCATTACAGGAGAACCTGAGGCCTACGATTTCTACTGACTGCACAGAGTACAGTACGCTCTTTGCATAAGTCAGTTGAAAAGTTGCCTCAGGGTGTTTGTATAACCTAATCCTAGTGTTGTGTTATAACTACAATCAGCGCTCTACAGGAAATAGGAAGCTGAAGCAGTGCCCATCCACGCAATAACAGATTGCCTCGCCCAATAAACACTGTATCACAAGGATCTCAGATGAAATCACAATTCAAAGTGTTTTCAAATTAGGGCAGGTGTGCCATGACAAGGTGAATGCCTCTGATGATTTGTCCTTAGATGCTCCTGTTTAGAAATCATGCCATAAATTGTCTCTCAATTAGGCAACAGTATACTATTTTGCTTTAGAAGCATTTTAATCCATGGTCATTTATTTAGCCTTTTTACACAAGCAGAGTAAAAGTCTGGAAAGTTTCACTAGGCAAAGAGGAACAAATCAACATGGCATCATCAAGCCAAGGCAGCTGATCTTCTACAGATTGAGTTGCCTTTGACAGCAGTACTGTCAGACCACTGAAAACATTCTTGTAGTTCCAGAAACAAAACTCAAATGGGAAGAGATTCACTCGTGCAAAACAATACACTCATCCTTAACACCAATGCTCTGATACCCTTTCTTAATATGCAAATAATACAAATGTATTCTGCAAACCTGAATCTTTTGTAAAACCCAATTGAGTGTAAAATGGGGTCATTTGAATGTTTACAGTAATTTTGATATTTTTGCATAGTGTATGATATGAGAAAAGTTCAGTGATAGACTAACATGTTCCAGGAAACCAACCAGTATATCCTAACAGTATCTGTTTTCTTTATCAGGCCCATGCAAGAGAGTACAGTTGACTGTACTTTGGTGCTGCAATTGCATTGCAAACGTTGTACCTTTTTAAACACTCACTTCTCCCTAGGGCCAATCACTAGATGTCAACAAGCCTGTGCTGTGAGTAACTGAAACTTTCGGGAGACCACTTCCTCCCTTCCGCAGAACCCCCCTCCCTCCTCCTCCCCTCTCCACCACCGCCAAAATGACTGGAGCTTGTTAAACCATCATTTAGCTGAGAGAGTGACAAGGGGGAGACTCAGAGCTCAAGAGTGTAGCTGAGTGACTACTCTAAGTGGCTGTAGCTCCTGATTGGCTGCCACAGTTTACTGTCATCTCACCCAACACACTACTCTTTCTCTGATGGGAGCTGTCAAGAAAGGAATGTGCAGGGAGAGAGAGAATGGCTATCAGTTTTATCCCTGACCCTGAAAGGCTCTTTGCCCCAGACCTGTCACCTGAGAGGAGAAAGTCTTCACTCATCATTTGTCACCATTCCTATCTCTCAGATTAGTGAAATGAAAGTCAGCAAAGTGCCATAAGCTATTTGTCCAACTTGGGGAATGTGTGTGTGTTTGTGTAACACCACAACTATGAAACTGTGGACAAACCATTTTGCAGAACCATGGCCAGACAGGGAAGTGTGAATAGGAGATGGTAATCTTTACTGTGCTTTTGTAACCACAAATCTTCACACTGGAAATATGGCAAGTTGCTAAATGAATGCAAGACAAAAAGACAGACATACACACTAGTGATGAAATGCTTGAAAGCACTGGTGATTAATCATATCATGCATAGTATTTCTGGATCCTTACACAAACCAATATGGCTTGCAAAGTAAGGCAAAAATGCATCAAGGTTTAACTTTATCTTATAAGTTCACTAAAGAAACACCCCGAACATACTTCACAAGGGAACATCTATTTAACCAGGTCTTCAATACAGTAAAAGTATATTTCAGTCCAGCTAATGTGTCTTGGAAAAGCAGAGAAAAAAAAGCAGAAATGGTGACCATTTGGGTTCCAAATGAGTCTACAAAAAGTTGTGTATAATGCCAAAAGCAAGCAACTTCTGCAATCAGTCAACTAGGGGTGTCCTCAGCATTGTAGATCCCCTGAATGATTTGGTATCACATTGCAGTCAGCATTTCCCCTTATGGCCGTGGAATCGCTGCGTCATGTCCTTCTCATTGGGCTTGTTCGACATTGCAGCCGACTGCCGACTGACTGATCTACAAAGAACCTTGCATCATAAATAACTACTCAATCAGTCACAATTTACCTATGACACATTACGGTTTTGATTCTCTCGAACACGGCCACTGACTGTAATAAAATATCCGAGGACTTCAAAATCTAACTTTACGAAAATACAACTCACCACCCACCATTCGCGCTCTAGTACACTCAAGAATGATTTCTCTCATTCACCCTCCTCAAGATTCCATGATGTTTTGCATACCGCGTTCGAAAAACACTACTCAGCTGAGACGCTGACGGTGCGAGGAAAGCTTTGTGCAAGTCTACTCCTCTCCTCTCCCTGAAGCTTTGACATCACTTTTGCCAGTCAGATTACCATGGAAACATGAGGATTCCCAGCGACAAGACAAGAGGAGAACACTGAATATTTGAGTTTAGAAAAAAAGTATTCAATAAATCCAAATCCGATTATTTCCATTGACTACATATCACTGACATGCAAAAGTATTGCAATCAATGAGGGAAAAGTACAGTTAGACCATGTTGTCAAGACAATTTCCACAGCAACGTTTTTGAAACCCGAGACTGTAAGCATGTATTCAGTAGCCAAGGCTATTGCATTTTATATAGCATTGATTTAAGCCTGTCGCCCCTCCCTCTCGTTTCGTTTGGTAGGCATAACTGGCCACTAAAATATTATTCGTTGAGTCAATTTATTGCATATACACACGGTGTGCATTGAGGGGAAAACTGCACCATAATTGCTCATTATTAATATCCTTTCGTTATTTAACTGTACTGACGTTTTATATACTGTAGAATACCTAGAATGATGCAATCCATTCGAGGGTATCTTTATTAAAAATAAACATCTTAAATTAAACAAATATAAATGGAACTTAAATGTGGTGTATATTGTGACTTTAGATTAATTTCTTACAAGATGGCAAAGGGTTGAAATGTGCATTTTATCAATATTTGATTGTCTCACATAAGCAGTATTTATTCAATATGAAAAATAGCCACCACTAAATATACCTCCTTCTACATGTGAATCTGGCTGTATTCAGAGCACGTTCTGAAAGTGGAGGCGGATTGAGCTCACTGAGCCAAAAAGCCAATCACCAATGTATGCCTAACGCAAATGCCGATTCCTCATAATCACATTACATCATTTAGATGACATTGTTACAAACGATGTCACCCTCAAACATTTATCATAATTAATCAATAATTAGGTATGACTTTGTTATGAGTGATTAGAACGCCTTTCAAACCTCTGTATTCACCATAATTCCCCAAATTACCCTCTCGGTCGAGTATTTTTTATTTTGTGATTTTGAAAGTAAAATTTGTTGCCGCTACAAGATGATATTTTTTTCATATTTGTTACAATCTGCAAAAAATCCATTGTTTCACTCGTTTTTAAGCCTTGCCCACTTTCTGTGTGAGGACTCTGATTGGCTGGATCTGAGCGCGGACGACGTCATCGCTTGGAATGCCCATTCATCTTTGCACTTGGGCGTTGGACTCCGCATCTTATTAGCAACAAGGGAAATTTCTCCATTTTCCACCCTGTCTACAGAGAAAGCCACAAATCTGGGATTTTTTATTACTTCTCTTCAGTTGGCAGGTTTTTTTCTGACATTTTCCCATTTTGTTCACTGCGACTGGACTTTGATTACTTCTCCAGTAAACTTTTCAAAGAGGAACCTTCGCAAAGAGCTTGCATTTTTTTTTTAAAAAAGGCTAGTGGTCTTTGTTCGTTTTTTGGATCTGAGTTTCTTTGTTGGTGCGAAAGCATGGGAGCGCAATTCTCCAAGACAGCTGCAAATGGCGAAACCGCGGTTGAAAAGCCTGGAGAGGCTGCGGCTTCACCAACCAAGACCAATGGACAGGTAATTGCTGTTGTTTTTATATCAGTTAAAGGAAATATAGATAAACTGTTGGTTTGCGCAAAGGTTCTCTCGGTGCGTTAATGTGGGCACTTATGGAGACACGCCGGGCTGTTGGAGCAAACAACCACGATGGGAATACATTGATTCATAAGTCTACATGTTCTATAGTATCAATACTATTTAATGAAACATTTTATCATTGATTTGAAATGTAATTTCAAAAAAATATGAAAAGGTAAACTGATTTGGATAATTATTTGAAGACAAATGCTGTAAATTAAACACGTTTTCACTGATTAGTTTGCGATGTGTGGGGATTTCCACACTTAATGGGGTTAAAGCCTTTGTTTGAAATGTCGGATTGTGAGACAGTGGGAATTGGTATCACATTGTAGGGTCCATGTGTAGCCATGTATAGTTAAATGGCAATTGGATAGATCATGTTTTAATCAACATCCTCTTTAAAACTGAGCGCAAATGTAATAACTTGATGCTATCGTTAAGTGAATGGGGAAGATGCACGACGCCAACAATGGCTTGCCACGGTCTACCTAACATCACCACGCCTTTTGTTACAGATGCTCGAGTAGAGAGCAGGGACGGTTACTATGACACTGAAGGCAGGGGAGCCACATTCGAATAATGCGCCCGTCCTGTAGACGTTATGATAAGTGTTGGAATGGGTGGTATTTATGAACGCGATATTGCAAAAAAAAAAAAAGATTGTTTGAAGGTTCAGGGTAGTTTTTGGGGTATCCATCTAAACGTTGCTCTGCGTGATCGTCTGTATTAATGAGCATCTGCTGTTTTAATGAGAAGCTGCTTTGCGTTGGTGCTTCGGTATCGGAGAGATTGGCAGAGGCGCATCGCCCCCTAGTGAACCACCTGAAACATTGCCTCCATCTCATTGCTAGAGTCAGCTCATTGTCGCCTATGATTAGGGGGGAAATGTTTCAATCATGAATCTCTAAAAATGAATTGTGTTGAATTCGTAACTCGCAAAGTAATTACCGGCGCCCATGCGTAAAAGCCCAGTGATAAAGTTTTTTTTAATGGAGATGGGGCTATATGCATTTGTCTTGGTTGAATTTGTGGTGTCTACTGCCCCTTGTGTAACTGCGTGGCAATGGTCCATGTCAGGCTTTATATTTCCATGTTTGCTTCTTGTATGATAACGGACTTCCATTTCTCTTTAGGAAAATGGCCATGTGAAAGTGAACGGGGATGCCTCTCCTGCAGCTGCCGATGCAGGCAAAGAGGTGCAGGCCAATGGCAGCGCCACGGCTGAGGAGGCTGCATCCGCTGAGGCTGCACCCGCAGAAGTGGCGGCAGTAGATGGGGCGAAGGCAGAGAATGCAGAGGCTGCATCTCCAGCAGCCGAGGGTGAGACTGCCAAGCCTGAGGGAGCCACGCCTTCAACCAGCAACGAGACCCCCAAAAAGAAGAAGAAGCGCTTCTCATTCAAAAAGTCCTTCAAACTCAGTGGCTTCTCCTTCAAGAAGACCAAAAAGGAGACTGGCGACGGGCCAGAGGGTGAGGAGGCCGCTGCGTCCACCGAGGAGGCCAAGGCTGAGGCAGCCGAGGCCCCAGAGGCGGCCACCGCCGAGGAGGCCGCTAAGCCTGCTGAAGGAGAGGCTGCACCTGCTACCGCTGGGGAGGAGGCTAAGGAAGCAGCAAGCCCCGCAGAGGCCAAGCCTGAGGAAACGGCAGCAGCCGCTGCTGAGGAGGCCAAGGCAGCCCCAGCCACTGAGGAGCCAAAGGCAGAAGAGAAGCCAACTGAGCCTGCTGCTGCGGAGGAAGCACCCATCTCGGAGGAGGTTGCACCTGCAACAGAGGCTGCATCCAGTCCAGAGGCCCCCGCTGCTGCAGAGGCTGCTGCTGAGTAAAGCTGGAAACGCAAAGAGCAAAATGAAGAAGAAAAAAAAAAAAAAAAAGATAATCAAAGAACATTTCCCTGTTTGTATGTTGGAGTGGTGCCAGTTCATGGCTTTGGAGAACTTGTTTACAACCAGGGATATTTTAACGCTTTTCTTTTTTTGGTTTTCCCTTCCCCCTCCACAAAACCTATCATCTCGGTCCATTGTTACTACCATTCCAACGGGCAGAGAGGTGGGTGGCTTAGAAATGTAATACTACAGAAAAAATACATCCACGCTCTGCCATATATTTTCTTTCATCAGTATTAAATGTATTTTTTGTTTTTGCATTTTTATACAAAATGTACACTTGTCAATGTATGGATATCCCCATGGTATGAAGGAGGTGGGGTAAAGTTGAGATGTAAATGGAGGGGTTTTGGGGGTGGGCGGGGGATGGAATTGAAGGTGGCACCTTTGTGCTTGGGAATTGTGCCACAGACTGATGTAAAGAGTAATCAAAAAAAAAAAAGTGAATGAAATGACCAACATCTATGTACCACGAGAGTACCATGCGGTTTACAACACTAAGTCATTTTTACTATGAAACAAAACATTAAATTCCCAGAGCTAGGTTTAGGAAGTCATTAAAAAAAATATCATAGGAGCTTTTCACCTCTCTCATTAGCTGTACCAGTCAGTGATTCAGTAGAAATACAAGTTGTATAGGCTTTATTGTTTATTGCTGGTTTTATGACCTTAATAAAGTGTAAGTATGTATAGGCGGGGTGTTTTTAACTGTGATTATTGTACAAATGAAATCTTGATCTCAAGAAGCACATGAAGTTTGCAGCTCTTTTTCCACCCGCTAATTTTTGTAAGATAAAAACAAACAAATTCATCCTAGAAGACCTTTTAAGCAATTTTGAACTCAACCAAGCTGTGATAAGTGGAATGGTTACTGTTTATATACTGTGGTATGTTTTGATTACAGCAGACAATGCTTTTTTGAGTGGTCTTTGACGAATTAAGGAATCTCTATCAGATGCAATGTTTGTGTAGCATCTTGTCTCTTTCTTTCTTTTTGTAAATACTGGAGAAGCTTTTACCAATTTGACTTAGAGATGGAATGTAACTTTGCTTACAAGAATTGCTATTAAACTCCTGCTTAAGGTGTTCTAATTTTCTGTGAGCACACTAAAAGCAAAAATAAATGTGAATAAAATTTGCGCAGCATTTGTGTTTTCATTTAACCAATTTCTGTTCAGTTAACTGTTAGGATGGAGGTGGTAAATTGTTAGATGAGTAATTTCAACAGCTAAGTGAAGACTTGAGTGTCATTTGAGGATAGAAGTGTGTTAACAGTAGTTGTGTATTCAGGCTAACTGCCTTTTCTACATACTCGAGTGTTACAGTATGTTTGTAGAAGTACCTTGCCTTAAGCAACAACACCAAGATAGTTTTGCCTAGGATTTGAACTTATGACCTTACAGCAGGTCACAGCCAGTGTCACTGCCCCTCAGTCATCTACAAAAGTCCAACATGGAGATCTATTTCATCTCACAAATATTATGACTAAAACTAGGTCTAACTTGTTCAAAGCCTTTTAAAATCAAGTATGGACCAGAATACAGTGCCTTTGGAAAGTATTCAGACACCTTGATTTCTTCAACATTTTGTTACGTTACAGCCTTTTCTTAAATTCATTGTTTTCCTCATCTACACACAATACCCCATAATGGGGTATTGTGACTAACTCTTAGGAAACTTTGCGGTACTCCCTGTTCACCCATGACTGCGTGGCCAAGCTCAATCATCAAGTTTGCAGATGACACAACAGGCTTGATTACCAAGAATGACGAGACCGCCTACAGGGAGGAGGTGAGTGCTATGGGAGTGTGGTGCCAGGAAAATAACCTCTCACTCAATGTCAACAAAATGAGATGATCGTGGACTTCAGGAATCAGCAGAGGGTGCACCCCCCTATCCACATAAATGGGACCGCAGTGGAAAAGGTGGAAAGCTTCAAGTTCCTTGGCGTACACATCACTGACAAACTGAAATGGTCCAACCACGCAGACAGTGTGGTGAAGAAGGCGCAACAGAGCATCTTCAACCTCAGGAGACTGAAGACATTTGGCTTGGCACCTAAAATCCTCACAAACTTTTACAGATGCACAATTGAGAGCATCGTGTCAGGCTGTATCACCGCCTAGTACGGCAACTGCACCGCCCGCAACCGCAGGGCTCTCCAGAGGGTGGTGCGGTCTGCCGAACGCATTACCGGGGGCAAACTACCCACCCTCCAAGACACCTACAGCACCCAATGTCACAGGAAGGCCAAAAAGATCATCAAGGACATCAACCACCCGAGCTGATGCCTGTTCATCCCGCTATCATCCAGAAGGAGAGGTCAGTATAGGTGCATCAAAGCTGGGACCGAGAGAATGAAAAACAGCTTCTATCTCAAGGCCATTGGACTGTTAAATAGCCATCACTAGCACATTAGAGGCTGCTGCTGCCTATTGAAATCACTGGCCACTTTAAGAAATGGAACACTAGTCACTTTAATAATGTTTACATATCTTGCACTACTCATCTCATATGTATATACTGCATTCTATTCTATAATATTCTACTGTATCTTAGTCCATGCCGCTCTGTCATTGCTTGTCCATATGTATATATTCTTAAATTCCATTACTTACCAGATTTGTGTGTATTGGGTATATGTTGTGAAACTGTTAGATATTACTTGTTAGATATTACTGCACTGTCGGAGCTAGAAGCACAAGCATTTCGCTACACCCGCAATAACATCTGCTAAACACATGTATGTGACAAATAACATTTGATTTGATTTGAATGACAAAGCGAATTTTTTTTAATTTTTTTTTAGCAAATGTATCAATAAAAACATACCTTATTTACATAAGTATTCAGACCCTTTGCTATGAGACTCGAAATTGAGCTCAGGTGCATCCTGTTTCCATTGATCATCCTTGAAACGTTTCTACAACTTGATTGAAGTCCACCTGTGGTAAATTAAAACTTGATTTGGAAAGGCACACACCTGTCTATATAAAGGTCCCACAGTTGACAGTGCATGTCAGAGCAAAAACCAAGCCATGACGTCGAAGGAATTGTCCGTAGAGATCTGAGACAGGATTGTGTCTAGGCACAGATCTGGGGAAGGCTACCAAAAAATGTCTGCAGCATTGAAGGTCCCCAAGAACACAGTAGCCTCCATCATTCTTCAATGGAAGAAGTTTGGAACCACCAAGACTTTTCCTAGAGCTCGCCATCCGGCCAAACTGAGTAATCGGGGGAGAAGGGCCTTGGTCAGGGAGGTGACCAAGAATCCGATTGTCACTCTGACAGAGCTCCAGAGTTTCTCTGTGGAGATGGGAGAACCTTCCAGAAGGACAACCATCTCTGCAACACTCCACCAAATCAGGCCTTTATGATAGAGTGGCCAGACGGAAGCCACTCCTCAGTAAAAGGCATGTGACAACCCGCTTGGAGTTTGCCAAAAGGCACTTAAAGACTCAGACCATGAGAAACAAGATTCTCTGGTCTGATGAAACCAAGATTGAACTCTTTGGCCTGAATGCCAAGCGTCACGTCTGGAGGAAATGTGTCACCATCCCTACGGTGAAGCATGGTGGTGGCAGCATCATGCTGTGGGGATGTTTTTCAGGGGCAGGAACTGGGAGACTAGTCAGAATTGAGGGAAAGATGAATGGAGCAAAATACAGAGATCCTTGATGAAAACCTGCTCCAGAGCGCTCAGGACCTCAGACTGGGGCAAAGGTTCACCTTCCAACAGGACAACGACCCTAAGCACACAGCCAAGACAACGCAGGAGTGGCTTCGGGACAAGTCTCTGAATGTCCTTGAGTGGCCCAGCCAGAGCCCGGACTTGAACCCGATCGAACATCTCTGGAGAGAACTGAAAATAGCTGTGCAGCAACGCTCCCCATCCAACCTGACATCCAAACTCCCCAAATACAGGTGTGCCAAGCTTGTAGCGTCATACCCAAGAAGACTCGAGGCTGTAATCTCTGCCAAAGGTGCTTCAACAAAGTACTGAGTAAAGGGTCTGAATACTTATGTAAATGTATTTCGGTTTTTTATTTTTAATACATTTGCTAACATTTCTAAAAACCTGTTTTTGCTTTGTCATTATGGGGTATTGTGTGTAGATTTGAGGGGAAAAAAATAAGGCTGTAATGTAACTAAATGTGGAATAAGTCAAGGGGTCTGAATACTTTCCGAATGCACTGATCCCTGGGTTTGTCACAGGGATCAGTGTTTGTTGATTGCAAGTTCCACTATTAGTGCTATTCCCCCTCAACATCAGATGCTGCCTACATCACTGACATTAACTACGTTCACATTTGCAAATTATATTTTGACTGGTGTGAGGTTGTAGAACAATAGTTACTCTGTGACTGGTTCAACGCCAACTGAAAATATTTTAAAATGTTAGTGCAGAGCTATTGAGCAGCTCATTGTTGTAACAAGAGACACTCACCGCTGACTCAATTATTTGCAATGATGTTGAACAATGAATCCCTCGCAGACCCACCCAAGACATTGAAAGAAACCATCAATACGGTGGTTAGATTTTCTAAGGCTAGCTTGAAGCTACACTTGGACAATGCAATATGCTTATGACAGATTTTATTTCAGGGCCAGGGGTCCCTCCCAGCCAGGTTAGCTCACAAGTAACCTAGTCAAAGTTCGCAAGGCGCCCACGTTCAGAGACTAAAATGAACCTATTTTACAGTAGCTGGTCTAACACCCGGCAGTAGTAGGCCTGGCTACAGTGTTTACATGTTATATGTTAGTTTCTATTGTAGCCTGGGGCCTTATATTCTGTAAAGAGGTGTTGAGAAACCTGTTACCATGTTCTTCAGCTTCAGAGAGTCAATGAATGGTGTTGCTGACACAACATATTTTGATGTCAGATGCATTGGGTGCAAACTTTTCCAAGGAAAGGCCTATATCACAACAAACTAGTCATTTGGTATCTGTTCCTGCTCACAATTTGCTGCAGAAATAGGGAATATTTCATATTAGCCTAGCTACCTACTACCTCAAGAAGATTGTGGCTTCTTGGTCGAAACTGGCAGTGGCCTGTGCAACAGGCAGGCTACAAGTAAATTGAAATTGGCGAATGACTCAATGAGCAGTCGGGGAGCTGCAACACTGTAGCATATATTCTGTAGCAAGTTATGTTATGCTACATTGTAATAATTGCAACAAAATTAAAGAGCATGTTATACATGCCTCAAATTGCAATTGTTCATCAACTGATGAACGCAGGCCCATAGTTGCGGGAAGTAGGGCTGCTGCAGCATGCCATTTAATTTTTTTAAATACATTTTTAGCAAAACGTTTTGGGGACACATTTTGTGACTAGGCCTTTATTACTCCGGTTGTCGTGTTTTTTCTACCAAATCAGTGAACTATGCCTTTATTATTCCTGGTGATAGCACCATATAAGCGAGGGTGGAAGGCCGCAACCCAAAACATCTTCCCACAGCTATGGGCAGGCCACAAAATAGGCATGTGTACATGTTACTCAAATCTCCACTGACTGGATCGCAGCTTCCTCATGTTTTTAAATCCACACATGCTAGTTTCCCGCTTGCAGGTGCATGTAATCGCTAATACTAGTAAGTTGCTGTAGAAGCTGGACTGAAATTCTAAATATACTTTGTCTGTTCATCAGGTCTAAAGTCTACACAACTCAAAATCACGGTTGTATTAGCTAGCAATCATGGCGGTTGAAATAAATAGACCTAAATGGTAGGTGTGTGCTGATGAAAATAATGGCCTGTGTATTGTATGTGTTATAACGCCATCGTGTGGCTGCCATGTAATGCATCAATAAAAATCCCTAGTGGATTTTGTATTTTAGATTTGATTTAGTACATGATGCATATTCACAAATACAGTACATTGTTTACAAATAATGGAGTAAAAAAACCTTATACGTTGGATTATGATAGGGTTGGTTACAGTTGACCTAAGCTCATGGCATTTAAAAGTGATATTCTTCAAGAGTCAATGGGTATAAATAATCTAAATGATCATGGTGGATTTAGCATATTTAGCCCATACTTTAACTGATTAACTACTCCAATTCATACATTCACACCAATAATTAGTATACAAAGGTTTTAATTGGCAAAAGCAAAATATCACATTTTCAACAAATATGAAATTATTGTAGGTTCATCTACGGGAACACCCACATAATCTTCTCTAAAACAATTTAATTAATTAAAAAGGTGGATATTTCATTCAGAAGATAAAGCACGTCACACTATAAGTGCATTCAAGGAGTACCAAAGGGAAGTACAGCAAATCCAGGTTGAAACATCACAGTACAGTTTAAAAATATTTGGCAAATATAAATCCAATATGGATGGTGTTAAGAGATAGATGGGAGGGGTTGAATGGAGCGGAAGGTTGGGACTAATAACAACTAATAACAACAAGCTAACTAATGTAAAACATACTGTGTCCATAATAAGTATATAGGTTATAGGTTGAGAACTTTTGTGAAAGAGCAGTTTGAAAGATATGGCTTATAGAAGCAAACCGGATGGACATCATGAAAATGATCGGAGAGGTTGAGGGTAGAGAAAGTTCAGGAGTAAAAACAAACAAAATAGAACTATTGTAAAATTGACTGTGTCCATAAAATGTATATAGTATGTATAAGCTGGAAGTAGAGGCCTAAGCGTTGTTGTTCACTAGTTTACTCCAATTAGGGAAGGGGTGGTGGGTTTGGAAAGTAATAAAGGGAAATAACGTAATAAAGGGAAATCAGACGTTTCTTGTAGTTGGCCACCAGGTTTGCAGGATACGCCATCCCATCTGGTTTGGGCTTAGTGGGACTATCATTTGTTTTTCAACAGGACAATGACCCAACACACCTCCAGGCTGTGTAAGAGCTATTTTACCAAGAAGGAGAGCGATGGAGTGCTGCATCAGATGACCTGGCCTCCACAATCACCGGACCTCAACCCAATTGAGATGGTTTGGGATGAGTCGGACTGCAGAGTGAAGGAAATGTAGCCAGCAAGTGCTCAGCATATGTGGGAACTCCTTCAAGACTGTTGGAAAAGCATTCCAGGTGAAGCTGGTTGAGAGAATGCCAAGAGTGTGCAAAGCTGTCAAGGCAAAGGGTAGCTACTTTGAACATTCTCAAATATAAAATATATTTTGATTTGTTTACTACATGATTCCATATCTGTTATTTCATAGTTTTGATGTCTTCACTATTATTCTACAATGTCGAAAATAGTACAACTAAAGAAAAACCCTGGAATGAGTAGGTGTGTCCAAACTTTTGACTGGTAGTGTGTATGTGTGTGTACATATATATATATATACACATACACAGTGAGAGAAAAAAGTATTTGATCCCCTGCTGATTTTGTACGTTTGCCCACTGACAAAGACATGATCAGTCTATAATTTTAATGGTAGGTTTATTTGAACAGTGAGAGACAGAATAACAACAACAAAATCCAGAAAAACGCATGTCAAAAATGTTATAAATTGATTTGCATTTTAATGGAGGGAAATAAGTATTTGACCCCTCTGCAAAACATGACTTAGTACTTGGTGGCAAAACCCTTGTTGGCAATCACAGAGGTCAGATGTTTCTTGTAGTTGGCCACCAGGTTTGCACACATCTCAGGAGGGATTTTGTCCCACTCCTCTTTGCAGATCTTCTCCAAGTCATTAAGGTTTCGAGGCTGACATTTGGCAACTCGAACCTTCAGCTCCCTCCACAGATTTTCTATGGGATTAAGGTCTGGAGACTGGCTAGGCCACTCCAGGACCTTAATGTGCTTCTTCTTGAGTCACTCCTTTGTTGCCTTGGCCGTGTGTTTTGGGTCATTGTCATGCTGGAATACCCATCCACGACCCATTTTCAATGCCCTGGCTGAGGGAAGGAGGTTCTCACCCAAGATGACGGTACATGGCCCCGTTCATCGTCCCTTTGATGCGGTGAAGTTGTCCTGTCCCCTTAGCAGAAAAACACCCCCAAAGCATAATGTTTCCACCTCCATGTTTGACGGTGGGGATGGTGTTCTTGGGGTCATAGGCAGCATTCCTCCTACTCCAAACACGGCAAGTTGAGTTGATGCCAAAGAGCTCGATTTTGGTCTCATCTGACCACAACACTTTCACCTAGTTCTCCTCTGAATCATTCAGACGTTCATTGGCAAACTTCAGACGGGCCTGTATATGTGCTTTCTTGAGCAGGGGGACCTTGCGGGCGCTGCAGGATTTCAGTACTTCACGGCATAGTGTGTTACCAATTGTTTTCTTGGTGACTATGGTCCCAGCTGCCTTGAGATCATTGACAAGATCCTCCTGTGTAGTTCTGGGCTGATTCCTCACCGTTCTCATGATCACTGCAACTCCACGAGGTGAGATCTGGCATGGAGCCCCAGGCCGAGGGAGATTGACAGTTCTTTTGTGTTTGTTCCATTTGAGAAAAATCGCACGAACTGTTGTCACCTTCTCACCAAGCTGCTTGGCGATGGTCTTGTAGCCCATTCCAGCCTTGTGTAGGTCTACAATCTTGTCCCTGACATCCTTGGAGAGCTCTTTGGTCTTGGCCATGGTGGAGAGTTTGGAATCTGATTGATTGCTTCTGTGGACAGGTGTCTTTTATACAGGTAACAAGCTGAGATTAGGAGCACTCCCTTTAAGAGTGTGCTTCTAATCTCAGCTCGTTACCAGTATGAAAAGACACCTGGGAGCCAGAAATCTTTCTGATTGGAGGGGGTCAAATACTTATTTCCCTCATTAAAATGCAAATCAATTCATAACATTTTTGACATGCGTTTTTCTGGATTTTGTTGTTGTTATTCTGGCTCTCACTGTTCAAATAAACCTACCATTAAAATTATAGACTGATCATTTCTTTGTCAGTGGGCAAACGTACAAAATCAGCAGGGGATCAAATACTTTTTCCCCCCTCACTGTGTGTGTGTGTGTGTGTGTGTGTGTGTGTGTGTGTGTGTGTATATACATATATATATATATATATATATATACACATATACATACATACATACACACACACACACACACACAGACACACACACACACACACACAACCAGTCAAAAGTTTGAGAAACAGACGCCTCACAGGTCCTCAACTGGCAGCTTAATTAAATAGTACCCGCAAAACACCAGTCTCAACGTCAACAGTGAAGAGGCGACTCCGGGATGCTGACCTAGGCAGAGTTTCAAAGAAAAGGTCCAGTGTCTGTTCTTTTGCCCATCTTAATCTTTTCTTTTTATTGGCCAGTCTGAGATATGGCTTTTTCTTTGCAACTCTGCCTAGAAGGTCAGCATCCCGGAGTCGCCTCTTCACTGTTGACGTTGAGACTGGTGTTTTGCGGGTACTATTTAATTAAGCTGCCAGTTGAGGACCTATGAGGCGTCTTTTTCTCAAACTAGACACTAATGTATTTGTCCTCTTGCTCAGTTGTGCACCGGGGCCTCCCACTCCCCTTTCTATTCTGGTTAGAGCCAGTTTACGCTGTTCTGTGAAGGGAGTAGTACACAGCGTTGTACGAGATCTTCAGTTTCTTGGCAATTTCTCGCATGGAATAGCCTTCATTTCTCAGAACAAGAATAGACTGATGAGTTTCAGAAGAAAGTTATTTGTTTCTGGCCATTTTGAGCCTGTAATCAAACCCACAATTGCTGATGCTCCAGATACTTGGGCTCCCGAGTGGCGCAGCGGTCTAAGGCACTGCATCTCAGTGCTTGAGGCGTCACTACAGACCCCCTGGTTCGATACCAGGCTGTATCACAACCGGCTGTGATTGGGAGTCCCATAGGGCGGTGCACAATTGGCCCAGCATCGTCCGGGTTTGGCCGGTGTAGGCAGTCATTGTAAATAAGAATTTGTTCTTAACTGACTTGCCTAGTTAAATAAAGGTAAAATAAATACAGTACACACCTCCAGGCTGTGTAAGGGCTATTTTACCAAGAAGGAGAGTGATGGAGTGCTGCATCAGATGACCTGGCCTCCACAATCCCCCGACCTCAACCCAATTGAGATGGTTTGGGATGAGTCGGACCACAGAGTGAAGGTAAAGCAGCCAACAAGTGCTCAGCATACGTGGGAACTCCTTCAAGACTGTTGGAAAAGCATTCCAGGTGAAGCTGGTTGAGAGAATGCCAAGAGTGTGCAAAGAGTGGCTATTTGAAGAATCTCAAATATAAAATATATTTTGATTTGTTTACCACTTTCTTGGTTATGACATGATTCCATATGTGTTATTTTTTTGTGTTGATGTCTTGACTATTATTCTACAATGTAGAAAATAATAAAAATAAAGAAAACCCTTGGATGAGTAGGTGTTCTAAAACTTTTGACCGGTAGTGTATATTTGCGCCCATTTCAGTGAACTAATCCATTGCGGAGGCCTAGACTAAAAGCCAATTTATGCTTGATCTGAAAATGTGGTCGGACGCTCCATATGGAGGGTGTGATGCAATTGTGGAGCCTCCAGAGGCCAAATCGAGCTCCGTACCACATCTCCATGCGCCTCCCAAATGTTGTAACAATGCGGAGGGCTCTGTATAACGCCGCATTGACATGATTGGTTGACGGTAGGTGGGGGCGGTACATCCTGTAGAATACACAAACTCACTTTCTTGACAACAGCTCTGCTCCACGAAGCGCAAGAAGTATAAATGCCCTGACTTCGGCTGAGGCCGTATCACCGTAAATGCTGCATGGCCAATGCAGAGGTAGGATTGACAATGCGCCCAGATGCAAAATGCACTTGTCTCTCCAGAATGCGCTCTCTCCCGCCAATTTGTGTACATTCATTGTTTCAAGCGGTACCGGAGCGCCAAGTCTAGGACCAAAAGGCTCCTTAACGGCTTCTACCCCACAAGCCATAAGACTGCTGAACAATTCATCAAATGGCCACCCGGACTATTTACATTGACCACCCCCCCATATGTTTTTACACTACTGCTACCCACTGTCTATTATCTATGCATAGTCACTTTACCCCTACCTATATGTACAAATTACCTCGACTAACCTGTACCCCAACAAATTGACCTGTACCCCCTGTATATAGCCTCGTTATTGTTATTTTATTGTGGAACTTTTTATTATTTTTTACTTTAGTTTATTTGGTAAATATTTTCTTAACTCTTTCTTTAACTGCATTGTTGGTTAAGGGCTTTTAAGTAAGAATTTCACAGTAAGGTCTACTACACCTGTTGTATTCGGCACGTGACAAATAAAGTTTGATTTGAACTTCATTGTGTGAATTGTTTGCGTTTGATTGTTAGTGTATATCAATTCCCCATTACATATATCACCAGTGGTACATTTACTGTTCATTCCTATAATTTCTAATCTACAATGTTTGTTACTTTGGTTAAGGTAATTTCTGTTAATGCATTCAATATTATTATTCCAGTCTTCCCGTTATCATTGTCTGAGTGGACACAATTCTTGCAGAGAGCACAACCTTTGCTACACTTGTGAGAAACAAGTTTTGGTTTACTTCATTCCATTTACGAGTTTTGTCAATTTAGTCGTATTTTGTTTGGAGCGCTCCTGTTGAGTTAGGACGCTTACGCATAGAAGTAGGCCTATATGCTACCTGGCCTGTGCGTAAATGTAGGCATAGAAAATATGCCCATTTGGGGATCTGATAGTATCTCCGATTGGCTGAACGCACCACCACTAATGACCTGTAGAGCTTCTCAAAGTAAGGTTTTCTTCACCTCAAACAGCAAGCAAACAAAGTCTGTTTTTACATCCATTGAGAATTACAATAGTTCGTCAAATGTATTAGAAAAATCGTTCCAGCTCTCTGAGGCTCTCCTTTTCTTTTTCAATTGTATTAAGTAAACCATGAAAAGTACACTGGTCTCAGTAGCCTGATATTTTCAGGCCGACCTAAGTTTATAGTTGATACAATGATTCAAGTTCGTTGCAGACAAGCCATGTGTAGCCAATGTGATTCATAGGATATTTATTTTTATCAGGATATTTTCTACCTGCAATGTTTTTATTTGTTGGCTTTATGTAGGCTACTTTTACATAGTTGGCAATATAAGTTACTTTTTAGGTTTGTATCATTTTCATTTAGATTTGGATAGAATTTTCATTAACCACATGACAATGATTGAGATATGAAGACATTATTAAATTAAATGAAGCGGTTTCACGAAAATGTGCATATGAAAACCATAGCTGGCATGCAGATCGGTTGAAATGGTAAGATAAATTGCCATTCCACTTGAGAAAGGTGGCCAACTCCTCATATAGCCTATTACCGGCAACTTCAGAAGAGTAATGGCAGAATCTGCGAAAGCCAGCAGGAGCAGGAGGAGAATAGTTGGGTCAGGTTAAGGTTTTTTCTTCTGGTTATCTAGACCTCTGGCACCCTCTTGAGGCATTTGTCTTATTTCATCAAACCGTAAGCTCAATGCATATAGTTGATTTTATTAAAAACACATGTCTATATATGGAAAAACACACGTTTAAAAATGTCGACCGATTTATTTTTTTTGGTCGGGGACAGCCCTAATGTACTCACATACTTAGTGGAACAATGACATTCTGCTTAGTCCGCTCCCTGTAGGCAGAAGAATGTCAGGACCAGGACTATCCCTGGCTACGTCCCAAATGGCACCCTATTCCTTGTATAGTGCACTACTTTTCACCAGGGACAACAGGGCGCTGGCCAAAAGTAGTGCACCATGTAGGGAATAGGGTGCCATTTGGGACACAGCCCGTCTAGTGTTGAGGCCACATAGCATTTTCTCTAGAGACCCATCCCATATCTCAGGGGGAGAGAATACATTGTATTAAGTAAATCTGAAGGCAAATCCTTTCAAAGTATATAAATTAGTGACCCGCAGTGTTTGTCATTATACCCTGATGAAGACAGCTTGTCTGTCGAAACGTTGGTTATTAGATTATTGCATCTGAGCTCCTAGAGTGTAAGGCTCTCCTTTTCTTTTTCAATTGTATTAAGTAAACCATGAAAAGTACACTGGTCTCAGTAGCCTGATATTTTCCCTCCAGTATACATGTCTAGGCAACTGACACTGAAATAAGGAAAGCACCTTAAAGAGGCAGGGATATGGGATATTTTGAATAGGGATGAGCAACACACCATCAGGGATGTCAGTGTCCAGAGCCACGGCCATCTCGTAGGTCCAGCAGCGGGCCACGTTGCGGATGGTGTAGCCTCCGCCACCCAGCATCAGTAGGGGAAGGTTGAACGACTTCATGTATTCAACACACTTGGCATGGCCTGGTGGAAATACAGCATGGAGTGACAAAACATTAAACACTGTAGGAAAAACATGGAGGGCTTAGAATATAATATGCTTCTTGAAGTCCAAGTTAGATTTGATCCATCCAGTTCAATCAATGACACACTAAAAACGTACAACGCTGGCTCAATCATTACATTTAACAAAGCTACACAATTTTAAAGTGGCCTCATCCACAAAAAAGTTAGCAGACAAGCAGACAGCTTTCTTACCGCAGATGGTGAGGTTGAAGCAGCCCAGTCGGTCTCCTGAGAGGGAGTCTGCTCCACACTGCAGCACCACTGCACTGGGCTGGTATATCTCCATCACCTTGGCCATCATCTAGCACACTTGCTAATCCATAACTTAAATACTGCATCCATCATAAAGCACTCTTCCCAAGTAAAATGCCGAGGCAAATTGTGGAAGTGAGATTATTTCTTAGTCAGCATGTCTAATCGAAGACATTCACAACTATAGTTATGGAAAGAAAGTCTCTAACCAGGTATCAATGAGCCACTGAGTGTAACAGAGGACCAGGAAGTTCAAATTGAGGTCTGAGACGGGGGGGCTGCATCCCAAACAACACCCTATTTCCTACATAATGCACTACTTTTACTGATCAAAAGTAGTGCCATTTGGGACATGGCCAAGTACTCACCCTGAGGTCTCCAGTCCCGAGGAAGTACTCTCTGTATTTGTGGAAGGACACGGACATGACCCTGTCTGTGGTATAGAAGGCCTCCTCCACTCCATCTCCATGGTGGATGTCAATATCAATGTACAGCACCCTCTGGTGGTACCTGGGAATATTGCCTCCTACATGTTTAATTGATGGGTGTGAAGAATTAAATCAGAGGCATGCATAGTAGAATAAAAAGTATAGGGCATTTATTACAGACGTTGATTCAGGAGGTTTACACAAACAAAAAGAAAGGCACCATCACTGATGCATTTCATTGTATGAGTCATACTGTTAAGCCAGTGTCTACCTCCTGAGTGGCGCAGTGGTCTAAGGCACTGCATCGCAGTGCTAACTGTGCCACTAGAGATCCTGGTTCGAATCCAGGCTCTGTCGCAGCCGGCCCCGACCGGGAGACTCATGGGCGGCGCACAAGTCGTCCAGGGTAGGGGAGGGAATGGCCGGCAGGATGTAGCTCAGTTGATAGAGCATGGCGTTTTCAACGCCAGGGTTGTGGGTTCGATTCCCACGGGGGGCCAGTATAAAAAAAATATGTATTCACTAACTGTAAGTCGCTCTGGATAAGAGCGTCTGCTAAATGACTAAAATGTAATGTAAATGTCTATCTGGGGAACACAAACTCACTTGTGGAGCTCCAGAATGGCCAGGAAGATGTCATTGACGTAACAGAAGCCAGAGGCCTCAGACTTCTTGGCGTGGTGGAGTACACCGGCCCAGTTCACCGCAATGTCTGTCTGCTGCCTGTTAAGTTTCACTGATCCCGCTGTTCCAGGGGAGGAAAAACATGTTTTTAGTTTACAGTATTTCTGTATTTTCACAAGCATATGTTGCAATTTCTAAACCAAGAGGGACTAGTTCTACTCTTTGCAGTTAAAAACAGAGGAAATCCAAAGTTTGGGCTGTAAAAGCAAACATTTCACAGAGAAAAAAGCATGAGAAATAAATTACCTTTGACAACAGAGCTTCAATAAAACCCTGTAAACACGGCAGTGTGTACAAATCCCCAACTGTGCTGCAACATCCACGTCTCCCTAGAGCCTGAGGTAGCAGACAGACACAGTGGTCTGATCTGGTTCTGTTCCTCTGAGTGGCTTCCTATGTACTGAAGACATCGCCTGACTAATGATCAAACTTCTCGTTGTTTTGGAAATGTCAGTCAAATGTTAGCTAAATTGGTCTCTCCTATTATTGCTATGCAGATGACAACTACTGTTCTCCTTCCCCCTTCTGACACCCAGGTGGCGACACGCATCTCTGCGTGCTTGGCAGATATCTCAGCTTGGATGTCAGCCCACCACCTCAAGCTGACATCCATATGTATACGTATGGGTGGTCCTCTGTAGCTCAATTGGTAGAGCATGGCGCTTGTAACACCAGGGTAGTGGGTTCGATCCCCGGGACCACCCATACGTAAAAATGTATGCACACATGACTGTAAGTCGCTTTGGATAAAAGCGTCTACTAAATGGCATATTATATTATTATATTTAAGCTCAACAACACGGAGCTGCTCTTCCTCCCGGGAAAGGCCTGCCCGCTGCAATACCTCTACATCACGGTTCACAACTCCATGGTATCCCCCTCAAAGAGTGCAAAGAACCTTGGCGTGACCCTGGACAACACCCTGTCGTTCTCTGCAAACATCAAAGCAGTGATTTGCTCCTGCAGGTTCATGCTCTACAACATCCGTAGAGTACGACCTTTCTTCACACAGGAAGCGGCACAGGTCCTAATCCAGGCACTTGTCATCTCCCGTCTGGCCCGCCTGGTGTTCAACCTTCCCAAGTTCTCCCATATCACCCAGCTGGCTTCCAGTTGAAGCTTGCATCCACTACAAGACCATGGTACTTGCCTACAGAGCAGCAAGAGGAACTGCCCCTCCCTACCTTCAGGCTATGCTCAAACCCTACACTCCAACCCAAGTACTCCGTTCTGCCACCTCTGGTCTCATGGCCCTCCCACCCCTACGGGAGGGAAGCTCCCGCTCAGCCCAGTGAAAGCTCTTCTTTGTCCTGGCACCCCAATGGTGGAAACAGCTTCCCCCTGAAGCTAGGACAGCAGAGTCCCTACCCATCTTCCAAAAACATCAGAAACCCTACCTATTCAAAGAGTATCTTTAAGAATCCCACAGCACCCCCCCCCCCCTTCGTGAACTAACACTCGCTCTTTCCCCCCCTACTAGCACTGACTTTGCTGATAGCTACTTTATTGAGGAAAAAGTACTTACTATGACTGAGATTTGGTTGTCCCACCCAGCCGTCTTAAGATGAATGCACTAACTGTAAGTTGCTCTGGACAAGAGCATCTCCTAAAAGACTCAACTGTAAATGTTGCTCATACTGATCAACAGATGTGTACCCGTGGGCATATGTTGTGTTCATTTGCTAACTGGGTGGAGTTTAAATTATCACTCAAATTCATATTTAGCATCAATAGAATGATCTTCAGTTTCCCTGGACATTACAACATAATGCCGGATAAATAAAAGCTATTGTGTGTACGCACGTACCAGCAGAGCCACCAGTGGATCGCTGGCAGAACTCAAATAACCCATCAAACACAGGACAATCCTCCCCAACATTGACTTAGAGGGGAAAATAAAACATTATTTTTCATGTTATCCAATATGAAGAAAAACTTAATTCATATGTATTTTTAACACTAGGCTAGTGTTAACACTAGTTGTCCCCTGTCCAGTCTTAAGGTTCATTACAACTCCTGGCCCTAGCTATGGAGCCAACATCGTACACCACTGCATTTGCTTGCTGTACTCTGACATGTTGTCTGGTCGGATGGATTTGAGGAACTTGATGTAATCATCACTGTGATATTTGGTCATTTCCTCTGTAGTGGCTTTGTGTGGTCTCTGCAACATAAAGAATAATACAACACTTGAAGGAGAAAGATAGAAAAAGCCATAGCTACACATTCAGTGTTAGTTACCATTACTCCCTGGAATCATGTTATTAACTTACATATATTTCAATTTTTCTGTACAGCCCATAATTCAACAGCAGGTGGGTCATGCGAAGTCGGTGTGGTTTCATTGGATGCCCTTGTCAATAATAATTTCCGATATCACCTGGATATGGGAGAAAAATCACATTATTCTACAGTCAGACAGTGATACAGTACATTTTATAAATGATCATTTTTATACACCTAATTACCCTTTTTTAAATTAAAAGATCTAAACATACAGCGCATTCAGAAAGTATCAGCCCCCTTCCCTTTTTCCACATTTTGTGACGTTACAGCCTCATTCTAAAATGTCTTACATTATATTTTTTCCTCAATCTACACACAATATCCCATATTGACAAAAATAAAAATAAACAGAAATACCTTATTTACATAAGTATTCAGACCCTTTGCTTTGAGACTCGAAATTGAGCTCAAGTGCATCCTGTTTCCATTCATCATCCTTGAGATGTTTCTTCAACTTGATTGGAGTTCACCTGTGGTAAATTCAATCGATTGGACATGATTTGGAAAGGCACACACCTGTCTATATAAGGTCCCACAGTTGACAGTGCATGTCAGAGCAAAAACCAAGCCATGACGTCAAAGGAATTGTCCGTAGAGCTCCAAGACATGATTGTGTCGAGGCACAGATCTGGGGAAGGGTACCAAAAAATGTCTGCAGCATTGAAAGTCCAAGAACACAGTGGCCTCCATCATTCTTAAATGGAAGAAGTTTGGAACCACCAAAACTCTTCCTAGAGCTGGCCGCCTGGCCAAACTGAGCAATCGTGGAAGAAGGGCCTTGGTCAGGGAGGTGACCAAGAACCCGATTGGAGCTCTGACAGAGCTCTAGAGTTCCCCTGTGGAGACGGGAGAACCTTCCAGAAGGACAACCATCTCTGCAGCACTCCACCAATCAGATCTTTATGGTAGAGTGGCCAGACAGAAGCCACTCCTCAGTAAAAGGCACGACAGCCCGCTTGGAGTTTGCCAAAAGGCACCTGAAGGACTCAGACCATGAGAAACAAGATTCTCTGGTCTGATGAAACCAAGATTGAACGCTTTGGCCTGAATGCCAAGCGTCACATCTGGAGGAAACCTGCCACCATCCCTACGGTGAAGCATGGTGGTGGCAGCATCATGCTGTGGGGATGTATTTCAGCGGCAGGGACAGGGAGACTAGTCAGGATCGAAGGAAAGATGAACGGAGCAAAGTACAGAGAAATCCTTGATGAAAACCTGCTCCAGAGCGCTCAGGACCTCAGACTGGGGTGAAGGTTCACCTTCCAACAGGACAACGACCCTAGGTACACAGCCAAGTCAATGCAGGAGTGGCTTCGGGACAAGTCTCAATGTTGTTGAGTGGCCCAGCCAGAGCCCGGACTTGAACATCTCTGGAGAGACCTGAAAATAGCTGTGCAGCGACGCTCCCCATCCAACCTGACAGAGCTTGAGAGGATCTGCAGAGAAGAATTTGAAAAACTCCCCAAATACAGGTGTGCCAAGCTTGTAGCGTCATACCCAAGAAGAATCGAGGCTGTAATCGCTGTCAAAGGTGCTTCAACAAAGTACTGAGTAAAGGGTCTGAATACTTATGTAAATGTCATATTTCATTTTATTTATTAACAAACATTTATAAAAACCTGTTTTTGCTTTGTCATTATGGTGTATTGTGTGTAGATTAATTAGGGGGGGGAAAACAATGTAATACATTTTAGAATAAGGCTGTAACGTAACAAAATGTGGAAAACGTCAAGGGGTCTGAATACTTTCCGAATGCACTGTAATAGCTACTGCACTACTACCACAGGTTATAATTACAGTGCCTTCAGAAAGTATTCACACCCCTTAATTTTTTCCACATTTTGTTGAATTTAAAAAGGATTACAGATATTTCTTTGTCACAATACCCCATAATGTCAGTGGAATTATTATTATATATATATATTTTTTTTAAACTAATTATACTGAACAAAAATATGAAAGTAACATGCAAAAAGTGTTGGTCCCATGTTTCATGAGCTGAAATAAAAGATTCCAGAAATTTTCCGTATGCACAAAAAGCTTTTCTCTAAAATTGTGCACAAATTTGTTTACATCCCTATTAGTGAGCATTTCCCCTTTGCCAAGATAATCCATCCACCTGGCAAGTGTGGCATATCAAGAAGCTGATTAAACAGCATGATCATTACACAGGTGCACCTTGTGCTGGGGATAATAAAAGGCCACTCTAAAATGTGCAGTTTTGTCACACAACACAATGCCACAGACATTGCAATTGCCATGGTGACTGCAGGAATGTCCACCAGAGTTGTTGCCAGAGAATGTAATGTTCATTCCGCTACCATCAATGTTGTTTTAGAGATTTTGGCAGTACGTCCAACCGCCTTCACAACCACAGACCACATGTAACCACGCCAGCCCAGGACCTCCACATCCGGCTTCTTCACCTGCAGGATCGTCTGAGACCAGCCACCCAGACAGCTGATGAAACTGACGAGTATTTCTGTCTGTAATAAAGCCCTTTTGTGGGGAAAAACTCATTCTGATTGGCTGGGCCTGGCTCCCCAGAGGGTGGGCCTGCCACCCAGTCATGAAAGATCCATAGATTAGGGCCTAATGCATTTATTTCAAATGACTGATGTCCTTATATGAACTGTAACTTGTTGAAAATGTTCCATGTTGCATCATTTTTTTAATTCAGTATAATAAAAAATGTAAAGCTGAAATGTCTTGAGTCAATATTTAACCCCTTTGTTATGGCAAGCCTAAATAAGTTCACAAGTAAACATTTGCTTTGCAAGTCACATAAATTGCAAGACTCACTGTGTGCAATAATAGTGTTTAACATGATTTTCGAATGACTACCTCATCTCTGTACCCCCCACATACTGAGGGTGGATCTACAACATTGTAGTTACTCCACAATACTAACCTAATTGACAGAGTGAAAATAAGGAAGACAGTGCAAAAGTAATACTGCAAAAAAACTTTTTGTCCTGAATACAGTGTTTGGGGTAAATCCAATACATTACTGAATACCACTCTCCATATTTTCTAGCAAATTGGTGGCTGCATCATGTTATGGGTATGCTTGTAAATTAGATATTTCTGTATTGATTTTCAATGTGTAAACATGTCTAAAAACATGTTTTCACTTTGTTATTATGGGGTATTGTGTATAGATGGGTGAGAGAAAAAAACGATTTAATTTGAATTCAGGCTCTAACAACAACATGTGGAATAAATCAATGGGTATGAATACGTTCTCAAGGCAATGTGTATTTACTAATACTATCTCGCTACTACTACAGTGCAACTGTCAGTTTACTAGCAGTAACCAATAAAACAATGCAGAGTATACGCAATGGCTGATGATGTGACGTCGACATCACACACATGGCCCTTGTTGGTAGCAATAAAAGGTACTAATCTAACTAACTTTGTTTATATTTTCAAGTTTATAAAACAAATACTACACAAGTGTCAATATTTGTGTAAAATAATAGTTCCTAAAATGAAATATTGAACAATAACGTTAGCTGGCTAAATTCGCAGTTCAACCAGCAATGCCCATGATGAGTGAAGCTAGTAGCGACGACAGTAACGTTAACTATCAACAGTAGTTTACCAATATCTAGATTCTAGGACATCGTCTTGTAACGTATTTCATCATCATAAAAGGAACAGAAAAACAAATCCCATCATGTCTTAACTTGGCAGGCTAGCTTAGTTAGCAAAGATAATGAATATTGCACTGCACTGGATGTCATGGCTAGGCTAGCCATGTCCAATGCTGAAGTCAAAATGAACATGCATTTCTTTACCGTCATAAGAGTAACAGACTTTCTTCTTGGTGCCACCTGCAACGGTGTAAGCCATGTTGAGTCGGCTTTTTGTTTGGGTTGCTTGCTCAAACAAAGGTAGAATGGACGTGATGGTCGATAGCGCTAGCGAAATGTTTGGAGGAAGAATCAGGGTTGCCAGGTTAAGTTAAATTTGTAGGCCAATGACTACACAAAATGACCTGGTCAAAAGGCCTGAAAACTTGGCCAACATTTTTTCACACAGCAAGATAGGAGTTGCCACATTTATTCAATAAACCATTTCCCCATAACTTTATCGAGCCAATTAAGAAGGAATATCGAAGCAAAATTCGGTTTTCATCAAAATAATTATTATTGTGAACTATGACATGACATCATAAACTCATTTTAATATGTTGCAAGAGAAAACATAATTCGCCCTTTTAAACTCCCCAGATCATTTTCCATCAATGGATGTTGATTTAACGTGTTTGACTGCTATGATTAAGCAATAACGCACGAGTGGGTATGGTATATGTCCAATATATATGGCCAGTATATCATGGCTAAGGGCTTACACATGACGCAATGCGGAGTGCCTGGATACAGCCATTAACCGTGGTATATTGGCCATATACCACAAACCCGGGGGTGCCTTATTGCTATTATAAACTGGTAATTATAACAGTAAAAATATTTTTGGGTCATACCCATGGTATATGGTCTGATATACCACGGCTTTCAGCCAATTAGCATTCAGGGCTCGAACCTGGTATATAATTGTAAATCAATCCCTTTTGCGCATGTGCATAACTATAGATAAATCCAACAGGAGAGTTTGAGTGATGAAAGTTGGACAGAGGATCTCGAAATCTTTGAGCAAGAAACACTTGGAAGAACTTTAAAAAATGAATGTTTAGGCTACAGACGATGGGTTCGTAATTTCAATCACTGAATTAAATATTAATACTATGTAGCCTATATGAACTGAAGAGACACAAGAGGGCACCCCACACTCATTTTAGATCCCAAGGGGTCTTTATTTTCATACTGTATGCTCTCACTCTAATCACTATCTCCTTTGCCATCTTCTCATGTCTTTTCTTGGAACTCCATCCATACACACACACACACACACACACACACACACACACACAACTGAAGCATCTTGTTTACATTTCTCACATTTTAGGCATCCAGCTTTGGCCTTGGATGGATCATGTTGCAATGAGATGGGCACAGAGGTATGTATGTACAGTCCTTTTCAGTGTGGCGGCAAATTAGTTGAACAGGAGAAGAGGATGTGGTTGCTTGTGGAGGGAGAGCAGTGTTGGTGGTCAGTAGAACAGCTGCAGTGACGCTGATTGGTTGCTCTGGCTCATCACTTCTTGACAAAAATAAATATAGATTTAGAAATTAGTTCCACATTGACATACAGTGGGGGAAAAAAGTATTTAGTCAGCCACCAATTGTGCAAGTTCTCCCACTTAAAAAGATGAGAGAGGCCTGTAATTTTCATCATAGGTACACGTCAACTATGACAGACAAATTGAGAAAAAAAATCCAGAAAATCTCATTGTAGGATTTTTTATGAATTTATTTGCAAATTATGGTGGAAAATAAGTATTTGGTCACCTACAAACAAGCAAGATTTCTGGCTCTCACAGACCTGTAACTTCTTCTTTAAGAGGCTCCTCTGTCCTCCACTCGTTACCTGTATTAATGGCACCTGTTTGAACTTGTTATCAGTATAAAAGACACCTGTCCACAACCTCAAACAGTCACACTCCAAACTCCATTATGGCCAAGACCAAAGAGCTGTCAAAGGACACCAGAAACAAAATTGTAGACCTGCACCAGGCTGGGAAGACTGAATCTGCAATAGGTAAGCAGCTTGGTTTGAAGAAATCAACTGTGGGAGCAATTATTAGGAAATGGAAGACATACAAGACCACTGATAATCTCCCTCGACGCAAGATCTCACCCCGTGGGGTCAAAATGATCACAAGAACGGTGAGCAAAAATCCCAGAACCACACGGGGGGACCTAGTGAATGACCTGCAGAGAGCTGGGACCAAAGTAACAAAGCCTACCATCAGTAACACACTACGCCGCCAGGGACTCAAATCCTGCAGTGCCAGACGTGTCCCCCTGCTTAAGCCAGTACATGTCCAGGCCCGTCTGAAGTTTGCTAGAGTGCATTTGGATGATCCAGAAGAGGATTGGGAGAATGTCATATGGTCAGATGAAACCAAAATATAACTTTTTGGTAAAAACTCAACTCGTCGTGTTTGGAGGACAGAGAATGCTGAGTTGCATCCAAAGAACACCATACCTACTGTGAAGCATGGGGGTGGAAACATCATGCTTTGGGGCTGTTTTTCTGCAAAGGGACCAGGACGACTGATCCGTGTAAAGGAAAGAATGAATGGGGCCATGTATCGTGAGATTTTTAGTGAAAACCTCCTTCAATCAGCAAGGGCATTGACGATGAAACGTGGCTGGGTCTTTCAGCATGACAATGATCCCAAACACACCGCCCGGGCAACGAAGGAGTGGCTTCGTAAGAAGCATTTCAAGGTCCTGGAGTGGCCTAGCCAGTCTCCAGATCTCAACCCCATAGAAAATATTTGGAGAGAGTTGAAAGTCCGTGTTGCCCAGCGACAGCCCCAAAACATCACTGCTCTAGAGGAGATCTGCATGGAGGAATGGGCCAAAATACCAGCAACAGTGTGTGAAAACCTTGTAAAGACTTACAGAAAACGTTTTACCTGTGTCATTGCCAACAAAGGGTATATAACAAAGTATTGAGAAACTTTTGTTATTGACCAAATACTTATTTTCCACCATAATTTGCAAATAAATTCATAAAAAATCCTACAATGTGATTTTCTGGATTTTTTTTCCTCATTTTGTCTGTCATTGTTGACGTGTACCTATGATGAAAATTACAGGCCTCTCTCATCTTTTTAAGTGGGAGAACTTGCACAATTGGTGGCTGACTAAATACTTTTTTTCCCCACTGTAGTTCAACAGCTGAAAAGCCTTCATTAACATACTCCCAGAGATAACAAGACATTCAGTATTCACTCAATGAAGTAGCCTATCATCCCCATTTACAATTTCATTCATCAATGAAATAAATTATGCTATAGCACATTCAATGACATTATTATTGTAGACTATAGGCTACTCCTGTATCTATCTTGTACAATACCGTAATCATTGAATGAAGTAGCGTACCCATCCACATTTACAATTTCATTTATCAATTAGATAAATAATACTAGCACATACAGTTACATTATTGTAGAATAGGCTACTCCTGTATCCAAACTATATATTTCATTGGTCTTGTCAGGCATGATTTTAGCTCTTAGATCAAAGTTGTACGTTGTACCTCGTTTCCCTTCTTCAGTGAAAAGTACTTATGCATCCCCCATTCAATTCAGTTTGAGTGTGAATGTGTAGGCCTAGTGACAGTGGAAAAATAAACCCATAGCTCCAGCACACAATGGCATGTAGAGGTAGTATATTACAATGTAAAATATGTATATATCCTAAAGCACCATGTGTGAAGATTTTCATTTACTTTTTAATTCATCCATGAAATAAATAATACTAACATATCAAATTACGTTATTATTGTACACTAGCCTACTCGACACAGTAAATAATATTGCCTACGTGCTTTCGACAATACGTTATCAACTCGTTATCAAAAAAAAGTAATTATTTTCAAATAAACCAAATTTGCCTTATCATCACAGTAGGCCTACATATTTCCTAACGATATCACAACTTAAATACAGCCTACTTACTCCTCAATCGGATCAAAGACATCTTGGTAATTATTTTAATCGTCTCTAAGGAAACAATCTGGGGCAGATAGTAAAAAACTAAACAAATTCATGTCTGTGTTGCCGCCGAGCTCTCAAATACCGTGCTTGTCTCTCACTATATGAACGGTCACTGCTATCCAGATTCCTTGGGACGTCCCTACCCTGAACCCTAAACTATAACCCTTAACTAACACTAAACTTAACCATTTTACATTTATACTTGATTGAGGTAAGGACATCCCAAGGACCCGAATTGCATGGACTATCTGGGAAAGCCTATGAACTCCTCTATTCGACTGAAAGCCACGGACACAACTCTTATTGGTTGTCTGATACTGGGAACTGGTAACAACACAGTCTGTGATTGGCTAACAACATTTAGATCTGTATACAGCGAGATAAGATAACATACCATCCCATGAGGTGTTGAGGGAAAGACAGATTACAGTTGAAGTCGGAAGTTTACATACACTTAGGTTGGAGTCATTAAAACTCGTTTTTCAACCACTCCACAAATTTCTTGTTAACAAACTATAGTTTTGGCTAGTCGGTTAGGACATCTACTTTGTGCATGACACAAGTAATTTTTCCAACAATTGTTTACAGACAGATTATTTCACTTATAATTCACTGTATCACAATTCCAGTTAGTCAGAAGTTTACATACACTAAGTTGACTGCGCCTTTAAACAGCTTGGAAAATTCCAGAAAATGATGTCATGCATTTAGAAGCTTCTGATAGGCTAATTGACATCATTTGAGTCAATTGGTGGTGTACCTGTGGATGTATTTCAAGGCCTACCTTCAAACTCAGTGCCACTTTGCTTGACATCATTGGAAAATCAAGAGAAATCAGCCAAGACCTCAGAAAAACTATTGTAGACCTCCACAAGTCTGGTTCATACTTGGGAGCAATTTCCAAACGGCTGAAGGTACCACGTTCATCTGTACAAACAATAGTACGCAAGTATAAACACCATGGGACCACGCAGCCGTCATATCGCTCAGGAAGGAGACGCATTCTGTCTCCTAGAGATGAACGTACTTTGATGCGAAAAGTGCAAATCAATCCCAGAACAACAGCAAAGGACCTTGTGAAAATGCTGGAGGAAACAGGTACAAAAGTATCTACATCCACAGTAAAACAAGTCCTATATCGACATAACCTGAAAGGCCACTCAGCAAGGAAGAAGCCACTGCTCCAAAACCGCCATAAAAAAGCCAGACTATGGTTTGCAACTGCACATGGGGACAAAGATCGTACTTTTTGTAGAAATGTCCTCTGGTCTGATGAAACAAAAATAGAACTGTTTGGCCATAATGACCATTGTTATGTTTGGAGAAAAAGGGGGTGGCTTGCAAGCTGAAGAACACCATCCCAACCGTGAAGCACGTGGGTGGCTGCATCATGCTGTGGTGGTGCTTTGCTGCAGGAGGGACTGGTGCACTTCACAAAATAGATGGCATCATGAGGAAGGAAAATTATGTGGATATATTGAAGCAACATCTCAAAACATTAGTCAGGAAGTTAAAGCTTGGTCGCAAATGGGTCTTCCAAATGGACAATGACCCCAAGCATACTTCCAAAGTTGTGACAAAATGGCTTAAGGACAACAAAGTCAAGGTATTGGAGTGGCCATCACAAAGTCCTGACCTCAATCCTATAGAACATTTGTGGGCAGAACTGAAAAAGCGTGTGCGAGCTAGGAGGCCTTCAAAACTGACTAAGTTATACCAGCTCTGTCAGAAGGAATGGGCCAAAATGTACCCAACTTATTGTGGGAAGCTTGTGGAAGGCTACCCGAAACGTTTGACCCAAGTTAAACAATTTAAAGGCAATGGTACCAAATACTAATTGAGTGTATGTAAACGTCTGACCCACTGGGAATGTGATGAAAGAAATAAAAGCTGAAATAAATAATTCTCTCTACTATTATTCAGACATTTCACATTCTTAAAATAAAGTGCTGATCCTAACTGACCTAACACTGGGCCTTTTTACTAGGATTAAATGTCAGGAATTGTGAAAAACTTAATTTCAATGTATTTTGCTAAAGTGTATGTAAACTTCCGACTACAACTGTACCTATAGATTGGACATAATCTTTTCTAGGCCATTAGTGATAACAGGAAATGCACAAGCCGTAGGTTACACTATAGCTCAAGGTGGCTACATCGGAATGTCGGATTGTACGGAAAAAACTGTAAATGTCTTACATTTATGGTTGAGATTTTATTAATATGTATATGTTTGCTGATGCTGGTTTAATCAGTGAAGTAATGAGAGACATTAGATATTTGTGACATCACATTCCTCCAGTCACTAAAATATGATAAAACTTATCACAAGGTCATGGTCCATCTAGGTTACATTGAATCAACGACTAGGAGATTAAGGTGTTACGGATTCCCCATGCCTGTGAGTCTTATCATTTCATGCAGCTCACACAACCCTTCCCTTTAAAGTTTGTTAAAGTCGTTTGGAGAGTTGTCCTTAGAGAGGCTGGTTGATGTATGTGCTGCGCCTGTGACCTCTCTGATTTTGAGTACTGCGAGTTTATATGTACCAGAGAGTGACGTGGGTGAGAAAAGGAAGGTGGTTCCTTAGTGGACTGAATAGTGAAAGAAATAGGGTTTACAGAGTGTTGCGTAGGAATATGACTCCTGATAATCTACATAATTGATTTCCAGAGGAAGAGAGCTTTAGTGCGTAGGGTCCTTAAGTCTGTCAAGAGAAATGCATGGATACAGTTCTGCTCTGCAATGGGCAGGGGTACTGAGCTGGGGGATGTATGGTCTATGT
This sequence comes from Coregonus lavaretus, assembly GCF_964263955.1. Taxonomy (NCBI): domain Eukaryota; kingdom Metazoa; phylum Chordata; class Actinopteri; order Salmoniformes; family Salmonidae; genus Coregonus; species Coregonus lavaretus. The sequence goes on along the minus strand of NC_140020.1, from coordinate 11,744,936 downwards.
TGAAGAAGATGACTGGAAGAAGCAACTCCACTCGAATAACTGATCAAGAAAAAGCTGACTTGTTGGGGAAGACATTTGCCAGGGTACATAGTGGGGTTACTTTGGACTAAGTATATAAGCAATGCAGGTGTGATATTTTAAATGCTCATGTTAATGTATATAAGAAAAGGGATACTGTTGACTTTTTTTTCAATGCTGGCTTAAAAAAAAATGTGTTTAGCTTTAATAGGCTGTGGATATACAGCCCCAGGTCATGACCAGTTGTGCTATGTAATGTTTAAGCATCTACCTGATGAAGTCATACATGTTCTCCTGGGATTATTTAATACGATTTGGAGTGAGGTGGTTATACCATCTGGATGGAAACATGCAGTAATTTTACCTTTTGTAAAGCCTGGTAAGGATCCTTCATGTGCTGATAGTTACAGACCAATAGCACTGACCTCTAACTTGTGTAAACTGATAGAAAAGATGATAGTCAACAGACTGTCCTATTTCCTGGAACAATGTCAAAGTGGCTTCCGTAAAGGTAGATCTACCTTGGATGCATTAGTAAAGGTGACCAATGAAGTTGAGAAAACTCTGGTCATGAAAGAAGTAATGGCTACTGTCTTTTTGGACATTGAAAAGGCATACGACACTATGTGGAGAGAAGGCCTCCTGATTAAGATGGAAAGACTTGGTATTGGTGGGAGGTTATATAACTGGGTTTTTACCTTCTTATTTAATTGCTCTTTGGAGTTCAAATAGGATCCATTTTATCTGATGCCTATGAAGTTGACAATGGTATTCCTCAAGGCAGTGCTATCAGTCCTATTTTGTTCAATATTATGATTAACGATGTGTTTTCAAATGTGGGTAGGGGCGTTGGGGCTTTCCTATATGCTGATGATGGAGCTATTTGGAAGAGGGGAAGGAATGTCTCTCATGTGACCAAATATATTCAACAAGCTATAGTGGATGTTGAAAGATGGTCGATTGACTGGGGTTTTAAATTGTCAGTGACAAAGTCTTGCTGTATGTTCTTCTCAAAGAAGAAAGTTGCTGATAATATACAGTTGTTTCTGTATAGACAGCCTATGGGGAGGGTTTCTAAGTAAAAATATTTGGGTCTATGGTTCAATGAGCGATATACCTGGAAAGATAATGTAATCAATGTTGAAACAAAGTGTAAGAAGGTGGTGAATCTTATGCGCTCGGTCTCTGGTTATGAATGAGGTGCTGACAGACAATCGTTGATAGATATTTATAAAGGTATGATCAGGACGGCAATTGATTACGAGTGTATAGTTTATGGAACAGCGGCGAAGACTTGGCTTCAGAGGCTGAACAGAATCCAATATATAGCTTTAAGGACATATTGGTGCATTTAAATCAACATCTGTAAGTGCCTTACTAGCGGAGGCAGGAGAGCTAACTTTGCATATACAGCGTAAATAATGGTCATTCACTTATTGGTTAGGCTGTGAGGTGGATCATCCCACTGCTACTGTTCTAGATTACTGTTGGGAATATACTAGTAGACAAGGCAGTAGTTTTGGTTGGACACTTGAAAAGCTTGCTGATGAGAGTGATCTGAGGGAGTTGGAGGTTGGCCCTTCTGTGGTGATAGGGGATGTTCCTCCGTGGTTACTACCGGATCCTGTTGTTGATCTAACCTAAGATTGGTCAGAAGTCTGTGATATCAGGAAACTGGTTGACAATTATATTGGTAGAAGTTTTTAAGCATTTTTACCGCTTTTCACAGATGGATCCAAGGACCCAGATAGTGGGTGCATAGGAGCAGGCATTTACATTCCTGAATTTGATGTGCAGATATATAGAAGACTAACACTCAGTTGAACTGTTGGCGATAGTAGTTGCCCTCCAGTTGGTGGAGGACACTCAACCTGTCAGAATTATAGTATGCTCAGATTCCCTGTCTGCGCTGAATAGTTTATCATCTGGCAAATCTAATAGGAGTGACCTACTATTGGAGGCATTAAAACCTCTACTGGATTGGTGTCCCTATACCGGGACAGTTGCTGCTTAATGTGCAATATGTGACTAGAATTGCATTGTAAACAACAGCCAACTTTCCAGGACATAGACATGTCTTACATGGACAGAAAGCTTAACTGATTGTTAATCTAACTGCAGTGTCCAATTTACATTTTTTAAAACTTTTTTTTACATTTTTAGCAGACGCTCTTATCCAGAGCAATTAGGGTTAAGTGCCTTGCTCAAGGGCACATCAACAGATTTTTCACCTAGTCGGCTCGGGGATTAGAACCAGCGACCTTTCGGTTACTGGCACAACGCTCTTAACCATTAAGTTACCTGCTGCCCTTTACAGCAAAACAAATACCATGCTATTGTTTGAGGATAGTGCACAACAACAAAACACTTTTATCACAGCAACTGGTTTGATACATTCACCTCTGAAGGTAAATAATGTACTTACATTCAGTGCTCTTGCTCTGATTTGTCATCCTGAGGGTCCCAAAGATAAAATGTAGTGTAGTTTTGTTTGAAAAATCAATTTTTATATTCAAATGTAGGAACTGGGTTCTACAGTTTAACACCACTGCTGTCTCTGGCTCCACACCCACCCCCGCCTGGCCATCTAGAGGTGTGAAGGTTAGTGTCTTTTCTGTAGGGAAGCTAATGTTTCTCTGTAGCTCAGCTGGTAGAGCACGGCGTTTTAATGCCAGGGTAGTGGGTTCGATCCCCGGGACCACCCATAAACAAAAATGCATGCACGCATGACTGTAAGTCGCTTTGGATAAAAGCGTCTGCTAAATGGCATATTATTATTATTATCATGTATGACATTCCTGGGAGTGTGTAAACTTTTTTTTTTTTTTTTTACCATAGCATTTTGTATGTTCTCTATAGTTATGTACTTGAAAATGTATAAATTTACCAATTCTGCACATTTGGGAAAACTCCTGGCAGACTTGATACAAAATATTGTGTAGTGATGTAATTTCACTGGATCAGTCTGAAAGTTTGCAGACACACTTCTCCCATCTTGTGGACAACATCTAAATTACACCTAGAATCCTACATCACTGTCTGGCCTTTCTCTTGCATTTAAAAGATTATGCAAAAAATATATAATAGAAATACATGTTTTTTTGTTTGTGCTATCTTTTACCAGATCTAATATGTCATATTCTTCTACATTAATTTCACATTTCCACAAACTTCAAAGTGTTTCCTTTCAAATGATATCAAGAATATGCATATCCTTGCTTCAGGTCCTGAGCTACAGGCAGTTAGATTTGGATATGACATTTTAGGCAAAAATTGAATAAAAGGGTCCAATCCTTAAGAGGATTTAATGCTGGATCCCAGCCCATTCGGGTGTGGAAGGGAATGAAATTGTAGACCAGATAAAGCGAGATATACAGTAATTGATATTCATGTTCCACTGGGTAGAGGTGAGGCCAAATGTAAGATCAGAGCCATTTTGATAGATGTGTGGCAGAAGAGATTGAACTCTGAGATGGGACTCTGATTTGATTTGAGGGCCTGCATTTATATGCCCACCAAAGAAAGGTTGGTGGACCAAGATTCAAAGGTCAGATTAGGAAGGAAGAGGTGGTGATTTTGGGGATGGGGGAGGGTCTTTTAGAAGTTAGTAGGGCTCTTTTTTATTTTCTCAGAAGTACTGAGTTAGGTAAGAGGATTTAGAAATGTGGAGCTAATGTTGTAAACCATGATTGACCACACACTCCAGCACAGTAGGTGGCGGCATGCACCTTAAACGTTTGTTTATATATATATCATAGAAGAAGAAAAATAAGATATTATTATTGCTCTTGTGCTATTGTGACGCACACATATGGATGGTCATATTTTTTATGTTTTATTTAGTTTGTTATTTTATGGAGTCATCCCTTGTATCGTTTTCTAGGCCTCCCAGGTATTTGCATTGAAAGTAATGTATATGATTACTGCCGCTATGGGGAGCTGTGACGTCAATGGGGAGCGTTAGTGGGATCGTGGGGTCTTGGATGTTGCTTATTCAATCTTGGAGAATGCCTAATACTGAACACTACTAACTTTTCTCCGTCTCATCATTCCACCCTGTTAATTCAGGTATGTAATGTGCAAAAGTACAATATGACTCACAAAATATCGATATAACCTGCTTAACTACATAAAGTACCAGTCAAAAGTTTGGACACACCTAGTCATTCAAGGGTTTTTCTTTATTTTTACTATTTTCTACATTGTAGAATAATAGTGAAGACATCACAACTATGAAATAACACATATGGAATAATGTAGTAACCAAAAAAGTGTTAAATCAAAATATATTTTATATTTGAGATTCTTCAAATAGCCACCCTTTGCCTTGATGACAGCTTTGCACACTCTTGGCATTCTCTCAACCAGCTTCACCTGGAATGCTTTTCCAACAGTCTTTAAGGAATTCCCACATATGCTGAGCACTCATTGGCTGCTTTCCCTTCACTCTGCTGTCTGACTCATCCCAAACCATCTCAATTGGGTTGAGGTTGGGGGATTGTGGAGGCCAGGTCATCTGATACAGCACTCCATCACTCTTTTTCTTGGTAAAATAGCCCTTAAACAGCCTGGAGGTGTGTTGGGTCATTGTCCTGTTGAAAAACAAATGATAGTCTAAACCAGATGGGATGGCGTATCGCTGCAGAATGCTGTGGTAGCCATGCTGGTTAAGTGTGACTTGATTTCTAAATAAATCACAGACAGTGTCACCAGCAAAGCACCCCCACACCATAACACCTCCTCCTCCATGCTTTGTGATGGGAAATACACATGCAGAGATTATCCGTTCACCCACACCACGTCTCACAAAGACACGGCGGTTGGAACCAAAAATCTCAAATTTAGACTCCAGACCAAAGGACACATTTCCACCGGTCTAATGTCCATTGCTCGTGTTTCTTGGCCCAAGCAGGTCTCTTTTTCTCATTGGTGTCCTTTAGTAGTGGTTTCTTTGCAGCAATTCGACCATGAAGGCCTGATTCACACAGTCCCCTCTGAACAGTTGATGTTGAGATGTGTCTGTTACTTGAACTCTGCAAAGCATTTATTTGGGCTGCAATTTCTGAGGCTGGTAACTCTAATGAATTTATCCTCTGCAGCAGAGGTACAGTGAGGGAAAAAAGTATTTGATCCCCTGCTGATTTTGTACGTTTGCCCACTGACAAAGACATGATCAGTCTATAATTTTAATGGTAGGTTTATATGAACAGTGAGAGACAGAATAACAAAACAAAAAATCCAGAAAATCACATGTCAAAAATGTTATAAATTGATTTGCATTTTAATGAGGGAAATAAGTATTTGACCCCTCTGCAAAACATGACTTAGTACTTGGTGTCAAAACCCTTGTTGGCAATCACAGAGGTCAGACGATTCTTATAGTTGGCCACCAGGTTTGCACACATCTCAGGAGGGATTTTGTTCCACTCCTCTTAACAGATCTTCTCCAAGTCATTAAGGTTTCAAGGCTGACGTTTGGCAACTCGAACCTTCAGCTCCCTCCACAGGTTTTCTATGGGATTAAGGTCTGGAGACTGGCTAGGCCACTCCAGGACCTTAATGTGCTTCTTCTTGAGCCACTCTTTTGTTGCCTTGGCTGTGTTTTGGGTCATTGTCATGCTGGAATACCCATCCACGACCCATTTTCAATGCCCTGGCTGAGGGAAGGAGGTTCTCACCCAAGATTTGACGGTACATGGCCCCGTCCATCGTCCCTTTGATGCAGTGAAGTTGTCCTGTCCCCTTAGCAGAAAAACACCCCCAAAGCATAATGTTTCCACCTCCATGTTTGACGGTGGGGATGGTGTTCTTGGGGTCATAGGCAGCATTCCTCCTCCAAACACGGCGAGTTGAGTTGATGCCAAAGAGCTCGATTTTGGTCTCATCTGACCACAACACTTTCACCCAGTTCTCCTCTGAATCATTCAGATGTTCATTGGCAAATTTCAGACGGCCCCGTATATGTGCTTTCTTGATCAGGGGGACCTTGCGGGCACTGCAGGATTTCAGTCCTTCACGGTGTAGTGTGTTACCAATTGTTTTTTTGGTGACTATGGTCCCAGCTGCCTTGAGATCATTGACAAGATCCTCCGGTGTAGTTCTGGGCTGATTCCTCTCCGTTCTCATGATCATTGCAACTCCACGAGGTGAGATCTTGCATGGAGCCCCAGGCCGAGGGAGATTGACAGTTCTTTTGTGTTTCTTCCGTTTGCGAATAATCGAAACCAACTGTTGTCACCTTCACAACAAGCTGCTTGGCGATGGTCTTGTAGCCCATTCCAGCCTTCTGTAGGTCTACAATCTTGTCCCTGACATCCTTGGAGAGCTCTTTGGTCTTGGCCATGGTGGATAATTTGGAATCTGATTGATTGATTGCTTCTGTGGACAGGTGTCTTTTATACAGGTAACAAGCTGAGATTAGGAGCACTCCCTTTAAGAGTGTGCTCCTAATCTCAGCTCGTTACCTGTATAAAAGACACCTGGTAGCCAGAAATCTTTCTGATTGAGAGGGGGTCAAATACTTATTTCCCTCATTAAAATGCAAATCAATTTATAACATTTTTTACATGTGTTTTTCTGGATTTTTTGTTGTTGTTATTCTGTCTCTCACTGTTCAAATAAACCTACCATTACAATTATAGAATTATCATTTCTATGTCAGTGGGCAAACGTACAAAATCAGCAGGGGATCAAATACTTTTTTCCCTCACTGTAACTCTGGGTCTTCCATTCCTGTGGTGGTCCTCATGAGAGCCAGTTTCATCATACCGCTTGATGGTTTATGCGACTGCACTTGAAGAAACTTTCAAAGTTCTTGATATTTTCCGTATTGACTGACCTTCATGTCTTAAAGTAATGATGGACTGTCGTTACTCTTTGCTTATTTGAGCTGTTCTTGCCATAATATGGACTTGGTCTTTTACCAAATAGGGCTATCTTCTGTATACCCCCCCTACCTTGTCACAAAACAACTGATTGGCTCAAACACATTAAGAAGGAAAGAAATTCCACAAATTAACTTTTAAGAAGGCACCAAAGTGCCCTCAAAGCTCATCACTAAGCTTAGGACCCTGGGACTAAACACCTCCCTCTGCAACTGGATCCTGGACTTCCTGACAGGCCGCCCCCAGGTGGTTAGGGTAGGTAACAACACATCTGCCACGCTGATCCTCAACACGGGGGCCCCTCAGCGGTGCGTGCTCAGTCCCCTCCTTTACTCCCTGTTCACCCATGAATGCATGGCCAGGCACGACTCCAACACCATCCTTACGTTTGCCGACGACACAACAGTGGTAGGCCTGATCACCGACAACGATGAGACAGCCTATAGGGAGGAGGTCCGAGGCATGTTACACTATCTATGTATTGTATTCACCCATTCATTGTCATGTTATGATAGTTATGTACAGTATATTCATTAATCTCTCTCTTTGAACAGAACCACATCCATCTCATATGTCCTCTGGAAATATAGTTATTTATTTGTGTGTAACTCTCTGTGAGGTTGCCTTATTCCTCTGAGAAGGAAAGGTGTCAGTGAGATACAGACCAGCCCAACTGGAGAGCCACTCTCTTCCTTTGCCCTGTCATGAAAAACCATCCCCAAAATAACTGAAGATCGGCAGCAGTGGTGCTCTCTCATGGAGTAAGTGTCTCTCTGTTATGATGAGTTTTTCAGGTATCAAAGAATCAAGGATGCAAGGATAGTATTTATTGAATCACGAGCTCGTGGGTTCATCTAACAAACGGACATGGCTTTGCCCTTCGTCAGTTGAACTAACTTGAACAAAGACACTCTACTTTATATACCCTTTATTACCATCTTCCTGGCATACATCTGGCAAGTCTCCATGGGCACTCCCTGTCTTTGATGTTCATCACTCTTTACCCTAAGTCACTATCCTAAACATCACTCATGTAATCATAAGGGTCACTAATCTCCTTTGACCTAATGGAATGTAGACTTCATGGCCCCAAACCACTCATCCCTTAACTCTTCCTCTGTCCTCACAATACTATGACATGACATCATTACAATCCATTAATTTTTTTATTTTTTTGTGGTAAGTGACATGACTTAACCCCAACAATTCACATTTAACTTTATATAAAATACAATATTCTCCAATCAGTAGTACATACATCTCTGACTAGATCCTAAACTATGCTAGATAACTGAGAATTGATCCCTTCCACCTTTCATACCTGAATCCAACTCAATTCTCCATTTATTTAATCAACAAAGGTATACATTCTCAGTCATCTATCTTATGCGATATCAAACCTCTCAAACCTCTATAAACTCAGTCTGAGTAAAAGATAAACACATAATTAACTACTATATATTCATGCTAATAATCTATGTAGTCAAAACCTTATTTTATATATATATAAGGAAAAAATCCCACATAGACATCCCCGCTTTTAAAATGACCCCTTTTTCTGATACATGCAATCAAAAAAACATACATCGAAATAAATTGTTAACATAATGACATCAACAATACACAACAATTATACATACTCATTACTAAATTACATGGATATTATAATCTATACACATTAATATAAAAATAACAAAAACGTCCATCTTCATCATCCATGCGCTGTCAGAGGAACCTCAAGTTTCTCCCTGGTCACAAGGGGCTCTATCTGATCCACTGATATTCATCTTCTTCCTGTAACCCTTAATTCCATGGCATACAATTCCAATTTAACATTCCCTGTCCTCAATCAACATTATCAATGGATTCTAAACTGGAATAAGATGACAAAGAAGAATAATTATTCCTTTCCCTCCTTGCATTAACATTAACTGACACATCTCTAACTGTAATCACAGGCATGTTAATAATCATTTGTACAGATCTTAAAATCAATCCCCAAAAACTTGAAAAAAAACATCCCATAACTATGGCTACAATAATTACTATGGCCACTAGAGGACCTAGAATGCTTGCCATCCATGTTCCTATGGAATTACCACTAAAAAAACTTTGAAAAAAATTCAACAGCATTCAAATTACCATATCATCCTCATCTGAATATAATAGCATCCAATGCTATGTCATCAATTACCCATTCTAATGATTAACATCTCAGACCCAATCCTTAAAAACCCATGATTGTTCAAATAAACAATATTCAACTCCGACTTTGTCCTCCTAATATACCTCAAATATAACATACACATTATGTTATAACACTCTATTATCACTCCCTGTTAAATCATCATATCCCTCAACTATTTCTGCTTTAATAATTCATCCAAATTCAGATCATATGAAAATATCATAACCCCCTGATAATAACCAACTAAGTACTTGCCTATCAACATAAATATGTACTACTCTAAACATCCATATCAATATCACCCAATACTTCAAACCTATATCATTACTAATATGTTAATACTTTAACCAAATTAATCAACATCTTCATTATTTCATTCACAATCCTCACCTTAACTTCCATTACAACTTCCAGAATGTATACTTATATTATCATACATTATAAACATCCATAATTCAATTATGACCTTCCTCATCCTGATAATAAATACAGATCATTATCTCAATGCATTCTTAATACTATTAATTTAGCAGTGTATATACCTACTACCCAAATTATCAAATTTAGATAAATCCAATTTTATTATCAGCAAGCAACCCCTTTATTCCACCCAGCACTTAAATCTTCTGGCGTCTCTTCATTATGTTCTTCAGACAGCTTTATATTTCAAAATGACTTGCCCATTACAATGTCACACCTACAATGTCTCATTCGATTCACCACCAACTCCACAATTTCAATGCCTTGTCCATTTGCCAACCATTATACCAACAACATGAGCAATGTTGCATTTGAACAGATCTTTCTTAATTCTCACTCAATGGTGGACTCCTTTCCCACTCCTTCGATATAAAACATGAGAAAAGATCCTTTGATATCTTAGATTGTTTGTTGTAGACCAGTTGCATGTAGAAATTGTATTTTACAAAAACGTCTTCAACGCCTCTGATATTCATCTTCAGCCGGTTCATAGTTTGTTACTTTTACTTATTTAGGTTCACACCATGCTAGGCCAAATTATCCCTACTATGCATTAAGATACCCTCTGTATTTACCTCACTAGAAGACAAAAACACAACAATTTAATTGATTTCATTTCTAAACCAATAAATCCATATAAACATTCATCATATGACAAATTATTATGCTTTAACAATTATTCCTAATACCAATTCCTAATATACTTCCCAATTTCTATTATATAATTCCTTTAAATACATATAACCGAATGGAATGACAGTCAGTTGATTCCTGAAAATCTTGAAAATCTTGAAATTATTGGAGGTCTATAGCTCTGTTCCTCCACTGAGGTAATCAGCCATAACCCACATCTCATCAGTATCATTCCTCAAACATCGTCCTCTATCACCTGATAATTGTCATCAACAGTATCCTCATCTCTAATCTCCTCGTAGCCATCTGTAGCATTGGTTGACCTGATACCTGTTCAATCTCCCCTCTATCCATACCTCCGTTGGTGTAGACTGTGTGATGATGCATGAACCTTCTTCCTTCACCATCTCTCTGTGTATTGTGTCCTTCTATCAGCATACCAATATTCCCTGCTTCCAAAAACACACAAACAAAACAAAACAATGCTCCGCCGAAGCGGTGCCATCTTCCTCCTCTGCGTTAGAAAAGTCCTGCAATGTTACATACAGATCTAGGAATCTCTCTCTCTTACTTGCCCCTCCATCAAGGTAGCCATCAACACCTATTACTAACCTTCCCACTTGGGTGTTGTCCATCAATTACTTCATTATTCCTTTACCACCACATAGTCTCCAAGTTGCAAAAAATGTCCAGATTCTCCTGGTAGGTCTGTCAGAGAAGCCTTCACCTTTTCAAAATAAAGTCTGGATAACATTGTTAGTTGAGACACAGCATGCTACTTCATCCTGTCTTCTTATCATTCCTGATAAGCCTTTTAGATTAGGAAGTGCACATTCTTGCAGCTTGTTGCAGTCTACTAATGTCATAGAAAGGCCTCCTCTAAATTCTGCCTTATACCACAAATACATTTTCCCCTAAAACATTTAATCTAACCCATAACACACTACTTACTACTGCTCAAATTCTTACTATGATATGCAATTGTACCAATAAATCCTCATACCATCAATACTACCCCCTTTTTTGAACACATGAGTCACAATGTGATTCATGCTTTCAAAAACAAAACACCATTGTTTATTAAATCATAATAAAAATTAAATTAAAATGACAACATTTGATAATACCTCAACTTACTTCTATCCCGTAAAGTAATCCAAGATTAGTACACTTAACTAGCAACAGGTATCCCTCATTCAGGATAGCTCCCTCTCTCTGTAGTTATTTTATGGTTTGATTAATATATTATTACCAAATTATAAACCACTTCACCATAGTCAGTTTTAATAAATTACCCTCAACTCAGTAAAATGAACTATCTTAAATTCCTCAGCCCTTGTTTCTAGGATTACTAGTGTGGATGATCAGATCACACCAGAAAGTCAGAACAGAGTTCAGAGGTCATTGAAATCATTCAATGAATTGTTCCATCAAATAGTATACTAATCATTACCAACATTCAAAACATGTAATAAATGTTATGTACCCCAAGTGTACATTAAATCCTCATGACATTTATTCTCATAAGAAATCATGTACACCCAAAACTCAGTCAAAAATAAAAAACTTCATAAAATTCACAGTTTTTTATTTATTTATTTAACCTTTATTTAACCAGGAAGGGCTCATTGAGATTTAAAATCTCTTTTTCAAGAGCGTCCTGGCCAAGATAGGCAGCACCAAGTCATTACAAAAAATTACAGACAGACAACATGAAAAACTACAAGTAATCTAGTAAAAACCATTCATGAATTCACAAGAGTATAACAATATCAAAAACAGCAAATTAAAAACATTGACAGGTCAGGGAATCAGCCTCAAAATCCTTCATCAGAGATTTAAAAACACCAATCGGGACAAGTTCTTCCAGTTTAAAATTATTTTGTAAGGTGTTCCAAGACGATGGCGCAGAGTACATAAAAGACCTTTTACCAAATTCAGTTCGGACCTTTGGAACAGTTAGCAGGATAAAGTCCAGTGAACGAAGAGAGTACCCACCACATTTCTGAACAATAAAAATGCCCAAATAAAAAGGTAGAAAACCCAAAATGGCTTTGTAAATAAAAGTATACCAGTGACTCAGTGTGTGCTCCATTAAGACTTATCACCTTTGACCTGTTGAAAACCCCCTTAAATCAAAATAACAACCTTTTATAACATCATCCTAGGTGTGTTGTGTGTTTATTTGAAAAACCCATTTGGAAAACAAATAAAACAAACATGGCCAGGCCTTATTTAATTTGGTAGCTCCCTATGACAACCTAAAAATAAGACTACTTAATTTCACTAACTGTTCCACCCTAGCCCTGGGCAATATTCCAATGAGATAAAGAAATCCCCTTTCTCCTGGAATAGAAAGTATACATGTCATTAACATATAATCAACAATCCAAAGATAGTAATTACACACAAAACATGATACATATATCCACAGTCCTACCTCATCAATAACCATTTGTATCAATCTAACTCCTCATAACTACTCCATAAAAAGATTATATAAAACCTTTCAAAAAATTTAAACCACTAAAAATTCCTCTTTCTTTACAATGATTATGTTGAATTGATTACCCTTCAGATCATATCCTCTTTAAATCTCACCATTATTATTGAACCCCTACATCTGCTCCTTTTGATCCCCTATCAACGAATCCATTATCGTTTACTTAATCAACAACAAAAGATAATCCATGTCCTTCGCACTTGATCCTGTCACCCCTATAAATGTCATATTTCATTCATTAGCCAATACCCTCACTTACTTTGTGTAAGACTTGATATTTTATACCAGGCATCTATTTAAAATGTGTTTGCTATGTTGTCTCCTACTCTCCCCTTATCATAATGCTATAGGAGACTTCCATCAATCCTGGAAAAAAAACTCCTCCTTAGAAGACACTAGATAATAACACGTTTGATTAAGTTAACTACATCTTCCACTATAAACCTATAACCCCTATCAAGTAATTTAAGTATCGCAAACTGTTGCATTGATGTTTTAAAAATATAAACCTATTGTTTCATAATCCAAAACCCACAAAAAGATGTCCACTTAATCCATCAGGCCAACAGCAACAACTATCTCCCATCGTTCAACGTACTATAAACAGATTATCGTTATCAGAAGTAATGAACCGTCGTCATAACTCACTGCTGTTTAAACAGACTATATAATGTCATAATATTAATGATCAATTATCAAATATCGTTCCTTATTCAACTATCTAGACATGTTCTTCATTAGTAAATCGTCTCCACAAAGCAATACTACCTAATAACATATTCTCATTCTCCTAAATAGAAATAATTACTTCTATTAAACAATCCCATTCAACATCAAGTCAACCTGTCTCATCACCCAATTAACTTACTTACTTTTTAAACCCTCTACAATATCTATCATACTATACCGCTAACTTTCCTTATAACGGTACCTCAACAAATTAATTAAAATGTATAGTTAAAACAAATAAAACATCCAATTCAAAGCTATGCAACTTTAATTACTATGTTATCCTATCCGACATGGATTGGTAGGACAACATCTTTCCTATAATGTTATCAATGAAACCAGTAATTCACGTCAATAGCATCAATGTAAAATATTTGCTTTCTGTCCCTTACTGGGCTCGAACCAGGGACCCTCTACACATATCGACAACATTCACCATCGACACACCATACAAAATCCGCTATCCTTGCAAAGCAACTACTTCCAGTTCATAGAGCAAGTGACGTCACCCAATGAAAACCGCACTAGCTCTCACCGCTAACTAGCTAACCATTTCACCAAACATTCAACCCCCTATAACTTCCTTCTCCACAGCAACCATTGATCCTTGTACACCTAACGTAACCCATAATGTCCCTTACAGCGCTCTCACGTTTCAGCAAGCCCCAGTGGTTAACACCCGCAGATAAAAAACATGGAAACTCTTCCATTTTTTTTTACTAGTACACAAAATAACACATTCTCAAACAGCGTTCTGCATTTACCTCTATCGTAGGGTTTAAAAACTAACTTAACAACAGTAACCATCCTAAATTGCTGTAGTAACGTCATGTTTGGTTCAGCTTATGTATTACGATAGTATGTCCATAATACTTCTGTATTGACCTCAAACAAAAGTTGCCATAGTCAAATCAAATCAAATCAAATCAAATCAAATTTTATTGGTCACATGCGCCGAATACAACAGGTGCAGACATTACAGTGAAATGCTTACTTACAGCCCTTAACCAACAGTGCATTTATTTTTAACAAAAAAAGTAAAAATAAAACAACAACAAAAAAAGTATTGAGAAAAAAAAGAGCAGAAGTAAAATAAAGTAACAGTAGGGAGGCTATATATACAGGGGGGTACCGTTGCAGAGTCAATGTGCGGGGGCACCGGCTAGTTGAGGTAGTTGTTAAAGTGACTATGCATAAATAATTAACAGAGTAGTAGCAGCGTAAAAAGGATGGGGTGGGGGGGCAGTGCAAATAGTCCGGGTAGCCATGATTAGCTGTTCAGGAGTCTTATGGCTTGGGGGTAGAAGCTGTTGAGAAGTCTTTTGGACCTAGACTTGGCACTCCGGTACCGCTTGCCGTGCGGTAGCAGAGAGAACAGTCTATGACTAGGGTGGCTGGAGTCTTTGACAATTTTGAGGGCCTTCCTCTGACACCGCCTGGTATAGAGGTCCTGGATGGCAGGAAGCTTGGCCCCAGTGATGTACTGGGCCGTACGCACTACCCTCTGTAGTGCCTTGCGGTCGGAGGCCAAGCAGTTGCCATACCAGGCGGTGATGCAACCAGTCAGGATGCTCTCGATGGTGCAGCTGTATAATTTTTTGAGGATCTGAGGACCCATGCCAAATCTTTTCAGTCTCCTGAGGGGGAATAGGCTTTGTCGTGCCCTCTTCACAACTGTCTTGGTGTGTTTGGACCATGATAGTTCGTTGGTGATGTGGACACCAAGGAACTTGAAGCTCTCAACCTGTTCCACTACAGCCCCGTCGATGAGAATGGGGGCGTGCTCAGTCCTCTTTTTTTTCCTGTAGTCCACAATCATCTCCTTTGTCTTGGTCACGTTGAGGGAGAGGTTGTTGTCCTGGCACCACACGGCCAGGTCTCTGACCTCCTCCCTATAGGCTGTCTCATCGTTGTCGGTGATCAGGCCTACCACTGTTGTGTCGTCGGCAAACTTAATGATGATGTTGGAGTCGTGCCTGGCCATGCAGTCATGGGTGAACAGAGAGTACAGGAGGGGACTGAGCACGCACCCCTGAGGGGCCCCCGTGTTGAGGATCAGTGTGGCAGATGTGTTGTTACCTACCCTTACCACCTGGGGGCGGCCCGTCAGGAAGTCCAGGATCCTTAGCTTAGTGATGAGCTTAGAGGGCACTATGGTGTTGAATGCTGAGCTGTAGTCAATGAATAGCATTCTCACGTAGGTGTTCCTCTTGTCCAGGTGGGAAAGGGCAGTGTGGAGTGCAATAGAGATTGCATCATCTGTGGATCTGTTGGGGCGGTATGCAAATTGGAGTGGGTCTAGGGTTTCTGGGATAATGCTGTTGATGTGAGCCATGACCAGCCTTTCAAAGCACTTCATGGCTACAGATGTCAGTGCTACGGGTCGGTAGTCATTTAGGCAGGTTATCTTAGGGTCCTTGGGCACGGGGACTATGGTGGTCTGCTTGAAACATGTTGGTATTACAGACTCAGTCAGGGACATGTTGAAAATGTCAGTGAAGACACTTGCCAGTTGGTCAGCACATGCTCGGAGTACACGTCCTGGTAATCCGTCTGGCCCTGCGGCCTTATGAATGTTGACCTGCTTAAAAGTCTTACTCACATCGGCTACGGAGAGCGTGATCACATAGTCATCCGGAACAGCTGGTGCTCTCATGCATGCTTCAGTGTTGCTTGCCTCGAAGCGAGCATAGAAGTGGTTTAGCTCGTCTGGTAGGCTTGTGTCACTGGGCAGCTCGCGGCTGTGCTTCCCTTTGTAGTCTGTAATAGTTTTCAAGCCCTGCTACATCCGACGAGCGTCAGAGCCAGTGTAGTACGATTCAATCTTAGTCCTGTATTGACTCTTTGCCTGTTTGATGGTTCGTCGGAGGTCATAGCGGGATTTCTTATAAGCGTCCGGGTTAGAGTCCCGTTCCTTGAAAGCGGCAGCTCTACCCTTTAGCTCAGTGCGGATGTTTCCTGTAATCCATGGCTTCTGGTTGGGGTATGTACGTACGGTCACTGTGGGGACGACATCATCGATGCACTTATTGATGAAGCCAGTGACTGATGTGGTGTACTCCTCAATGCTGTCTGAAGAATCCCGGAACATGTTCCAGTCTGTGCTAGCAAAACAGTCCTGTAGCTTAGCATCTGCGTCATCTGACCACTTTTTTATTAACCGAGTCACTGGTGCTTCCTGCTTTAGTTTTTGCTTATAAGCAGGAATCAGGAGGATAGAGTTATGGTCAGATTTGCCAAATGGAGGGCGAGGGAGAGCTTTGTATGCGTCTCTGTGTGTGGAGTAAAGGTGGTCTAGAGTTTTTTTTCCTCTGGTTGCACATTTAACATGCTGGTAGAAATTAGGTAGAACGGATTTAAGTTTCCCTGCATTAAAGTCCCCGGCCACTAGGAGCGCTGCATCTGGATGAGCGTTTTCCTGTTGATTTATGGCCTTGTACAACTCATTCAGTGCAATCTTAATGCCAGCATTGGTTTGTGGTGGTAAATAGACAGCTATGAAAAATATAGCTGAAAACTCTCTTGGTAAATAGTGTGGTCTACAGCTTATCATAAGATACTCTACCTCAGTCCTCAGTCAATGTTATATTTCCTTTTATTCTCAGAATTCCCTTGCTTCACTTCCCCTGAAGATAAGACATTTGCTTCTCTATGCGTCCTAAACTACATTCTATGTCCTCTGTAATCAACTAAGATCATAGCCACAGCTCTTCTGAAACCACCAATCTGCCATTATCAGAATACATCAGATCTAGGTAACTGTCCTTTCTAAGTAGGCTACAAGTAACACCAAACACTTGCTGTAGTTTACCATCATATATTGAAATCATTCATTTATCACTATCCAATTTATTTATAGACATATTCCACAATTTTCACTCGTTTAATCTAGCAAAACCTTATTCAATGCCCCAAAAAATTACTACCACGCACACTTCTCTCCATACCCGTTAACATTTTTGCATTTTAGTTATTTAGCAGACACTCCTATCCTGAGCGACCCACAATTAGTGAGCTCATACATTTTTTATACTTATACTAGCCCCCCTTGGGAATCGAACACACAACCCTGGCGTTGCAAGCACCATTCTCCACCAACCGAGCTACAAGAGTCCTGCTATTTAAACCACACACGCTTCAAATACAACATCACCAAACCAAATACTCCGTCGTACCCATTCAATCAACACATCAGCAGTGGAATTTACACTCATAGATGCAGATTGTTACTCCATGCCTTGAAATAATAAATAAATTCCACAAATAGCGCCATTACAATGATTTTTCATCTTAACCTCTGATATAAAATGAAGTTCCCTCACTTCACTACATTAGCTCTACCATGATAATTAGTTCAATTGAACCCTATATTGGCTTTGTACTATATTATACATTACGTCTAAAACAACATTACTTATGGTCAGTTTATTCCACCATCACATGATCCAACAACGGTATAAACTTAGAAAACCCATATTAATTACTTTCT
Organism: Coregonus lavaretus; assembly: GCF_964263955.1. NCBI lineage: Eukaryota > Metazoa > Chordata > Actinopteri > Salmoniformes > Salmonidae > Coregonus > Coregonus lavaretus. The sequence continues at coordinate 11,727,012 of NC_140020.1, read as the reverse complement.
TCACCCACGACGTACATCTACGTTTGGGTGAACAAGTTAATATTTATTATTATTCCAATTATTATTTTATGAAATCTCTAATAATCACCTACATATACGTAAAATGGATCATATTTTCACATTTGTCACAAACTCCATATAGACCGTTAGAAACTTCTAGATAATCACATCAACGAATACTTCAGTTAGTTTAACAATCCTCATTCAACCCAAATCAGCCTCTCCTTCATTCTCTCAGCGGAAGCAAAAAACATACTGTAATTTCCAAGGACACTGCCATGCCTGTCCCAGAAAACACAGACTCTTCCACTACTTTCTACAATAACATCAAGCTCTATTAACTCTTATAAATACTCTCCTGAGGATATTTATTATCCCCTCTATGCTTACCTATCACTATTATTATTTTATGCAATGTTAGTAACATTCAATGCTAGTAATTAAATACTTGCATCAAATATCCACTTCTGATAATGTTTTTAAAATGTAGTTCGCCTTTAATGTCATTTTGGTGCTATGATTCAATATGTTACATGTCATTGGCTCCATCTCCTGGTCGTTTTGAGTATTACAAACTTAATTTTATGACGATTTATTACATCAACGGTCCGTAACCGATTCCTCTCTTTTGTAATGTCTTTCACACTACGGGACTAAAAACCCACTATCTTTATAATGTACCATACATTAAGGATGCCTTCCGCCCACTCTCTTTATAATATATGTTTTAAATCATATTAAAGGTGCTCTGCGCCTAATCTCTATTTATGATATAATCTTTTAAATCATATTAAAGGTGCCCTGCGCCTTATCTCTCACTAATCTGTTGCATTTACTCCTTAGTTCGACCACACTCTAATTTGAATCATAGCACCATGTAATAGTAAAATTATATATTCCTCCTTACATCCCTTTACATAATTCAATACCACTCATCGTCCCCCTTAAAAAAATATTGAATTTAAAGTTCGTTACAGTTCAGCTTTACCACAGATAAGCAGATTTTGACATAATTCAAAAAATGAAAGTCTGCTTACCTGTTAGTTGAGCTGTGAACTGCATCCTGTTCGTTTAGACGCCCATCTGTTATGATGAGTTTCTCAGGTATCAAAGAATCAAGGATGCAAGGATATACTTAGACATTCTGTGGAGATTTCATACCAAGTATTTATTGAATCACGAGCTTGTGGGTTCATCTAACAAACGGACATGGCTTTGCCCTTCGTCAGTTGAACTAACTTGAACAAAGACACTCTACCTTATATACCCTTTATTACCATCTTCCTGGCATACATCTGGCAAGTCTCAATGGGCACTCCCTGTCTTTGATGTTCATCACTCTTTACCCCAAGTCACTATCCTAAACATCACTCATGCTATCCTAAACATCACTAATCTCCTTTGACCTAATGGAATGTAGACTTCATGGCCCCAAACCACTCATCTCTTAACTCTTCCTCTGTCCTCACAATACTATGACATGACATCATTACACTCTCCAAATGATCAGCATCTTTATTATTGCAACAAGGATGAACAACCTGCTCAGATTTTTGTTAGGGACAGGGTATTATTGAGTCTATTGCCACTCCATTCCCACATGATTAACCGTCTCATTCAACTGCACAGCAGTAGGTGTCATCATTCAATAAGATTAAACTGTACACACAGCCTGACTCAGATACGGGTACAGTCCAGACAAGCCAGCATTGAAGCAATGGAAATTATGATTTGGAAAATTGGACATTGAACAAACTCACCAGCTAGTCTGTGGCTGAATAGCTGTTCTGCGCTGCAGCAGATCAGAAAATACCACTTTTTCTGTTTTACTTTGATCCTCTAATAATAAGATACTATATGTGGAATTATGTATTTGCTGAGATGTGGGCAATTAATGAAGGTACCAGGAGTTTCCAGTTGTAATTTAATTCAAATGATAGACTCAATAGAATGACCCAGTGATTATTATAAATGAAAGCATCAAGGAAGAGTCTCAGTCTTTGAACACCACGATAGATTACGAGACAAAACAGAAAGAATGAATGACTCAGCTGACACGCGTTTAAATGTAATTTTAATTCAATTATTTTTTGTTACAGAACAACACACTTATGATACAGAATGGCTATTTGCACATAAGACAAATATGTTAATTGTAGTAGAATAAGCATTAGATAGTTTGACAGTAACTAACAAATTACTTTTTTACTGTGGCTTTTCGCCAAGGGGAATGACAAACAATGTAATCAATACTGGGAAAAAAATAACAAAGTTACCACTTAAATCCCTTATGCAACATTTAAATGCTTGACGTATGAGGACATCATCTGAGTCAGAATTTTATGAGAAATGCTATGTTCCCATTCCCTCATGAGAATTTCCTACCCCTACATATTTCTTAGTTACAGTTGAAGTCGGAAGTTTACATACACTTTAGCCAAATACATTTAAACTCAGTTTTTCACAATTCCTGACATTTGATCCTAGTAAATATTCTCTGTCTTAGATCAGTTAGGATCATCACTTTATTTTAAGAAGGGGTTGTGAGCTGCATGAAATGATAAGACTCAAAGGCATGGGGAATCCGTAACACCTTAATCTCCTAGTCGTTGATTCAATGTAACCTAGATGGACCATGACCTTGTGATAAGTTTTATCATATTTTAGTGACTGGAGGAATGTGATGTCACAAATATCTCATGTCTCTCATTACTTCACTGATTAAACCAGCATCAGCAAACATATACATATTAATTAAATCTAAACCATAAATGTAAGACATTTACAGTTTTTTCCGTACAATCCGACATTACGATGTAGCCACCTTGAGCTATAGTGTAACCTACGGCTTGTGCATTTCCTGTTATCGCTAATGGCCTGGAAAAGATTATGTCCAATCTATGGGTACAGTTGTAGTCTGAAGTTTACATACACCTTAGCAAAATACATTGAAATTAAGTTTTTCACAATTCCTGACATTTAATCCTAGTAAAAAGGCCCAGTTTTAGGTCAGTTAGGATCACCACTTTATTTTAAGAATGTGAAATGTCTGAATAATAGTAGAGAGAATTATTTATTTCAGCTTTTATTTCTTTCATCACATTCCCAGTGGGTCAGAAGTTTACATACACTCAATTAGTATTTGGTAGCATTGCCTTTAAATTGTTTAACTTGGGTCAAACGTTTCGGGTAGCCTTCCACAAGCTTCCCACAATAAGTTGGGTACATTTTGGCCCATTCCTTCTGACAGAGCTGGTATAACTTAGTCAGTTTTGAAGGCCTCCTTGCTCGCACACGCTTTTTCAGTTCTGCCCACAAATGTTCTATAGGATTGAGGTCAGGGCTTTGTGATGGCCACTCCAATACGTTGACTTTGTTGTCCTTAAGCCATTTTGCCACAACTTTGGAAGTATGCTTGGGGTCATTGTCCATTTGGAAGACCCATTTGCGACCAAGCTTTATCTTCCTGACTAATGTTTTGAGATGTTGCTTCAATATATCCACATAATTTTCCTTCCTCATGATGCCATCTATTTTGTGAAGTGCACCAGTCCCTCCTGCAGCAAAGCACCACCACAGCATGATGCAGCCACCCCCGTGCTTCACGGTTGGGATGGTGTTCTTCGGCTTGCAAGCCACCCCCTTTTCCTCCAAACATAACAATGGTCATTATGGCCAAACAGTTCTATTTTTGTTTCATCAGACCAGAGGACATTTCTCCAAAAAGTACGATCTTTGTCCCCATGTGCAGTAGCAAACCGTAGTCTGGCTTTTTTATGGCGGTTTTGGAGCAGTGGCTTCTTCCTTGCTGAGTTATGTCGATATAGGACTTGTTTTACTGTGGATGTAGATACTTTTGTACCTGTTTCCTCCAGCATCTTCACAAGGTCCTTTGCTGTTGTTCTGGGATTGATTTGCACTTTTCGCACCAAAGTACGTTCATATCTAGGATACAGAATGCGTCTCCTTCCTGAGCGATATGACGGCTGCGTGGTCCCATGGTGTTTATACTTGCGTACTATTGTTTGTACAGATGAACGTGGTACCTTCAGGCGTTTGGAAATTGCTCCCAAGTATGAACCAGACTTGTGGAGGTCTACAATTGTTTTTCTGAGGTCTTGGCTGATTTCTCTTGATTTTCCATTGATGTCAAGCAAAGTGGCACTGAGTTTGAAGGTAGGCCTTGAAATACATCCACAGGTACACCACCAATTGACTCAAATGATGTCAATTAGCCTATCAGAAGCTTCTAAAGCCATGACATCATTTTCTGTAATCTTCCAAGCTGTTTAAAGGCACAGTCAACTTAGTGTATGTAAACTTCTGACTCACTGGAATTGTGATACAGTGAATTATATGTGAAATAATCTGTCTGTAAACAATTGTTGGAAAAATTACTTGTGTCATGCACAAAGTAGATGTCCTAACCGACTTGCCAAAACTATAGTTTGTTAACAAGAAATTTGTGGAGTGGTTGAAAAACGAGTTTTAATGACTCCAACCTAAGTGTATGTAAACTTCCGACTTCAACTGTAGATTACGGATACAAGCACTTCATGGTAGTTTGAGAATATAAAAAAAACTACCTAAAAACCACATAGAAACAAATAAAAGTAGCACATTTTTAAAGAATGATACTGCAATAAATTAAATAACACAAAACTACATTAGAGAGCCAATGCTTTGTCAATGGTATGTTCTATACGCATGCAGGAGAAAACCAAAACCAAAATGAGAGGACTGTAATAAATGCAACACTATCACATTCAGAACTGCTAGAACACGTAGGCCTACGTCTTTGTCAAGGTTGTTTTTATATGAAACATTGTCACACATATAGCTTCATGATATAGCCTTCAAATCTGTTAAATGCATGTGTTGTTGACTGACAAGTCTTCTTTCAAAAGCCACATGTTCACTTAAAATAATCTAATGTCTATCGCTCATTGTAGTATATCCTTCATTCAATATTGGCTGAGATTATGGCAAAATTATGAGTTTATAACGGGCACAAGTGTCAAACAGGTGAACTATTATGCAGGAAGATCAGGCGCATTAAACTCAATTGTTTTCTAATCACACAACTCACAAACCATTTTTCCTCCTCTGCCACCTTACATATTAAGAAACAAATATACATTGATTCCATTACATATTTGGTCACATTGTCGTTCTCACAGGACAGAGTGGGGTATGTTGAGCCATTTTTTACATTCAGCATCACTCCGTCAATATAGTATTATTTCTAACAAAGATATCTACATATATTTCAGGATGTTATGTATCCCTGGAAATAATCAGAATTCATGTAAACATAACAGTTTTAAAAACATAGTTTGTAAAATAAAAACAATTACTCCGGGGTAAATTGAGCGTAGGGAAAAGGTAAGTTGAGCCGCCTTTGGGTAAGTCGGTGATGGTGTCCTGTGACAGTGGATGATGGTGCTAGTTGGTCATAGTTTAATTCATGGAATGGGGGTGTGGTATATTGTACTGTATATCTTAAATGTATGCCTACATTCAGATATAGATTTCTCTGTTAAATATCACTTACCCTTCCATTTCCTGACCAGTTGTCTGGGACATGAAGCTGGCCCGCGAGATTCTGGATACGTTTAGCAAGCTCAGACTCCAATTCATCAGAGAAGACCTTGTGTGTCTCTGCTACTCTATAATAGCCTCTGTTTCACACAGCTACATGTTCGTTTTCCTTTTCGTCAATGTACCTCTTCAGTGTCATTCAGTCTATTTGTTTCATCCCTTGCTGCTGCTCAAATGGACTTCTTCCCTTCTCTCACTTCCTTGGCTGCTCTCAAGAACCTCAAGGGGGGCTAGATCCCTGCTTGTTTTACATTTGTATACACGGGGAATGATTATGTCTGCTCTATAACAATATAAATGCATTATATTGAGTTCATATGCATGACACATTGCAAAAATACTATGTATTTTATGCATAAAACTGACTAAATGTAATCATCTTCTGCATGGGGTATGGTGGCCATTGGCCCAACTTACCCCAAGGCAAACATTTTGACTATATTAGCCCACACAGCTACAAGGGTGCACTTTCATGCTATGTTTAGGACCTCATATTGTAGCTTATAGAGACCCCAACTGATGTACAAAACAATCTACTTTGGTTTAGATACAAGCATCATGAAAACTATAACACAATACATTAATTTGACCTAACTTGCTTACCACTTTTTCCATGTGTTTTCTTCTTTCATAGACTCCATGAAATGATGACCTATTCCTAAATATTTGGTCACATGGTACATTTTGTGTATGGTTTCCTAGAAACAAGGAGTAGCTCAACTAACCCTTCGGCTCAACTTACCCCACTCTCCTCTACGTATTAAATTCAATCAAAGTGCTTTTAATATCCTTTAATATTGTTGTGGTTGACATCTTGAAAATACCAACAGAACAACTTCAGTTAACAAATTTATATAGGCTAGGCCTTCCCTTAGTTTCTCAGGGCCAGTTGAACGTCCTCCCAGTAATCTGATAAAACTTCTGATTGAAGGGGTGGAAGAACTTCCTCAGTTTGGCCACCACTGAGGGGTCCACCTCAGGGTGGATGCGCCCCTTGCTGCCTGCCAGGCACTTGTTGAAGACAATGTTAAATCGCAGGCAGTAGAATCCCCTGGTGGCATTGAAGTACAGGTTATACTGGCTGATTCTGGAGGGGAGGTTGAGGAAGCGCTCAACGAGCTGCAGCTCAGGCAGAGGGTCTGTGATCAGACGGTCGCCGTCCACAATGTGAAATTGTTCCACAGGGAAGTACTTCAGCCAGCGCTCCAAGTGCTTGGTGTAAATGCTGGTCCGTACCGCCTTATACTTTATGTTCACCTCACACGTGTTGCCGTCGATGGCCAGCTTCTCAAACTTGTGGTAGGTCTTGTTCTTACGCTCCTTGCCCTCCAGCACCTGTGTGTAGTCAGACACAGCTCTGGTGGTGGGCTCACGCACAATAATCAACAGCTTGATGGAGGAGTTCATCTTGAAGATGCGTTCCGGGACCTCCTCTGTGATGAAGTAGGCGGGGCTCTTCTCAATGGTGATCTGGTTGGGGAAGGAGAAGGGCATCTTCTCCCGGTACCAGTCGATGCCCCGGGCGTAGTTTTGTTCGTTGTCAAAGAAGTGGATCTCCTGCGAGGCCTTGACCACAGCCGGGTGCAGGTTGAGCATCTCCAGCAGGGCGCGCGTGCCCCCCTTGCGCACCCCGATGATGATGGCCCGGGGCAGCTGCTGCACCAGGTTGTGCAGGCGGATCTGCTCTTTGGTGGCATTGCCCTTGCGGATCTCGTGGAGCAGGCCGCGTTTATACTGCAGGGTCCGGAGAGGGATCTGCTCCGGCAGGTGAGGAGGGCCCAGTCTGCTCTCTATGGGGCAAATAGGCTGCAGCCTGGAGGAGGGGAAAACACAGAAAGAGACATTTAGTTCTGTATAATACTTTCATCAGTATACTATAGAGCACTTTGGAATTAACTTTAAACACATTGTTAAATACTATAAAGTCTTATCATAATCTAATCATATATGATCAAGATTTTGTTATTGGAAAAAAATATTAGATTATTCATATAAACTAAAAGCATTCTATACTTTACATTCAACAGGCATTGCTTTCAGCAAACAACGTACCTATCCAAGCTCCCAACCCTGGCCACTAGATAGAGGAGACTCCCGATAGCAAGGCTGCCCAACACGAAGAGCTTCTGTCTCAGCAACGCCTGCTGTTTGAATAGCATGGCCCTCCATCAATCTTCAGGACTGCGTCTTCAGCCTGGGGATGGGAGAGCAGAGCACATAAACCACTAATCACTGGCGAGGAGACAGCCTAATGTTTATTAACACACACTCAATCAAGTCTTACAAGTGATTAAGCCACACTCACAGGAGCCTGCAAAGTGCTGCAGTGCCATTAGAGCAGACGCCTGTGGTGTATTCATTAGTCGGGTTCCGTTGCAAAATGTTTTGTCTGTTGCGAAACGTTTTGCAACAAAAACCGTTTACTCCAAACGTAAAATGTTCTGCAACTAAAACGAGAGTTTCTATTGGGCAAATTCAGGTAGGTCCCGCCCCATTTGGTTCTTAGAGTAAACAGTAAATGGTTTCCGTTGCAAAACATTTTGCAACAGACAAATCCGACTAATGAGTACACCCCCGATTTTCCTCATACCCTTTTATTTATTCATTTAATTATTTCTGCCAGATAAGTCTTGGATCAGATTGGATCAAATGTATGACAGGCAGCCTCCCTCTGTGAGAGCCTGATGGTATAATTTTCATGTAGCTAATGCAAAGCAGAATACACAATTATTTCAACAGCCAGTGTTTTTTTTTTCTTCACAAAAAGGGTGACTGCATTGTTTGGTTCCAGCCAACCCCTCAGGTGTAAATTAATGAATATATATATATATATATATATATATATATATATATATATATATATATACAGTACCAGTCAAAAGTTTGGAAACACCTACTCATTCTAGAGTTTTTCTTTATTTTTACTATTTTCTACATTGTAGAATAATAGTGAAGACATCAAAACTATGAAATAACACATATGGAATAATGTAGTAACCAAAAAAGTATTAATCAAATCAAAATATATTCAAATAGCCACCCTTTGCCTTGACGACAGCTTTGCACACTCTTGGCATTCTCTCAACCAGCATCACCTGGAATGCTTTTCCAACAGTCTTGAAGGAGTTCCCACATATGCTGAGCACTTGTTGGCTGCTTTTCCTTCACTCTGCCGTCCGACTCATCCCAAACTATCTCAATTTGGTTGAGGTCGGGGGATTGTGGAGGCCAGGTCATCTGATGCAGCACTCCATCACTCTCCTTCTTGGTAAAATAGCCCTTACACAGCCTGGAGGTGTGTTGGGTCATTGTCCTGTTGAAAAACAAATGATAGTCCCACTAAGCCCAAACCAGATGGGATGGCGTATCGCTGCAGAATGCTGTGGTAGCCATGCTGGTTAAGTGTGCCTTGAATTCTAAATAAATCACAGACAGTGTCACCAGCAAAGCACCCCCACACCATAACACCTCCTCCTCCACGCTTTGCGGTGGGAAATATACATGCAGAGATCACCCGTTCACCCACACCGTGTCTCACAAAGCCACGGCGGTTGGAACCAAAAATCTCAAATTTGGCTCCAGACCAAAGGACACATTTCCACTGGTCTAATGTCCATTACTCGTGTTTCTTGGCCAAAGCAGGTATCTTCTTATTATCCTTTAATAGTGGTTTCTTTGCAGCAATTCGACCATGAAGGTCTGATTCACACAGTCCCCTCTGAACAGTTGATGTTGAGATGTGTCTGTTAGTTGAACTCTGTGAAGCATTTATTTGGGCTGCAATTTCTGAGGCTGGTAACTCTAATGAACTTATCCTATGCAGCACAGGTAACGCTGGGTCTTCCATTCCTGTGGCGGTCCTCATGAGAGCCAGTTCCGCTTGATGGTTTTTGCGGCTGCACTTGAAGAAACTTGAAATGTTCCGTATTGACTGACCTTCATGTCTTAAACGAATGATGGACTGTCGTTTCTCTTTGCTTATTTGAGCTGTTCTTGCCATAATATGGACTTGGTCTTTTACCAAATAGGACTATCTTATCACGACACGACACAACTGATTGGCTCAAACACATTAAGAAGGAAAGAAATTCCACAAATTAACTTTTAAGAATGAGTAGGTGTGTCCAAACTTTTACTATATATATAGAGAGAGAGAGTGAGAGAGAGAGAGAGAGAGAGAGAGAGAGAGAGAGAGAGAGAGAGAGAGAGAGAGAGAGAGAGAGAGAGAGAGAGAGAGATTCATTAGCTAGAATATGATAAGGTTTAACTTTCTAGATTACTGTGACTCCCATTCAATTATAAAGTTTCAGAGAATAGAGGAACTGCCTATTGCAAAGAAAAACCAGCAATCTAGAATAAATACTGTAAATTGGTGCCTCATGAAAATAGTTCACCTCAAAGAAAGACTGAAAAGAGGATAGAAATGGCATATTTGGATGTTGTTAACTAGATGTTCAAACCATTCCGTCACACACACACACACACACACACACACACACACACACACACACACACACACACACACACACACACCTGTTTTTGAATTTTGAATATGCACAACAAAGAGACTATCATGTTGTATGAAAAGAAAGCATCACTGTGAGAAGCTGCTGCATGGGAACAAAACAAGAATGATCAAAGGAAAATACTGACCTCAATTCATTGTAGGCTACACTTCATCTACTGTTCCAATCTAGAACAGATCCTAATATTCACAACATTATACAGTGAGGGAAAAAAGTATTTGATCCCCTGCTGATTTTGTACGTTTGCCCACTGACAAAGAAATGATCAGTCTATCATTTTAATGGTAGGTTTATTTGAACAGTGAGAGACAGAATAACAACAAAAAAATCCAGAAAAACGCATGTCAAAAATGTTATAAATTGATTTGCATTTTAATGAGGGAAATAAGTATTTGACCCCTCTGCAAAACATGACTTAGTACTTGGTGGCAAAACCCTTGTTGGCAATCACAGAGGTCAGTCGTTTCTTGTAGTTGTCCACCAGGTTTGCACACATCTCAGGAGGGATTTTGTCCCACTCCTCTTTGCAGATCTTCTCCAAGTCATTAAGGTTTCGAGGCTGACGTTTGGCAACTCAAACCTTCAGCTCCCTCCACAGATTTTCTATGGGATTAAGGTCTGGAGACTGGTTAGGCCACTCCAGGACCTTAATGTGCTTCTTCTTGAGCCACTCCTTTGTTGCCTTGGCCGTGTGTTTTGGGTCATTGTCATGCTGGAATACCCATCCACGACCCATTTTCAATGCCCTGGCTGAGGGAAGGAGGTTCTCACCCAAGATTTGATGGTACATGGTGCCGTCCATCGTCCCTTTGATGTGGTGAAGTTGTGCTGTCCCCTTAGCAGAAAAACACCCCCAAAGCATAATGTTTCCACCTCCATGTTTGACGGTGGGGATGGTGTTCTTGGGGTCATAGGCAGCATTCCTCCTCCTCCAAACACGGTGAGTTGAGTTGATGCCAAAGAGCTCGATTTTGATCTCATCTGACCACAACACTTTCACCTAGTTCTCCTCTGAATCATTCAGATGTTCATTGGCAAACTTCAGACGGGCCTGTATATGTGCTTTCTTGAGCAGGGGGACCTTGCGGGCGCTGCAGGATTTCAGTCCTTCACGGCGTAGTGTGTTACCAATTATTTTCTTGGTGACTATGGTCCCAGCTGCCTTGAGATCATTGACAAGGTCCACCCGTGTAGTTCTGGGCTGATTCCTCACTGTTCTCATGATCATTGCAACTCCACGAGGTGAGATCTTGCATGGAGCTCCAGGCCGAGGGAGATTGACAGGTCTTTTGTGTTTCTTCCATTTGCGAATAATCGCACCACCTGTTGTCACCTTCTCACCAAGCTGCTTGGCGATGGTCTTGTAGCCCATTCCAGCCTTGTGTAGGTCTACAATCTTGTCCCTGACATCCTTGGAGAGCTCTTTGGTCTTGTCCATGGTGGATAATTTGGAAACTGATTGATTGATTGCTTCTGTGGACAGGTGTCTTTTATACAGGTAACAAACTGAGATTAGGAGCACTCCCTTTAAGAATGTGCTCCTAATCTCAGTTTGTTACCTGTCTTAAAGACACCTGGGAGCCAGAAATCTTTCTGATTGAGAGGGGGTCAAATACTTATTTCCCTCATTAAAATGCAAATCAATTTATAACATTTTTGACATGCGTTTTTCTGGATTTTTTTGTTCTTATTCTGTCTCTCACTGTTCAAATGAACCTAGCATTAAAATTATAGACTGATAATTTCTTTGTCAGTGGGCAAACGTACAAAATCAGCAGGTGATCAAATACTTTTTTCCCTCATTGTATGTATGGTTTTTATTTTAGAGTGGAAAGGGATTATGTGTCTATTGTCTAATTGACAATATTGTCTAATTGATTGAATCAATGTTACCTCATAAGACAGCATTTGATCTGCATGTCTCTGTCCAGTCCAGAGCTTTCATGACAAGCTCTTAACAGCCAATCAATCACCAGGGCCCAGTTTTGCAAAAGTTATCTATCTGGATTTCGGCTATCGGACAGGATTAAATGCATAGAAATAGAATGAATAGAATGTACAAATCATTTAATTGAATGGGGACTCCCATTATACAAATAATTTAATTGAATGGGGACTCCCATTATACCAATCATTTAATTGAATGGGGACTCCCATTATACAAATAATTTAATTGAATGGCGACTCCCATTAAACAAATAATTGAATTGAATGGGGACTCCCATTATACAAATAATTTACTTGAATGGGGACTCTCATTCTATTCATTCTATTTCAATGCATTTATTCCTATCCGATAGCCGAAATCCAGATATATCATTTTTGAAAAATTGGGCCCAGAGACTACTGTTGGTGCTAATAGTGTAAGATCATCAATAACCATCTGCCTCAGCACATATCCCTTGTTGTGATTAGCATACAAAATAAAACTGCTGTATCTTTATCGTGTACAACATGACTCGTTTGACCTTCAATGACGTAAAACTAAAACCTGTTCCTCTGTTAAACCATGTGGGGACAGTGTTTCATTATCTAATAATGACATCAAAGTACTGTGACTCTCACAGACATTACTGTTTTTTTATCCTTTTATCCTGCTCCTGGTTGAGACATACTAGTGGTTGTCAGTGGTTGCAGATGTTTAATATTTTATAACAATTATAAGAGGGAGCAGTAGAACACTCTGCTTTGCAAAGTTATGTAGACTTAGGCTATGGAAGCCCACTTTCCTCTCCAAAGAATAACCACCAACTGACAAATTACACAGCTTTGACTGTTTACCCCTGTGGACCCAGAGAGATCAGTCTCCAAAACCAATTAGCAGATGGCTTGGATCATCCTAATACAATACAAGGAAGCTTGTTGGATGTAGCAGGGCTTACAAACTATCACGGATTACAAAGGGAAACCCAACCGCGAGCTGCCCAGTGACGAGAGCCTACCAGACGAGCTAAATGCCTTCTACGCTTGCTTTGAGGCAAGCAACACTGAACCATGCATGAGAGCAGCAGCTGATCCGTACGACTGTGTGATCACGCTCTACGTAGCCAATGTGAGTAAGACCTTTAAACAGGTTAACATTCACAAGGCCGCAGGGCTAGCCGCCGCCATCACCTCTTGTTCAACACCATAGTGCCCACAAAGCCTGGGACTGAAATCCTCCCTCTGCAACTGGATCCTGGACTTCCTGACGGGCCGCCCTCAGGTGGTGACGGTAGGCAACAACGCATCCGCCACGCTAACCCTCAACACGGGTGCCCCTCAGGGCTGCGTGCTTAGTCCCCTCCTGATACTCCCTGTTCACCCACGACTGCGTGGCCGCGCACGACTCCAACACCATTATTAAGTTTGCTGACGACACGACGGTGGTAGGCCTGATCACTGACGATGAGACAGCCTATATGGAGGAGGTCAGAGACCTGGCAGTGTGGTGCCAGGACAACAACCTCTACCTCAACGTGGGCAAGACAAAGGAGCTTATCGTGGACTACAGGAAAAGGAAGGCCAAACACGCCCCCATTCACGTCGACGGGGCTGTAGTGAAGCTGGTCGAGAGCTTCAAGTTCCTGTGTCTACATCACTATCATGGTCCACACACACCAACAAGGCACGACAACGCCTCTTTCACCTCATTTTTTTTTTTTTACATTTTAGTCATTTAGCAGACGCTTTTATCCAGAGCGACTTACAGTTAGTGAGTGCATAATTTTTTTTTTTCATACTGGCCCCCCGTGGGAATCGAACCCACAACCCTGGCGTTGCAAGCGCCATGCTCTACCAACTGAGCTACACGGGCCCAGGAGGCTGAAAAGATTTGGCATGGGCTCTCAAATCCTCAAAAAGTTCTACAGCTGCACCATTGAGAGTATCTTGACTGGCTGCATCACCACTTGGTATGGCAACTGCTTGGCATCCGACCGCAAGGCGGTACAGAGGGTAGTGCGTACAGCCAAGTACATTACTTGGGCCGAGCTCCCTGCCATCCAGGACTTCTATACCAGGCGGTGTCAGAGGAAGGCCCAAAATGTTTACAAAGACTTCAGCCACCCAAGTCCTAGACTGTTCTCTCTGCTACCGCATTACAATCGGTACCGATGTGCCAAGTCTGCATAAGACTGATAAATAGTTAACCAAATAGCTACCCGGACTATCATTGACCCTTTTTGCTCTAACTTTATTTGACTTATCACATATGCTGCTGCTACTGTTTATTATCTATTCTGTTGCCTAGTCACTTTATTCCTAGTTATATGTACATATCTACCTCAATTACCTCGTACCCCTGCACATCGACTCGGTACTGGTACCCCATGTATTTAACCAAGTTATCGTTACTCATTGTGTATTTATTATTACTTATATTATTACTTTTCTATTATTTCTCTATTTTTTTCTCTTTGCATTGTTGGTAAGTGCCCGTAAGCATTTCACTGTTAGT